>NC_136508.1:72435474-72462974 GCF_053919585.1 Euprymna scolopes
TGCTCATATTTTTTCTTCTCAAAACTATCACAGCCATGATAGACCAAGGAGCGCGACTTTTTACGATCATTGGAAGCACTTTTCCAACTGAACACGCCAATACCAAAAGCTTTAAGATTATCTTTGATGTTATCCATAAAGCGTTTCCTCGGTTTATGTTGTGGACGCTTTCCTTGTGAAATTTCACCATAGAACAGGCGCTTTGGTAATCTACCCTCGTCCATCCTTGTCAGATATCAACCCCACCTCATCTGGCTGCGTATAATAAACATCTCGATACAAGGTATGCAGCCCGCATGAGCACATCAATATCAGATATAAAACTGCTCCACCTGATGGGCAGAATGTATCTCAGGAATTTCTGGTGCACTCTCTGTATGACTTTTATGTGTCTACCATGAGTTGTACAGGCCTCAGAAGCGTAAAGCAGGGATAGTAAAATACAAGATTGATAGACACGGATCTTTGTATGAAGAGCCATGTCCTTGTCAGACCATACTCGCTTCTATAAGCCACCAAAAGCCTTAGTTGCTCTTATAGTTAACCTCAGCATCCAGCGTTCCATCTCTGGCGTGAGTACTACACAAATACACAAATGTGTCAATCACGTCAAGTCTCTGGTTTTTGACAAAAATATTTTGTTCCACATACAAAATACCGGGTAGAGGTGTGAACATGACCTTAGTCTTCTTAAGTCTAATAGTAAGCCAAAAATACGTGCAGGTCCTCGAAAACAGATATCTGATACCCTGCATATCCCTCTCACCATGGGCCACGAGATCGGCGTCATCCCCAAAAAGCAACTCACAGACCAGGTGCTGAAAGGTCCTTGTAGAAGTATGAAAACGATGGAGGTCAAAGTCCCTACCTGTTGTTCTGAAAAGCAAGTATACACCGAAAGAACATTCCCTAAAGGCACACGATATCAAAGTTGCAAAATAAATTGAAAAAAGCAGGTGCTAGGATATATCCCTGCTTCACACCATTGTAAACCGATATGGGTTCCGACAGGCATCCGTTTAAGTTCACGCGAGCCTTCATATTATTGTGGAGATCCCTGAGTAATCCTAGAAATCGAGGTGGGCATACTAACTTCCCATTTATTATCCATAGGGCTCTTACGTTCACCGTATCAAAAGCCTTAGTAAAATAAACACAAACCTGATAAAACGGAATACGGTGTTCAGTGCATTCCTCCTGCAACTGCCGATCAGAGAAGATCAAGGCCCTGGTTCTTCTGGCCGGAGAAAAAAACCACTTTGACTTTCTGGAATGATGGATGGACAAATATATTACACAAACACACCCACAAACACACACACAAACACACATACATATATATATACATATATAGATATACATATATATACACATATATACATGTATAATTATACATATATATATACATATATACACATACATATATGCACATACACATATATACATATATATATTAAAGATATATATAGACATACAAATACATACACATATATACATATATGTATACATATACGCATATATATACATATATACTTATGTACACACAGATACATATATATTTACACACATGAATATCTACATAAATATACATATACCTATATATATATATATATACATATACATATATACATACGCATATATACATATATATATATATATGCATATATATACATACTTATATATACATATATATGCACATATATATGCATATGTGCATATATATACATATATATATACGTCTTAATACATATATATATATATATTTATATAAATATATAAACATATATATGAATGTATATACATACACATATATTCATAAACACATGTATATATATATAAATTTATATATATATATATACATGTGCATATATATGCAAATACATATATTAAAAATGCATGCATATACATATATATACATACATACACACATATATAGGCATATACATATATACACATATATTTACATATGCATATAAACGTATATATACATATATACATACTAATATATACATATACATAAATAAATATATACACATATACCTACATATATTTACATATATATACATGTACATACATATATATATATATATATATATATATACATATACATGAATATACACCCCCACACACACACACACACATATATATATATGCATATATATATTTGATGATTGCAACGGCCCGTCAGACGAGTGTCGCTCCCTCAGATTAACAAATCCATGAGTTAAAAAAAGTACTGGCATCGCCACAAGACCATTTTAATGGGCAAATGCCTGAGAGAGTATCTATACACAGATGATGTGACAGAGTCCTGGCTCTGTACGACAATTAAGTCTCTCGTTCTCGGTTCGAAATGTTGATATCCAACAACAACCAAGAGCACGATATGCATCAACAACATAAACTGCGTGCCAGCTTAATACGGATACTGGTCTCTGCTTTATGTTTTTTTTAATCAGAGATTTGCTCCTCCTAGAAAGGTTACCTTCAACACGGTTTACGGGAGCTCTCCACAGCAATACACACATACAAACACACAACACCGCACGGCCGTTGATACCGAAAAGCGTTCATTCGCCGTGTATATATATATATATATATATATATATATATATATATATATATATATATATATATATATATTTATATTTTATATATACTAATATATACATATATAGAAATATATATATATAAAAAAAAATGATTAATAAAACATATTAAAATACATCTTCAAAACGAGTTAAAAACATATTTATTTTAAAAAATGATGCACAAGATCAGTGGATAGTCCTTAATCCGCAGAGTTTCGAAGAAATACTCTCCTTCTCATCAGAGGGCAGGAATTATAAAATGCGGGATCGGATTTTTCATGCAAACGTATTTAGTGAAACTACAAGTCAGTCACATATCTTACTTGGTAAAAACAAAAAGAGCGAGGTAAAGGAAGGAGGAGGTAAAAGAAACATGATAAAATGATTTCACATGAATGGATATAATTTGGTATAAAATCTTTCAGTTCGGTTAAGGGTAAAAAATCAGAGCCTTATATACTTGTTGGGTAGGGATAGATATATTCTTGGCAGACAGGAAAATGTGTTCCTTTTACAACATATATTCATATATATATATATATATATATATATATATATATATATATATATATATATATATGTACATATATCTATACATGCATATATATATATATCAATATATATAATATAGATATAAACATATATATATATATATATATACATATACATTTACATATATATACATACACATGCTTATATATACACATATACATATGTATACAATATGCACATAAATATATATGTACATAAATATATAGAGAGATATACATATACCAACATATATACATATATATGCATACTATAAATATATATATATATACATAATATATATGCATATATACATGTATATATATGAATATACACTTACTTATATATACATATACATATAAATATACATATAAATGCATATATATATACATATATTTATACCTATATAGTTATATATATACATATATACATATATATACACATATATAAATATATATGCATATATATACACATAAACATATAAACATATATATATATATATATATATATATATAAATATACACATATAAATATACGCATATACATATATGCACACATATATACACATATTTTTATACAAGCATATATATATACACACATATTTATATACATATGCATATGCATACAAATATATGTGCATACACATGTATATACATATAGGTACATTTATTAACATTTATGTACATATACATATATACTTATATGTAAATATATATGCGTACATATATATACATATACTTATATACATACATATTCATATATATACATGTATATATATACTAATATATACATATATATATATATATACAAATACATATAGACATATATATATATATGTACATATACATACATATATATATATATTTGTATCATCTAAAGAAGCTTTGAATAAATGAAATGCAAAAATAAAAATAAAGAATACAGTGTAAATTCCCGAATGATAATATATATATATATATATATATATATATATATATATATATATATATATATATATATATATATATATATATATATAACAGGAAAGCGCGCAAGCATGTATATTCCAAATAAAAATATCCAACCTATTTCTTTTTTTGGAAACTGGCTTAAAATATTTATAAATGTATATAAGAGCAAATAGATAATTGTTAGCCTCCATAAATCCATTGCTATATGTCGCATGTCTTATCTGACACCTAACACTTCATGTAGTATTACCTGAAGAAGAAATAATTATTGAAATACCAAAAACATATACACATCATTTTTAGAGATTGGATAATTTATGTTATCTGAAAATAAATATATCTTATATCCTCGATTCACCTTGGTCAATACACACACACACACACACACATATTTATATATATATATATATATATATATATATATATATTTATATATATTCGTGTGTGTTTATATATATGTACATATATATATATATATATTCATATACATATACATATGTTTGTGTGTGAGTGTGTGTATTGTGTGTGCGTGCGTATGTGTGTAGGAAAAAAGCAGATGTAAGGCACGGAGAAGTGTAAAAAATTGTTTAAGTAGACGATCACTAAAAGATGGCTACTGGGTTTTTGTTGCAGCGGGGAACGTACTAATTACGATCGTTCCCAGCCTAGGGGTCCTGGGCTATATAACATGGTTATATTATATCTGTACATATATTATATATATACAAGTGGATTAGATAATATCTATACATACATTATATATACCGGTTGATTATATCGATACATATATTATATATATATATAAATATATATATATATATATATATATATATATATATTTATATATATACATTCCCCCTCTTCAGGTAGAGCACTGTCGTAAATAATCTCACCCGCTACTTAATTGGTTGAAAATGCGAAGCTCGTTTTTTGTTTACAAACAGACGATTTGAGCACTATAAAAGTGGTGGTGGGAGTCCATTTAAATAGACATTCCGACGAGTAATTTACAGGCACCGCCTTTATGGTCGAGGTATGCCGACTGATAACATGACGGTTCTAGGTTCAATCCTTGGCTAGGGACTGATGCTAGTCTAGCGGCACTGATAAGTTGTGATACAACGAAACAGGACTGTATGTCGATGACTACAAATATATGTTTCTTAGATTATATCTTTGCATATATTATATATAAACCGGTTAGTTAGATTATATCTATACATATATTATATATATAAATCGGTTGGTTAGATTATATCTATACATATATTATATATATACGGGTTCATTAGATTATATCTATACATATATTCTATATATGCCGGTGGGTTCAATTATATCTATGCATATATTATATATAACGGTTGTTTAGTAAATATCTATTAATATATTATATTTAGGTTACATATATACATATAATCTAAACAACCGATATATATATATATGCATATATATATATATATATATATATATATATATATATATATATATATATATATATATATATATACAGGCTGGATTGATTATATCTATACATATATTATATATATACAAGTTGGTTAAATTATATCTATACATATATATATATATATATATATATATATATATAATCCAGTTGGTTAGATTATATCAATATATACATATTACATATATATAATGGTTGGTTAGATTATATCTATACATATATTACATATACTGGTTGGTTAGATTATAACTAAACATATATATATAAATATATATATATATATATATATACATATATATACCAGTTGGTTATCTTATATCTATGCATATATTATATATATACCATCTGGGTAGATTATATCTATACATATATTAAATATATACCAGCTGGTTAAATTGTATCTATACATATATTATCTATATGAGATTTGTTTAGACTATATCTATACATATATTATATATATACACCAGTTGGTTAGATTATATCAATACATATATTTATATCGGTTCGGGATAAATTTATTCACTTTTTTTTTTTCTAATAGTATATATTTATGTTGAGAGGAAATTGTCATGTGATGGAAATCGTTCATGCAACAGATCTGGCGTGTTACGTCTTTCATATATATATATATATATATATATATATATATATATATATATATATATATATATATATATATATATATACATATATATAACTACTTCATTTACTCACATAAAATTAATATACGAAAGTATAAATGTATTCGTAAACTTTAAGTATTTACTTCAAAATCGCTCAATACGTAGGTAGAGCCAGTTAGTATGTTATATATATATATATATATATATATAATTATATATATTATGACTTACTTTATATATATATATACACACTTTATATATATATATTTATATATATATATATATATATATATATATATATATATATATATATATATATATATATATATATATATATGGGGCGAGAAATACTATTTGAAATTTAATTACCAATTAATCTGCTAGGGTTATAAAAAGTCCACATGAGTAAAGGTAACACCACTTTACAGTTGTATAAAAATTGTAACTTTTTCCTCGGACACTTTCACAATTGGGAGTAATACAATTTACATGCCAAAATCTAAAAAGATCAGTGTTAATTTTAAAGAAAGTTATATGTGGTGTGCTTAAATGCACATTATAATCTAGAGTTATGGTGGAGAAAATAAGATCAAAATGACATTATTAAATATAATATGATGTAATTTTTTAAATGTTATAAATCTTTTCTTAATAATCGATGAACTCGCGGTCCATATTTTAAACTCGCACTTTTTCACGAAGGGAAAGCAAATTAACTCAGAAAAATAGGAATTATCAATTAACAATATATTGTAACTCATCGAAACATTATTCATTTTTTTAAAATGCGCCTTCAAATTCTTCAAATAATTTTTGCATCTTAAATATCTTTTATATTTTTTTCATTTTATTAATGGATGCTAAAACACTACTGCAAAATACGACGTCTTTTAAATGAAAACATAAAACCCATTATCGGTTTTCAATATTGAAGTCCAAGATATTTATTTTCAATTACCCAGAATCTGTTGTAAAGCTTCTCCATTTAAAATTACAGACTGTTTTTACGCACTTTCGTCGTAGAATAGATTCATAAACTTTTTTTTACAAGGGAGTTATCACTTGTCAAGGACCGAAGACTAACTACGGATACGAGTGGAAATTTTGTAGAAGTTGAATATCCCAGGAGAAGTCTAGGCAAGGCTTGTTGACATTGAACTTGAAAGCCATCCTGTTGTTATTAGCCGGATAGCAAACTAATAGAACAGTTTAATAAGCAGCGAGTTCTTGGAAAGGAACTTTGTTCATAGAACTCAGATCGATATTTGGGCACAAAAGAGAGTGTTTGTAAAAGTTAATTGGTGTAGCTTTTTTGCGAAAATTTGTCTCTTGCAGACCATAGATCGAAGCTGCGACAGGCACCTTGAATAAAAAGAAAGATAGGCCAGAAGCAGGCTTGAAACGTCACTTCTGTGAAAAAGAGGTTGAAAAGAGCCGTCACAAACATCACGTACCAGGTTTCGAAACCGATATTTACATTGTCATTGCAGGATATATGCTTGGAGCAGCTCCTCCCTAGATGTTGAAACTTTACTTCATTTTAAGAAGTATATGTTATTTATACCTGTAGTGAACTGCGTCAGAAATGAAATATATTTCTTCCAGCGACTTTGATAACTGATTACATGTATTGTTTTCACTTCATGAAATGAATCTTACCCAAATAAGTTCACCATATTAGGGTGCTCATTGAGCATCGGGACTAGATATATTCGCATCAATTTGAGGAAAGTGGCGATCAGTTAGTGGTGAAAATATAAAAGCTGTGTTTTTATGTGTCAACATTATCAGCTATCTTTTTCCCTACTACACCCTGTGTAAAGTTTGATGAAGAACTATGTTGTAGACCTTAGGTGTCCTGCACTCATAATTTTCTTGCAAACGTTCTGATGTATTATTCAAATAGAAAGATACCATTCAATCTGTTGATACACTGCCTATTAAATAATACTTGCACAAGATTGAAGGATGTATATTTTTTTAAATAACCGACAGTTTTCAGGAAAGAGTTTAGGTAAGAAATATGCCCTTTCATTTTACAGCCACATTTATGTATAAAATAGTGTGTGTCGATGTTTTTATATCGATATTTGAATGAATATCACAACGTATGATCATGCATTTTAAACAAAGCGATTACGCTTGATTATAGGTAAAATAGTTTATTTTATTTTCTTCAGATACTTCAATTTTTATTTATTAAAATGAAAGGCATGTGATTTTGTATATTTTTACATAAAAGATTCACTTAGCAACAAATAAATAGATCAAATTACATTTTCGAAAATACTGCTTAATATATGTTTGTTTGATGCGGTCTATATATACGTTACATAGAGCAAAGAGGTAAACTGTAGATATAAGCGTTTCAGAAACAGCCAAACATAACCAATGTCTGTGAAATGTAAACAGTATGATTTGAACAGCAATTAGGTAAACATCATACAAATTCTAGATTTGTAATAGTGAAAAATAATTATGCACCTTTTATACAATTTTTCTATATTAATCTATTTATCTATATTTCTATCTATGGGACATGAGGACTTTTTGCTTGAATGAGTGAATTAACACTTCTGAACTGCATAAACACACAGTGTAACCCTAGGTGGCTCTCCATCTCTCTCTCTCTTTCTTTCTTTCTCTTGGTTTGAGGAAATAACCAAACTTACACTTTAATTTCTTAGCGCATTCATTGAGAAATGACAGTGACTGCTTAAACATTTCTTGCAGGGCCAGATTTCTTCCCTCCTATGGGCCCTTGGGTTACAATATTTAGCAATGGCTTTATGGTAAATATCGATCTATGTACTTCGTATTACGCCATTTTGGCGGTATGTTATATTAATGCTGTTCTATGTAATCTATTCTGATTCATTACAATTTGCATTTTTATAATCATGTTTGAGTGTTGTGTGTCCTCATAGTGGCCTATCCGGGTAAAAACTGAGATATTTTAATTCACAGAAAAATACCCACAAAAACATAGCGAAAAGATAATTCAGAGCTAGCGACGAAAAAGCTGAATCTAAAATACACCAGTGTTCCCCAACTAACTGCGGACAAATATTTGAATTTTAAAAACGGGCCTCCACCTTCGACTATTAACTGAAATAAAAAAAACACACGCCCACACCAACAATTTCAACTAATGACAAAAGGAAAATATTTACAGTACAGAAATACTGCATACTTTTTTTCAATCTAACAGCAGAAAATTGACCTTTGTCAGACAACGATAACTTTTCAAAACTGTTCTTTAACATATTAACATTTTTGATTAAAGAGATTAAAACGGTAACACTTTCATATCATAAGATGTTTCCGTCAGAAAATCCGAAAAGCTTTACACGTACGGCGATAAATCTTGGGTTATTAATATTACAGGGTTTATTTTTCTAAATAAATAAATGTTCATCTTGAAAAAAAGAAATATGGTAAGAGATTTACACGAGGGAATTTTACAACAAGAAAAACTACTGAGACGACAGGTTCTACACCAGAAAACATAGAAAAGTCACTGATGCGAAAACAGCAAAAAAAAAAGTAGAAAGGCAACAGAAACAACAGATACAACAAATGCTTTCGACAACAGCAACAAATGAATAAAGCTGGATTACACCAGCTCTTCTCCTTCAAATTAAAAACGTATAAAAAAAGACAAAAAACACATCAGGAATTCCTTATCGAAAGCTTTATTTATTAACCAACTAACAATGATTTCGTAAAACAGGATAAAGAACATCATGAAACGTTTACTTAAGATTTGGATCCAGACTTAACGTTCAACAAATAATTTAGGAGTTATGCATACATTCTCAACGTCAATTGTGATGTGAAAACAGTACCTCTTATTTTATGAAAGCTGCGTTAATCAACTAAATTCTTCCTTAACAGACTACTAGAAAGAGTTGCAGTTACGTTTAAGTTCTATTCAGAACTTTTCAGTCAGAATACCTCTCTGCGTCATAAAAAATCGCGATCTTTTTATAAGGCTATGAGAGACGACATATTATTTTACGTTCGCCTCAGTCGTAGTAGGAGACGGTAACATTTTCAGACTAGAAGAATTTGGATTAGCTGATTAAAAACATCTTATTTTGCTCAAAGGCTAGTTACGGCTAAAATGATGGGATAAGAATCAGAGTATTAGCAAAACTCTAAAGCGAACGCTGCCCTACTCTACAGAGACTTGTGGATAATTGCAATAGATGTAAGTTGTTGAGAATCGATTTACAAATAAAGAGGAATCGCGCGTAACATACTGTCAGAAAACAAAGTATACATTTAGAAATGATGCCGAGAAAAAATTAAAAGAAAAAAATGTACAGCCACAGGCTCAGAGGCAAGCAAAACAATTATTTTATATCAAATGGCTACCCCAGTTTAAAAAAGGACACATACTATTCAAAATTATAAAAATTACTTACAGTTTATGAAACTGTTGAGAGGAAGTACATTGAGGAATTTTTAGGTAGGTTGGGAAAAATATTGCATACATTTTTTCAAAGTTGGTCACAAATTGTCGCATGGTAGAATTAGATGCTAACCAGGAAATCGTTAGCAAGACAATGCAGTGAAAATTATGAATACACTGTACAGAAATACGTAATTGTAAAATTAGTTAATGAAGACGTTATATTACAGGTAGATATTCGGTCGGCCCTTTCAATTATGAACTTACATATTGTGAAAAAACTTTACAAACTGACCTTGCAGAAAAGATTTAAATAATCACCAATGACTTCTAATAAGAATAATGTTATATATATATATATATATATATATATATATATATATATATATATATATATATATATATAAAATTGCTCAAAGGCTAGTTACGGCAAAAATGCTGGGATAAGAAACAGAGTATTAGCAAAACTCCAAAGCGAACCCAGTTCTACTCTACAGAGACGTGTGGATAATTGCAATAGATGTATGTTGTTGAGAATCGATTTACAAATAGCAAAAGTACCGGTCGTTGAGTGGTTTCAAAAACAGCTTGCAGAAAATGGGCTCTGATTTATGAAAGTATTATAGGTTATGAAAAGGAAGGGTTGTAAATTTGGGTTGAATTTCGGGGTAACAAAACCAAAGAAAAATATGATACAAGTAAAAATAAAAATAGATAACCCACATAATTTACTATACCATACCTGTTCACACTGAAACACTTATCACAATATTCTGTGGATCTATATATAAACCTTGCTAAACTTTGTGACATATTTCCATTCTATGGAGGCCAGGTTCGAACGAACCCACCATAATTTTATTATACCATATTCCTTCAAACAGAAACATAATTATCAAAGTATACTTACGCAAATACATTTGAAAAGGCTGTATTAAAGTTTGTGCCTATGTCCATTCTATGGAGGCCAGGCGCGAACGCAGACCCCACAATTTTATTATACCATCCCTCTTTAAGTTAAAAAATACTTATCAAAATATTCTTATGTACATCTATATCAAAAACACTTATAAACGTTTTTTTTTTAATTTTTCTTTTTTTATTTCAATATTTTGTGGACCAGGCCCGAACGCAGATCCACAGTTTTAATGATCTACTACTCTGCCAGATCAAAGATACCAATCTCTGTGTCTTGAAACATTTTCTATCATTATATGTAATCGGCTTTTTAAAATAGTCAACCATATAAGAGCCTATTCGTGACCAGACACACACACATACACAGACACCCAGCTTTATACACACACACACACACACCCACACACACACACACATATATATATATATATAGTGTGTGTGTATGTGTGCGGTTGTGTATGTGTGTGTGCACTTGAATTTGAACAGGAATATTAAAAAAATGTAGACAACTGTTCTAAAAGTATTAAGTACGATTTGGTTTGAAACAAATACATTTAATCTATGGACTACAACGCATTCTTTGTATTTAAAAATGATACGTCCTATATTTTAAACAATTCACATGAGATAGTCAATCTAAAGCGTTATTTCATTTATAATGAGTGAAGTGAATAACTTTCTCAAGCAAAGAAAAAATATCAATAATGTCAGATTAAATTACTTGGAAAAATCCATTGATTTCTTAAAAGTCATTACATAAGTGAACGCAATTGTCTGTATTTTTGAGATGAGTTGTTTTCATTGATTGAGATTGTCGGACTGACTTCCTCATCTTGGTTGTTATTGTCACAACGTTTCGGCCGTTTTGCCCTCCGGCCTTCGTCAGGTGAACGGTTTGTTAGGAGTCTCGAACCCAACCCTTTATTATTATTACGGGGGTACCGTGTTCGGACTCCAGCTAGGCTTTGGGACATAGTTGCTGATTCTCTGTTTTTCAATGTTACTTTTTCACTGCCTTCGTTCAGGATTGAACTCAGCACCTTTGGGTAACTGTAAACTTTGATACAACGTCTAGGACCACTCGGCCATATGTCACTAGGACAATTCTTAGTTGGTTTTTGTTAATGTTAAACCTATGTTGTTATTCAAGGTTTTCTCTCTCTATCAGAGGTGTCCAAGTTGCATGCAGCTCTATGCTTGGTTTGCTCAGTAGGTTGTTATGTCCGAGCATGTGAGCTGTTTCTTTAAGTTTTCTCACTTTCCAGTGGGTCTCTCTGTTTATTATTTTTACTTCATCCCATAGGGGGCGATGATCCCCCCTCTCCATCCAGACATGGTTGGCTATACCCTATTTTTCCGTCTCCCCTTTAGTTACCGCTTTTCGGTGTTCTTCCACCCTTACTTTAAGGGGGCGGCATGTTTCACCCTTGTAAACCTTTCTGCAACTGCATGGGATGGAGTATATGCAGTTTTTGGTCATGTTCTCATCCATGCGGGGCTTCACTCGTATCAGGTGTCGTCTGAGTGTTGACTCGCTTTTGAATACCGTCCTGATGTTGTAGGGGGCACATATTCTCTGAATCTTTTCGGAGATGCCTCGTATGTATGGTAGGCAGACCGTTGGAGGTTTTTGGGGTTCATTCTCCTCTCTTATACTATTAACACGTCTGGTGGATAGTATTCTATCGGGGTAGTTGTTACGACGGAGGGTATTCTTCAACCTGACCATTTCTTGGTGGTATGTAATGGTGTCGCTACTTATTGTCTCTGCTCGATGTTGTAAGCAGCGTGCGATTCCATGTTTGATACTGTATGGGTGATGGGAGTTGAAGTTTAGGTATTGCCCGGTGAAGGTAGGCTTGCGATATACGGATGTCTTAAACCCATGCTCTGTGCGTGATATGAGTATATCAAGGAAGGCCAGTTGGTTATCTTTTTCTTTCTCCATTGTGAACTGTATCGATGGTCTTATTGAGTTCAAATGATCTAGGAGAGCCTGGATGTCTTCCTGATGGGGCCAGAGTATGAAGGTGTCATCAACGTATCTTAGCCACATGGTGGGCTTTAAGGGAGCTTAACCTAAGGCCATGTCTTCGAAGTATTCCATGCATATGTTCGCCATCACTGGTGATAATGGCGAGCCCATAGCTAGTCCCTCCTCTTGTCGATATAGGTCAGTACCCATTCTGAAGTAGGTTATTTCTATGCAGAATGTCAGCATTTCCATTAAGTTTGGCAATGGTACACATGTGCGCTCTTCTATGGAGAGGTCCGCAGCTAGTTTGTCTTGAATTACTGCTAGTGCCTCACTAGTTGGAACTTTAGTGAACAGGCTAACCACATCTAGGCTTACCATTTGGTTTGTACTGATGGGTGCTCCCTTGATCAGTTCCGTGAAGTGGGCAGAATTCTTTACATGTGTTGCTGACTTGCCTGCTAATGGGTTTATTATATCCACAAGGTACCTGCTCAGTGGGTGGCATGCTGAGCCTCGGCAGCTCACTATGGGTCTGAGTGGAATACCGTCTTTGTGTATCTTGGGGAGACCGTACATATGTGGTAGCTTACTGTAATGCTGGACCAGCTGTTTATATCTCATCGGAGCGATGTGTTCCTTGTTTCTCGTAAGGATTTGTAACAGCTTTCTTTCGGTTTTCAAAGTTGGGTCCTTCTTTATTTTACCGTAGCTACCATCTGCGATTAGGCCTGCCATTTTTTCAGAGTATTCCGACATGTCCATCACCACAGTAGCATTGCCTTTGTCTGCTGGCAGAATTATTATACTGCTGTCACCCTGTAGGTTTCTTATAGCCAGCCTATCTTCCCGAGAGATGTTTGATTTAGGAGGCTTGGCTTTCTCGAGTACTTGTCTCACTTTCCATCTTATTTCATCACCTTGGGTTGATGGGATTCTCAGGGCTATATCTTCCATGTGTGTTATGATATCTAAGAATGGAACGCGTTTGGTTGTTGTTGCGAAGTTGAGACCTTTATTTAGTACTGCTTCCTCTGAGTGACTCAGTTGGCGGCTGCTGAGGTTGATGACCGCTTTCACAGGTGAACGGTGTTTTGATGTTACAATCCTCTGGTCTTTGAGCTTTGTGAGCTTCTTGATTTGGCGTCCTTTGACCTTCTCATATTCTTGTCTGTACGATTTATCCAGATCTGATTGGATTCTCACCCTGTCTTCCTCTTGGGTCACTTTGACAAGGAACGATGTTAAGGTGTTGGAGATTTCGTTCCTTAGTTTTTGTTTATTCCAGCGGGTGTGTTGGATCCTTTCTCGAACGAGGGCATGCCCTGCCCTTTCCGCGACTCTACGTGCCTTCCTGGAATCCACTGTTGGTGGATAGTATGCTATCGGGGTAGTTGTTACGACGGAGGGTATTCTTCAACCTGACCATTTCTTGGTGGTATGTAATGGTGTCGCTACTTATTGTCTCTGCTCGATGTTGTAAGCAGCGTGCGATTCCATGTTTGATACTGTATGGGTGATGGGAGTTGAAGTTTAGGTATTGTCCGGTGAAGGTAGGCTTGCGATATACGGATGTCTTAAACCCATGCTCTGTGCGTGATATGAGTATATCAAGGAAGGCCAGTTGGTTATCTTTTTCTTTCTCCATTGTGAACTGTATCGATGGTCTTATTGAGTTCAAATGATCTAGGAGAGCCTGGATGTCTTCCTGATGGGGCCAGAGTATGAAGGTGTCATCAACGTATCTTAGCCATATGGTGGGCTTTAAGGGAGCTGAACCTAAGGCCATGTCTTCGAAGTATTCCATGTATATGTTCGCCATCACTGGTGATATACGAGTGAAGCCCCGCATGGATGAGAACATGACCAAAAACTGCATATACTCCATCCCATGCAGTTGCAGAAAGGTTTACAAGGGTGAAACATGCCGCCCCCTTAAAGTAAGGGTGGAAGAACACCGAAAAGCGGTAACTAAAGGGGAGACGGAAAAATAGGGTATAGCCAACCATATCTGGATGGAGAGGGGGGATCATCGCCCCCTATGGGATGAAGTAAAAATAATAAACAGAGAGACCCACTGGAAAGTGAGAAAACTTAAAGAAACAGCTCACATGCTCGGACATAACAACCTACTGAGCAAACCAAGCATAGAGCTGAATACAATTTGGACACCTCTGATAGAGAGAGAAAACCTTGAATAACAACATAGGTTTAACATTAACAAAAACCAACTAAGAATTGTCCTAGTGACATATGGCCGAGTGGTCCTAGACGTTGTATCAAAGTTTACAGTTACCCAAAGGTGCTGAGTTCAATCCTGAACGAAGGCAGTGAAAAAGTAACATTGAAAAACAGAGAATCAGCAACTATGTCCCAAAGCCTAGCTGGAGTCCGAACACGGTACCCCCGTAATAATAATAAAGGGTTGGGTTCGAGACTCCTAACAAACCGTTCACCTGACGAAGGCCGGAGGGCAAAACGGCCGAAACGTTGTGACAATAACAACCAAGATGAGGAAGTCAGTCCGACAATCTCAATCAATAAGTGAACGCTTTTCTAAAACAAAAGAATAAAATATTATTTTACAGAGAAGCAATAAGTTGAATGTATCGGCCTATCTGTGCACGAATTCAATGACATTCAAAATACACAAAGATAGATGGCTCTGCGGTGCTATTAGAATAATTGTACGTTTTTTAAGAATAAATTTAAACTCATTGCCTGGGACATAACAAACACTTAGTGAGTAACGATTAATATATAATAAAGTAATTTTAATTTGTAAGTTCGCAGATATGTTAATTAACTTGTTAATCACAGTTCCACTAATCTCTCCGTTATTTAAAACAATTAAGAATGGTTATATCGTGCTACAATAAACACTGATTTAAATTCGATTATCATATATTTCAGTACATTTTAGAAAAATCCAAGCTAAACATAATAAAATTTATTTTATCCGGTCAGTGGTTTGCCGGTTCAGAGGAGGTGATTGGAAACTATTTTAATTACCTAATCCATATTGCATAACATGTCAATTTAATTTAATTTTACTTCTTTTTGTAGATTACAAAATTCGGATTTATATTTTGTCTGTATGTTGTTTTAAAATAATTCTATTTAGCTAAACAACAGGGACTAACATTCCACCAGTGTATTTTTGTCCTCATACAAATACTACTGATCAGAAAATGCAATGGGGCAAATGCACTTCGAAGGAATTTTCATAGTATAATCTATATATAATATAATCTATATATGATATACTCTATATTAATCTTTCTAATAAACTGAAGTTCTTTAGTTTTTAACTGTGTCGTCTATTTAATATTAATATTTAATATTTTAACTGTGTCGTCTATTTAATATTAATAAAACTTGACGTAAATTTATAAAAAAGAATGTCAATTTATTTTCTATTCAATTCATGTTCAATGTACTATGGATAGGGAGAGAGAGAGAGAGAGAGAGAGAGAGAGAGAGGGAGAGAGATGACGTGGTGAATAGTTATGTGTGACGCAAATAGGAACTGGTTTTCTGAAACTTCTCTCTATTTTCTTTGGCTACAATTAGTTTTTATTTTCAAAAACTATAAATATGAATTTCATTTTTCCATGCCGTATTACACTAGCCCTTATTATATTCGTCCAAGGGCAAATATCAATATGATAGTTTTAATAACTTGTAAATTGAAGAATGTTGATTTCAAAGCTTATGCACCCTTCTTTCAAATGTTATGACTTTTGATGGCAATTGTTGGTTTGAAGATTTCCACAATACTTACGTGTGTGCATCCAGCTCCATACGAGTGTGTGCACAACCAGCAACAATTCCGGCGTTACCCAGAATACTATTCAACACATGGGCATATACAAATGGATCATGCTTTTAATTATTTCATATCAAAATCTCATGAATTTGACGAGCGAGACCTTCATAACGAATATTCTTTATTGTTATGAATACAGATTTTTTTTTAATAATAGACGTTTTTGTCATCAGGATAAATTGATATTACAGCAACTCTTATTCACCGACGTAATATACTCCCACAAACTTATATTTAAAAAAATAAATACCGCATATATTTTCTAATGGTTACAAGAAAACATGATAGAATATTGAATCCTTCCGTCGGTTGCTGTAAAATATTAATCGAGCAAGTCTTATTCTCATATCTCCCAATTACATTTGTCATTATGAAATTGCATCGAGAAGTATAATATATTCTTTAACACAAATTCTATAAAGCATAACTCTCGCATGTTACAAACGAAATATGATGTAATTACATAGCTGACTACTGAAGATCCCTGACTACTTTATTTAAATATCTTGTGAGTTTTTTTATTTTCACGATATATTTTGTAGCTTGACATAACGTAACATTTACTAATATTACGTTAAATACTAATTTTGTATATGACAAACAAATAAAACAAATCCACGAATCACATTGAAATAAAAGTTCTGTTTTAGGTTTAGGATCAGTCGATATAAAATTCCTCAATAGTGTCTCAATTTGGTGGACGGCCACAATCTTAAATTAACTGTTTTTTAAGGATCGAATGAAAACTTATGTGGACCATAGCAAGGAATTCATAACAGTACCCGGAAATTCTCTTTTTATATATACTATATCTAGATGAATGGACGGAATTGGATTTTTCTCTAAAAAGTTGTGCAAAGAAACCATTTTTATCTAAGAAGAACATCAATAATAGAAATAGATTTTTCTCGAGTTACGGCGAGAAAGATACAGACGGGTAAAGGAATTGTTTTCGGTTAGATGAATAAAGATTTTGACTTTTTAGTGATGCTGCTTATTCTCCCGGATGGTATAATCGAACAACTAGAGAAGGATTTACGTGAAGTTTCATAAAAAAGAGGTAAACACGAGAATAAGCGGAATAATGCTATGGGGAACTGTTACTGCAGCAGGAATTGGGAAATTTATTAGATGTGAGAAGTAAACCAACGCAAAAGGAATATATTCGAATATTAGAAACAGGACTGTTACTAAGTATTAAGAAACTGGGAATATCACAGAATATTATTTTTCAACATGATAATGCCCCTGGACACACTGCTAATGTCACAGTAAAATGTTTTTCTGATAACTACATTGATGAGATATTTTGACCAGGTCAAAGCCCCGATCTAAACCCAATCGAGAATATTTGGTTCATAATATTTCGTGCATTGGCCGGAATAACTTTTTTGAACAATGGCATACTGTGGGAAGCTATACAAAGCGAACGGAATAGCATATCCTCTTCACAGCGTTCCAACGTAAAAAATAGTGTGTAAGATCAGTAAATCATCAATATGGTAGGAAGCACCTGAAAAAAGTGTAAATATTAATTTTCGTCGGTGACAGTTAATATGATTTAGTAATATCTATGGAGCAATAGTGAAAAAAAATTAATTAACATATTACGATTAATTATGTGCTTATCTTATTTTATGGTTAATATTGTGTGGGGTAAATATAAAAAACAATGTTCAAGCCGAATTTTGTAGTAATAGCGCAGGTATTTTGAAAGCAAAACAATCATGCGAATTAAGAAAACCAGTAAGTTTTTCTAATATTTTTGTTATTAATATAAAGAAAACACAATTAATTATGTCTACCCTCTTTCATAACCAAAACATCAGGTGAAAACTGAATTGGAAGATTAGGAAATGCATTTTATCTATATTGTTATTTTATTTTTTACAAAAAATTGTTGTAATGAGACACGATATTTCTTACTAATGAATTATGTTACTCATTTAAGTGTAAGTACTTTAGGAAGTAGTTTTGAGTATTTCGAACTTCTTGTCGGTGTCCTCTTTGTTTAGTTTTCTTGAAATGAAAATAATAATAATAATAATAATAATATGTGGTTGCTGAAAATAACCGATATTCTCTGTTATGTTGGAAACAATGCTACAATATTAGTGAAGCATTGTTTTTTTCTGTTTTATTTTACAAACGTCTTTTGTTGTATAAACACTATATTAATATTTGATCTTTTAAGAAACGTAAGTAACGCAGTATAACTTTTATATCGAAACCAAGCTAATGCACAAGTGAAACATTTTTCTTGGTTTTAGTCCCGCGTTTTTTAATAAAACATTATTAAATTTCATGTTTAAGGAAAAGGTGGAGTTCATCTGGTAATATTCTAAATGGAAACGTCCCTTACAGTACACTTATATATTACAGGTTTCAGTGTAAATAAGTAAGCTCTCGGGTGTGATTCGACGTAATTTATATCAAAGAAAAAACTCGGATATTGCTTATTTTATTGTTATATTTGTTAGTTATGAATTAAAAATAAATCTAACTTCTGTTACATGGTCGTATATTTTAAAAACTAAATAACACAGCCAATAAAGGAAACAGCGATAGTAGTTAAAAAAGTAAAACACTATATTTATTTGGTCCAGACATTTTTTCCTCATATAAATCATAATTCTAAATTAACTTTTTCGAGAAATGGAGAATTATTGTGCATGAATGTTGGAAGCACGCATTGCTATACGAATGTGGTTCAATAAATAATATCGTTTTTACTTTTCGAACTGAAAAAAAAAATAAAGGCTACGAAGACGAAATTTAGACCATGAAAACGGGAAAAGCTGGGTGCTCAGAATTTATATTTCCACATATGAAACACATTTTCTATGCATTTTTGCCGAGGAGTAAAATGATGTATTTTCGCCTCTGCTCCGTGTCAATGACGAGGGTAAATTCTTACTACCTCAGACCGTCAATATATTGAAAAGAGCGATGGCATTTTTGGCCAGAAATGCATAATAAACTTATCATAGTTACTTACTTTGAAATGTTCTCTAATTTTTTCTATCGATATAAAATATAGAAGACATAGATTTTGACATGCGCACGTAAAGTTTATATTTTTTTATGCTTATAAAAGTAAATGTTTAAAACAAATTATACAATGAAGTTATTAGGAAAATTGTTCACAAAAATTATTGATCGCCTTTACCCACAAACTATATTAAGGATTTTTGCATTACTTTTAATAATTGTGGATTTTACAAATAATATGCTGCATTCAAAAAGAGAAAAGTGCATATCACACGATGTAGTGAGATTATATAAGATCATTGATAATTGAAGTTATCATATGTTGTTGACTACTTATTTTTATCATTGGTTTTACTAAAGCGTTTAATATTTTGAGCAGAAGATCTATATATATATATATATATATATATATATATATATATATATAGAGAGAGAGAGATATATATAAGAAATACCGTTCGTGTGTGTGTTTGGCTCTGTGTGCAACTCCCTATGATCAGAGAACTATAAAGTGTATATAGTGTGTGTACACCTCTCCTGGTTAAGAAATATTAATGGCCATTGTAGGATACTTCTGTCAAAGATACATTTATTTTTTTTGTGTAACTTCTAGATATAGCATTCTTCATATCACATATACATCGACTAAGTTATGGTTATTAGCATATCACATTAAATTAAATCATTTAAAATAATTAGCTCGATTTTATTGCTTATTCGACAGAATAGCCTCGTCAATACTGTACTATTTAAAATATAATTTAAAATGTAATTATTTAGTTAATTTTTATTTCAACTTATATTTTATTTAACTTAAATGTACTTATTATTATCGTAAATCTCAAACCTTTTAACTTTCCAACTAGAAAACCAAGAGGGGATGACTGTGATAGTTTAATTCTCTGAGCATGTTATTAAATATTTTCTATAATAGATTTGTGTTCATTTCGAAATATTCTTCTAAGTTGAATTATTATTTTATTTTTAATTCGGTGGTAATTTTTTTTTTCGCTTATTCTTAATTTTTACGTAACTTTTTGTACTCATGCAGAGAGTGAACGCAGAGTCCACCCGTCTTTCTCTGGAACATGACGCCAACAGCCGGTGTAAACCGGGCGTCGCTGAGGAAATTAAGACGAGCGTCGCCGATGAAAGCATAACAAGAAAAGAAAAACTACCTTAAGTTTTAAATTTTATTAATTGTAAAGAAAAATTTTATAATAATATTTTTTGTTTTGTTTTGTTTTTGATATATATATATATATATATTTGGTACTCATGCAGAGTCGTTATCCGTGCTGAAATCGTTATTATTTAAAAAAGCCAATCTTAACATGGGGAAGGAAGGGTGTTTTGTACCTATTCTGTATTTTAACCTTACAATTGAATAAAAAAAACAAACATATCATATACTTTAATTAAACGTGGGATTCGATTTAAAAAATAGCTCGGATAACTCTCTACATTAGTACGATATATTTTTTAGATAAAAAATGTTAAAGATATTTTGGTCAATGTCAGGTCTCTTTCCAACTCCTCAAAAAACGTTAAAATGACGACTTTTATAGGTTTTCGTTTTTTCTTTTTTTTTTTTTTTTTTACAAATGGTCACCACTTATCAAGTCCGGGAGTAACTCGGGGATAAGGGTTATTGCGTGTACAGTACGTTAATGTTGATATTTGATAAAGTGTCTACTTAAGGGGGCGGTTCATCAGGAATTTGTTTATGTTGGACTTGAAGACATCCAAGTTGTTGTCAGGTTGGAAACAGGCAGACGAAACAGAGTTCGGCAGGGAGCACTTCTAAGTAAGAAGCTTTGTTTATTGAATCTACCTTTTGGTTTTGGCACAGATAAAGAGTGCGGAAAATTTTTGACAGAGGTTTCAGCTAGACGGATGTTTTTCGTTGAAGATCGGCGAGGGCAGACCAGGGATTAGAGCTCAGACGAACACCTGCCATGGAAATAATGATAAAACAAAGCATCGCAACGTCTCTCCTAGGGCGCTGAACACGAATATCACATTTAATATTGGGCAGGATATGAAGTAATTACTTTTTTTTAAAAAGTGGGGGATCACTGTCCTATATAAATTTGACGTAAAATAAGCACCCACTTCCTGGCCAACTAATAATTTCTTCATGTCATAAAAACAATTTAACTGTTATTTTCGTATTTAGCACCCCCGAAAACCGACGCTGATTTTTTTTTAACTAAGAGATTTCATTTTTTTTTTATAAGTTAGAACGCTAATAATGTTGTCAGTAAGATTACATGAGCGTTTTTTTTAATAATTTGGTATTCAATTATAGAACTTGTATTTTTTATATATTTTTAACATGTGCCTCTGTAGTTGAATTAACCGTTTTTTTCGTAAGTAACGGGCCGACATTAACCATTAAAGCACAATCGTTCATTATTTCACATAAATTCCACAGCCCCCAAATATAAACACAATTTTTGTGAAATATTTAACTGCTGAAGCACATGATAACAACTATACAAGTTGTATAATGTAAAACAACATGTTTTTGTAAACTTACTGACCGCATAATTAGCGTCCAAAATTATGAGATTGAAACATGAACTAATCTTAGCAAAAAAAAAAAATAACAAAAACAAAAAAAAAACACAGCGCCGGTTTTCGGAGATGCTGAAAACGAACATCATTGTTTTGATATGAAGAAATTACTACGTGGACAGAGGGTGGGTTCTCATTTTACGTTACGTTTTGTAAAAAAATTCTTCATATCATAAAAACTCCTAATCTGCCCTAAATTTAAATGTGATATTCGTTTTCAGCACCGCCGAAACCTTTTAAAACGGTTTTTGAGGAATTGGAAAGAAACTTGACATTGACCGATTTTTTTTGTTCGAGAAAACGTTCAAATGTAAGTTAAATAAACACTTTTGTTTATAAAGTTTTTTTTTTGTTCAAGTAAAATTGAAAAACAAGTGTCTTTGTTTTTTGGGGGTGTTATTTTTATTTTTTAATTTTTAATTTTTTTTTTCTCAGGGAAACACCTGAAAACTAGAAAAAGTTAGTGGGTGGAATCAATTTTTTTTCCTTTTTTTCATATTAAAACAGATGTTGTTGTTTCATCAAACCGTTGTTTTATTAATGGTGTGTGTGCGTAAATCGTATTCCACATTCCCTCTGAAAATCTTTCTGTGTTGCTCGCTCAAACGCCCACACTGGCAATTGTAGGCCTAGACTTAGCAAAAAAAAAAAAAAAATGGGTACCAGTTCGGATGATGTAAAGGTTCGGCGTGTGGTAGCCCAACACCTCCAGGCATAGCCAGCGCTTACAGTTCCCTGTCCACATGATGCAGAAGTTTTCATTCGTGGAAGTATTTTTTTTTTCTTGAAAAAAGTCGAGGACTCTAATGTGTGTGTTCCAGCTGTCCACTTAAGGCTGTAAAAGTCATGTTTTTTTATTTTCTGACGTTAAAGTACTAAATAGTGTTCTTTTTTTCTACTAATTTATTTTCTTTTCTTCAAAATTGTCGCCAGCTGCTTTGAATTTTCAACTCACGCGAACGCACGTCGCGTTGAAAACCATCGCGCTACATTTTCATTAGCTCAGCTTTATGTTTCGTCAGTTGGCTTAATTTTCTCGGCGACGCTTGGCTTACTCCGGTTGTTGACGTCATGTTCCGGATCGCCTAGATCACTCTCTGCAGGAGTACAATCCTTCTGTTATTGTTGGGTTGTCCGGGTTTTTTTTTCGCTTTATTTAATAGTTTTACAGGGATATAATTCTGTGTATAATTGTTTATTTGTGATAAAAGAAGACGATAGTCATTAGTCGCGTGGTCTCGTGTAACGAATAAATGCGTGAATGTAGGTTTGACATGAATTTCTTAAAGATACACTAAAATGACCCAAAAATGGGCTGAAATGACTTAAATAAATAAAAAGTAAATGGGTTAGAATGACTTTAATGAACTTAAGAATGCATTTAATAACCTAAAGAATGACCTGAATGCTTAAAAATAACTGGAATCCTTCAAAAACAACTTGAATGATCTGGAGAATGACTTGAATGGCTTTGAGACTGGCTGGTTGTTAAATAGGTGATCATTTTACATTAAATTAATACAGAAAAGTAATCCCCTAATTCATATAACAATGTTAAAACATAAGTACAGCGTGTAGTAAGAACATATACTACACTTTGATCTTGGCATAAAAGCCCAGAAAAAGGGTAGTTATTTGCTCCCCCCACCGAGCAAATTAGGCGCAAGGCCGATTTTTAATGTGATGAGTGAAGGGGACCTCGGTGTCAGACTCCCGGGGGAGTAGGGGAGCTCGATAGTGACAATTTGTATGAAGGGTTTCTCCTACATTGATCAAGGTCTTATATGTGGGATTGTCCCAAAATATGATCTTTGCTTGCAGTATATGCCAGAACAGATACTACACATTGATCTGAGCCAAAAGGCCAAGAAAAGGGTATTTATTTGCTCTCCCACAAAGTAAATAAGGCACAAGCCCAGTTTTTTTCAAGTGAGGAGTGAAGGGGAAATGGGGGCCAACTCCCCGGGGAGTAGGGCAGCTGGATAGTAACAATTGGTATGAAGGATTTCCCCTACATTGACTAAGGTCTTATATGTGGGGTTGCCCCTCACGTATGGGCTATGCTTTCAGTATCTGCCGGACCAGATGCTACACTTTGATCTTGGCCAAAAGGCCAAGAAAAGGGTATTTATTTGCTCCGCCACCGGGCAAATTGGGCACAAGGCTGATTTTTAAAGTAAGGGGTGAAGTGGAAATGGGGACTAAATACCCGAGGAGCAGAGGAGCTGGATAGTGACAATTGGTATGAACGGTTCCCCCTACATTGCATAAGGTCTTATATGTTGGGTTGCACCCACATATGGTATTTGCTTTTAGTATCTGCCGGAACAGATACTACACTTTGATCTGAGCCAAAAGCCAAGAAAAGGTATTAATTTGCTCCCCCACCGAGCAAATTAGGCACGTCCGATTTTTAATGTTAGGAGTAAAGGGGAAATGGGGGCGTACTGCCCAGGGGGTAGGGAGCTGGGTAGTGAGAAATGGTATGAAGGGTTCCCTCTACATTGACCAAGGTCTTACATGTGAGGTTGGTATTTATTTGCTCCCGCACCGAGCAAATAAGGCACAAGCCGATTTTTAATGTGAGGTGTGAAGGGGAAGTGGTGGCCAACCCTCCGATAAGTAGGGGAGTTTGATGGTGACAATTGGTATGAAGGGTTGCCCCTACATTGCATAAGGTTTTATATGTGGGGCTGCCCCCACATATGGTCTTTGGTTGCAGTATCTGCCGGAACATCTTGGCCAAATAGCCAATAAAAGCTATAAAAGCTAAGAACAGCATCTATTATCAACAGACCTTTGATTTTAACCAAAAAGGCAAATCACAAAAGTGTTCCGGACGGACCGACAGACCGAACGACCGACAAACGGAATGACCAACCGACCGACGGAGTGACGAATATTGTTTCTTGCACGCGACTAAAAATATGGAAAGAACTTAAACAGGGTCATTTTACACATGTTTTTACAAAAAACTCTACTGAAACAACAGATTCAACAACAGAAATACCTAACAAAATAACTGATACGAAAACAGCAAAAAACATGTAGAAAGGTTATAGAAACAATAGAAATAACAGACGCTTTCGACCACAGCAGAAATAGAAAAAAAGGTTTATTCAACAAGCTCTTCCCATTATAATTCAAAAATGTATGCAAAAAAAAAAAGAAATCAGGAATTCCTTATCGAAAGCTTTATAAATTAACCAACTAAGAATGAGTTCGCAAACAAGTTATAGACCATCATTAAAAGTTTACTTAAATTATGGGTCAAGACTAAACGTTCGACAAATGATTTAGGAGTTATACAGTCATTCACAACATCAATTGCGATGTTTCCTCTAATGTGAAAAAAGTGTCCCTAATTCTACGAAGGCTAGAAGATGATTAGCACTTCATTAATATGCAAAATTCCTCATTAACACACTACTAGACAGACGTTCGCAGTTACTGTTAAGTTTTTTTTTCGACACTTTTCTGTTAGAATGCATGTCTGCTGCATAAAAAAATGCGATGTTTTTATAACGTTATGCAAGACGACAGCTTTTTTTTTACATTCGCCTCAGTCGACCACCGGTAATGTAACATTTTCAGACTATGAGTATTTGGATCAGCTGATTAAAAATATCTTATTTTGTTCAAAGGCTCGTTACGGCAAAAAATGCTGGGATAAGACACAAAACTAGGATCCGCCAAAAATGGCCGCAAAATCAAGTTGTTGTTGTTTTTTAAAACTAAATTACATTTATTAAAATCCATTATTTCTGAGTAACTTTTTTTTCCAGAAAGATAAAACCCTGAATTCATTCATATAGAAAACAAAATAATGTAAAACATTTTCTACTATTTTTAATTAAATTTTAAATGTTAAATTTTCCCAAAAAGTTAACAATTGACATTTTTTGTCTTGCACAAAAAACGTACTTAAATATTTAAAAAAAAAGGTTTTTGAAATAATTTATTTATTTATTGTCTAACTAAGATTTAGGATGATTTTCTAAGAGAATATGCAAAAATATTATAATATAAGTACCTGAATTTCAAATAATTCAACTTATTCATATAGGTAACCAGATATCTCGCGTCGATCTAGAGTTTATATCGACTCTGTTTACGTTCTGCGTTTGATAAGAAGAAAACTATGGAAGACTAAACAGGCCCCAAAAAATTATTTTTCAGTGACGAAAATTTCAATGTATTATTAAGCTGAGGCTGGCCAGTACCAGATGGGTGACCATTTGTATGAGTTTGGTTTTTAATGTGTATGTGTGTGGGGGCCAGGCTCCCCAAAATGGGGGGGGGGGCAATTTAAAGCAGAATAAAAAAAATATTTCAGCGCGTTTGGTCCACCGTAGTCGAAAGGCGGCAAACGTTTTCAAACGGGATCGAAAAAAGTGATGCTATTTTTAACACAATGGGCACAATATTTATCGAATTTTTTTTTTGTATCGATTATTCAAAGCATGCTCTGTTTAATAATGGTCATGCATTATTCGGCTCGCTAAAAAAAAAATGTTAATTTATTTATCAAAAATTTTTAAATGGCTTTTTTCGTATAAATATTAAACATTTTTTTTTGTTTTGCTTAACTTAAATTAATTATTTTACTTAACACATTCACCGAATTTCA
>NC_136508.1:72467974-72542974 GCF_053919585.1 Euprymna scolopes
GTCGATCTAACTCCAATCGAGAATATTTGGTTCATAATATGTCGTGAATTTGCCGGAAAACTTTTTTAAACAATGACAAATTGGGGAAGCTTCGCAAAGCGAATGGAATAGCATCTCCTCTTCACGTTATTCCTCTTTGATCGAGGGCATGTCTTAAAGGATTGATCTTTTACAGAAATCAAAAGGGAATGCGATTCCATCCTAAGCATCAATTAAATCAAATTTCTTTTTCTGTGGTATTATCTCCTTTAAGTTTGCTTGTTTAATTGTTCTTTGTTCAATATAGCTTTTAGTGTAATAAAATGTATAACATTTCTTTGTCCCATTTTTTGATCATGAGTGTACGTTCGCACACGTGGAAAGATACATGCACATACACTCACCCCATATTTCTATACTCCTATAGGGATTGTGTATTGATATACTTATTAAAACCCCCTTTTTTCGCTGTATTTGAAAATAAACAACTTTGTTATATAGGTTCATGGAATCGCATTCATCTGCCAAAGATTTTGCTAATTTGCATATTCCTCTAAACAGGTTTTAGTTGGTTCCCTGTTAGTTTATTTCGGTTTTCTAGTGGAATTATAATCGTTAGTAAATCATTAGGTGTAATCATAGTCATGCGGATATTCTACATGATATATACTTGCGTAATATTTGCGTAAAAGGTTTGTAGAAAACAGAAAGTCCATTATATATATATATATATATATATATATATATATATATATATATATAGATATAGATATATATATATATATATAGTGACGACAAAAAAACTGCCCGCACTACTAATTTGTTAGAAACTTGCAAACTAAATCCATATTTAATGTAGCTGTTTAAACGAACTATACGTCATTGTATTCGACTTTTATTCTTCTATAATTTTACTTGATCATATTGTACTTTTAATTGAAATAGTGTAGTGTTAACGTCAACTTAAAAAAAATAAATTCACATTAAGGAGGCAAAAAGAACGTGTGTATCAACAAATTCGCTTAAAATTATCACCCCTAACTCAGTTTAACTATCCACCTACAGGTAAGAAAGCATTGCTAATCGTAATTGTTGTTGTTCCAGGTTATACAACGTAAAATTTAATCCATGTACAACGACTTTCTTTTAGTGATCCTCAGGAGCTCATTAATATTTACCTTTCTGGTTTATCAAATCGGGAAATATGCCGCAGATTGAAATGTGATGAGAAAACGGTACGAAAAATGTGTCAAAGGACCAAAACACCGCCAGGGTTCGTGATGCTTCTTAATGTAGTTGTACCAAATTTACTTCTAATAGGGTAGACAATGATATAAAGACCCGCAGGTTAAGAAATAGATTTGTAACGGCTTCCCAAATCCAAAAATAGTGCAAACCTGTTAAAAAAGTTATCTCTTTCTGCTGTCTAGAACAGAGTAAAGGAATTTAATTTCCGAGGATATGTTGCAAGATGCAAGCCAATGATTTCTGTAAAGAACTGAAAGCGCCGTCTGGACTTTGTCAAATGCAATGAAGATCACAACTCTTCATATTGGTCAAAAGTGCTTTTTAGCGACGAAAGCGAGTTTAATAAGCTAGGCCGTGATATCAGGCACTCAGAGGAAAGACGAAGAATTTGATCCTAGCTGCTCAGTTTCAACGCTGCAAGGTGGTAGAGGTTCAGTTTTGGTATGATACATTATTAGTACCAATTGTTTAGGGCCTAAAGTTCGTTTGCCATGTCGAATAAATTCGACCAAGTACATTAACATGTTGACTGAGCATTTTCTACTCTACTTTGGTCGGAATTTGGATGGTAATCCCATCTTCCTGCAAGATAATGCACCCATTCACAAAGATAGCAATGTAAAAATGTTCCTGAAAAAGAACATAATATTCCGTGATTTGATTAGCCTGAACAATCTCCTTATCTCAATCCTATCGATAAAAGATGGACTACATCAAGCAACATCTACACAATGGTAAGATTTCAAATTTGGAAGAACATTGGACAAAAATGCTAGAAATGTCCGATGCCATTTCCTCGGAGTATTGCTGCAGTCTAATTCAATCAATTCCCAAAGATTGCAGGCTGTCAAATTGCACTATGACATTGCTACTAAATATCAACGTGTTTCTGTTGTATTTGTGTCGCATAATATCCTAAACTTAAACTTAAGTAATACTTTTCCATTGTGCGGACTTTTTTTAGCCTCTTCAATTTGAAGTTATTTTTTTTAAATTGACGTGAACACGAGAATATTTCAAGTTAAGTCAAATATGAATAGGTAAAATTATAGAAGAATAAAAGGCCCATCAAATGATGTTTTTTTTTTAAAGTTACATAAAATTTAGCTTATATATATATATATATATATATATATATATATATATATATATATATATATATATATATATATATTATAAAGCCGAATGTTGGTGTGTGTGCATGTGTGGGTGTGTGGTCACGAATAAGCTCCTATATGGTTGACTATAATAGAAAACTGATTAGATATAATGATAGAAGATGTACGAGACATAGGAATGGGAGTGTTTGATCTGGCAGAACGATGGTTCATTAAAATTGTTGGGTCTGCGTTCAAACCTGGTCCAAAAAGTATGGAAATAAAAAAAATAATTTTTTTAAAAAAGCGTTTACAAGTGTTTTTGATACAGATGTACATAAGGATACTTTGATAATTATGTTTTAATTAAATAGGAATGGTATAATAAAATTGTGGAGTCTGCGTTCGTGCCTGGCCTCCATAGAATGGAAATAGGCACCACCTTTAATAAAGACTTTTCAGATCTATCTGCGTAAGTATTCTTTGATAATTATATTTCAGTTTAAAGAAATATGGTATAATAAAATTATGGAGTGTTCGTGCGCACCTGACCTCCATAGAATGGAAATATGTCACAAAGTTTAACAAGGGATTTTTTTTATTATAGATCCACAACGTAGTGTGATAACTGTTTCAGTGTGAAAAGATATTGTATAGTAAATTATGGGGGGTATCTATTTTATTGTTACTTTCATCATATTTTGCTTTGGTTATGATACCCCCAAATTCGAAGCTGTCTCTTTACAACCCTTCCTTTTCATGACCTATCATACTTTCATAAATCACAGTCAACTTTCCGTACGCTGTTTTTGAACCCAGTCAACAACGGGTACATTTGCTAATATATAAATATATGACTGAAACGACTATCTTCCCTTCTTTCACCCCCCTCCCATACCTACACCCCCAATGTTTCCCTCTGGGGAACAAAATCTTCCCCACACTAGGAACCGATCCTGGGTCTGGCCATACCCACATGGGGAGACAAATAAATAGAAACATTAAAAAATCCCCTATTTTAAATACCCCCCTCTTTCTAAACAAACAAAATATAAGGCTAAAACGAAAAAAATCACAATACTAAAACCCAAGAATCCAAAAAATAAATATCAAAATAGAATGAAAGCACCCGTACCCTTACTTCAGAAGAGCTAGTCCCCCCTCCCCACACATACACATTAGTAACGACCTCAGACCACAGCCGCCTTCCTGAGAAAGCAAATAACCCCAAAATACTATAAAACAATATACACATCCCCAAACCAATAAAAGCAAACACACACGCGCACACACACACATAAACACACACGCACACACACACACACACACACACACACACCCTACCCCACCCTAACCGAAAAGAAAAAAACACATTAGCAGAAAGAAATAGCGACTGACTGACTACAGCCAGGTCAAAATCTCCCTTGACAAACCAAATAAGAAAGCAATAAAAAAGCAATAAAAATTCAGCATACCAATGTATAATAAACACTTACAAGCCTCCACCCCTTGGAAAAACTTCAAACTAACGAAATCGCCATTTTTACACATTTGAAAATAATTTCTGACGAGGACGCATCAGACCGTCTGAAACGTACGTAAACGATTTCAATGACTTAAAAACATTATTACAATGATGCAAACATAATTCTCAATGAAAAACCAAGACACGGAATAATAAAATAATGTTAAAAAATACACATTGTTGGTGACTACTCCCTTATTTAAATATATATATATGTGTGTGTGTGTGTGTGTGTGTGTGTGTGTGTGTGTGTGTGTGTGTGCGTGTGTGTGTGCATTTTTGTTAAAAAAATTTCCTACACACCTCCTCTGCCTATATTGGTCTAGAGAAATGAAATATAATATATAGAGTTTTCGAACACATGCTAAACTTTATATTTTCGTTTTACTCGGGGAAAATCCGCTCTAACGGGTGAAAATTAAAGAAATTTAATTAGTCAAGGAAAGCCGCACCACAAATATACATTGTCACCTTCATAGAAAATTTTTCATGTGTTCATTTTTTTTTTCCTTGCAGCACACGTCTTCGTATCTAGGGCATTATCATCAAAGGTAAAAATAAATCGACAGCAACACGTTTTGATTTCGATTGTCGGTGGTAGCGAACGAGTACGGCTTTTAACTTTTTTAATTATTTCTATATTTTGAGTCTTACATATTGTAATACTAAATACGGTACCTGTATTAATCGAAATATATTTACCTGTATCGACCTGGAACATAAATATGTATATATATATATATATATATATATATATATATATATATATATATATATATATATGTGTGTGTGTGTGTGTGTGTGTGTGTGTATGTGTGTGTGTGTGGGTGTGTGGGTGTGTGTCTGTGTGTGTGAGAGAGAGAAATACGGAGAGAGAGAGAAAGAGAAACCCACGGACACGTGCTTAATAGTCTTGAGACAACAATGTGGCTATTAAATTGATAAAAGGGAAAATTATTCACAAATGTAATTTATTAAAAAATGCACATACGTATAAATAATTGCATTCATTCAAAAGGCATCGCACAGAAAAAAAAGAAATAACATCTTGAAATATATATATATAAATATATATATATTAATATATATATATATATATATATATATATATATATATATATATATATACATACCGATGGGAGGGAAAATAGCCCGCAATTGTATTTTTTTCCAAACCTTCAAATTTAAGCTAAATTTATTGTAACTGTTAAAACAAATAATAGCTCTTATGAGACGTCTTTTGTGCTTTTATAATTTTACCTTTTTATATTCGACTTTTAATTGAAATATTCCACTGTTCAATCCAATTAAAAAATAAAAATTAAGTATGCAACGTAAACTAAGCAGCAACAAATTCGCTTAATTACAACTGAAATTATCGCCCATAAATCAGTTTAAAATATCAACCAACAGGCAACAACGCATCGCTAATAATATTATTTGTTCCATGTTATACAACGTAACATTAAAACAATACGCCATGACTTTCTATTAGTGATCGTCAGGAGTACATTTAACTACACCTTTCTTGTTTATCCAATAGATGAATCTGTTGCAGATTGAAATGTGATGAGAAAACGGTACGAAAGATGATGCAAAAGCACAACAAATCGGTAGTTTCGTGATGTCCTTTAATTTGGTGGGACGAGAGTTACTGCTTACAGGGAAGAAAAAATAGTGCGTACTTTATTTTTGCCGGCACCGTATATATATATATATATATATATATATATATATATATATGTGTGTGTGTGTGTGTGTATGTATGTGTGATTGCATGTATATAAATACGTATATGTCGATGTATATATATATATATATGCATTCATATATATATCGATGTATACACGTATATATACATGCATATATATATATATATCGATGTATATACATATCTAGATAAACATACCCATATTTGTCGATGTATATACACATATATATATATATATATATATATATATATATATATATATATATATATATATATCAGGGGCGGAGATGGGACTAGTGCCACTCGTGCCCGGCACGACCAATAATTCGGTTAATGTTATTCAAAATGGATTAAAAAATCATTCATTAATTTCAAGCAAGCATACTTAGTCTGATCTCAATTAAATTACATATCTATTCAAGTTTCGATAACTAAGTAGCAAAAAATTCATAAATATATCTGGGAATAATACAAGGATGCTGTTTTGAACGGGTTGTCTTTGTCCGGCCACCCCGAGATTCATTGAAAACTCCATTACAGCGGCTATGACATTGAACGTCCATAATTCGTGTAAAGCCAAACCTTTACTCGTAATAATCATAATGTTAGAGAAATCCAGATTTTTCTGTAATCACCCGCAAAGTGAAGCCCACTTATAGTGCCTATAATATTTAGCACGATCGAGCCTGCTGATGTCTGTTTTAGGAAGAGGATGAGGGACCGAGAGAGAGAGAGAGAGGGGGAGAGAGATCTCTAGACACATCCATACGCATAAACACATGAAGAACGATTACTACTATTGTTGCAATATGTAGTAGCACGAATAGTTCTGTGTAAACATAACCACGCGTGCATATCAGATTGTAAATAAATATCAGTGATGAAGTTATTGTTTCATTAATTAATAAAGAACATGTTTTGAATAAGAGTGAATTTGTTTTTTTGAGGAATTTTTTTTCGTGAATTTTGAATCATAGAAATCTACGAAAAATACGGGGTTTTAGTCATTGTATATTAATACTAAGGAACCCGTCAATCCAATAAACCTTCGTAGAATTCCGTAGTGATACGTAAATACTTTGTAATTTTTTTTTCATAAACTCCCTGTATGTAACTTTTCTTGCTGCATCCATCATTTCACAGCTATTTAAACCTAACTTTATTCATCAATATTACCTTTTATTCTATGGGAAAATTTAATCGCCGTTTTTGGAGAACATTACTTCAGTTGCCGAAATATTTCAGTCGCTTCACTACATTTAATTTCACCCGGGACTTTATTTACGAATTCCTTGTATCTTAGAATTTTTAGATAAAATTAAGATTTTCAATGTTCTCAGTGTTTCCACGGATAACTTCAACTGGTCAAGATATCATATGTTTCAAGATTCATCAGATGGAATTTACTTTTTGGAAGTTCCCTGTATTTTGCGTATAACGTCACTTGGGCTAATTTTCTTGTGTTTCACGGGTAAGCAGAATATTCTCTAAAACATTAAAAAGAGTTTTACTGCATTTAATGTTAATGATTTGAATTTAAAATTAGATATAATGGAAATGGATATTGTGTTAGACCTGAAAAATAGATCGTTTGGCCAGAGAAATGTAGCCGAGAAGCGAGAAATTATCAAAGTTGGGCGCCCAACTCCTTTATTGGTGAATAAGGTTAGAACTCGTTCCTTCCAATCCAAATGGTTTAATGACATTGACTGGTTATATGCGAGTAAATCTGAGGAAAAACTCTATTGTTGGCCTTGCTTGCTTTTCACGACTAAATCAGGACAATCATGGACTGATATTGGCTATATTGATTATAGGCATATTTTTTGCTGACTGCAAACTTCATTCGGAGTCAATGACTCATTTGAACAATTATCAGCGTTTAAAAACATTTGGCATGTATGACATAGTTACTGCTATTAGTGAATCGGCCAAACTTGAAAGAGAAAGGCACAATAAATTGGTCGAAGAAAATAGACAATATCTGAAACACCTGATAAACGCAATATTATATCATTGCAAACAAGAACTACCATTGCGTGGACACGATGAAGGGAAGGATAGTCTTAACAAAGGTAATTATCGAGAATTATTGCAGTGTTTCTCTAAAATTGACAGTGTGTTTGCATCAAAACTTTCCGCAAAAGAAGGATCTAGGCAATTTTACGGTGTTTCCAGAACAATACAGAATGAAATTATATCTGCAATTGATAACGTGACTGCTGATGTTATTTACGCTGAAATTCAAAGTGCCCCATTTATTTCAGTGCAGGCTGATGAAACAACTGACTGTGCAATGCATGCACAGCTTTCGATCATTGTTAGGTATGTGAATGGATGCAAAATTATTGAACGATTCCTTGGATTTCATGACGTGAGCGATGACAAAAGTGCCACAAGATTAGCTGATGTAATCGAGAAGTCTTTAAATTCCTTTGATGATGCAAAATCAAAATTGGTTTGCCAAACTTATGATGGAGCAGCCGTGATGGCAGGTGAACGGAACGGAGTGCAAATTAAATTGAGAGAAAGGGGTTTTAAATACGCCGATTTTATCGATTGTTATGCCCATAAACTTAATTTAGTATTGAGTAAAAGTACGGAAAATGTTGATGGCGTTAAAATATTTTTTCACATTTACACAGCTTTAGTAAATTCACATCATCTACTACGAAACGGAAGAGTGGGTTCCGAAAATCTGAAATCAGCAGCCCATCTTTGTGTGCTACCAGATGGTTTTATAAATCAAGAACTGTATCCGCTATAAAAGACGATCGTCAAAAAATAATGAACGCACTCGAAGATATTCTTGATCATGGCGAAATGAAGCAACACTAAGTGAAACCGATAATTTAATGTCAAAATTGAATGATTTTACTTTCATGTTTTTTATTAACTGTTTTTATGCCATTCTTTCTCAAGCAGAGAAACTATTTGACATTTTACAGTGCAGAAAACTTGACGTGAAATATGCTCAAGATAAAATACATGATTTCATTCAATCAATATCAAACAATTGTGACAATGAACATTATGAAAATGTGATCCAACAAACGATGACAGACATGGAGATATCTGACGAATCACACGCTCCGCCAACAAAAAGAACTCGGGGAAATCGAATCAACTAGAAAAGTGTATATTTTGAAATAATTCAAAACATCATTTCGTCACTAAAGGATAGATTCGCTAACATAGGAGACTTTTCATATTTTGAATTGCTCGATGTGAAGAAGTTTAAAGTTTTTTCCTGTACATTCCCTAAGCAACATATAGATGTGTTGCAGAAAAAATACCCTGGTATTTTTGACCAAAAATCCTTGACAAGTGAGCTCAGGTATTTGTATTCTGACAATGATTTTAAAAAATGTACCTCAAGTAAAGCTATTTTGTGAGATGCTTCATGAACTCGGTTTTTTGTCTGCAATGTCTGAAACTGTGAGACTGATACAACTTTTCCTTACCATTCCCGCTACTTCAGTTTCAAATGAAAGAAGTTTCTCAACCTTGGATAGAATACGATCATTTTTAAGATGCACTATGGCTGAGGATCGACTTTCGTCTTTAGCCCGAATTTCAATTGAGAAGGAAATGCTTAAAGACTTAGAGCAAAGAAATGAATTGCACAATAAGGTATTAGAAAAATTTGCGGCCAAACCAAGACGCCTGGAGTTTATGCTCAAATGAGATGACCTTCCCAAAAACGCGCTTGACCTGGCGACACTCCGATTCAAATGCATTTATAGACGAACACTAGCTGTAAAATGATGCAGCAAAAAAAAAAAGTTACATACAGAATCTTTATGATAAAAATTATTTACGTACTACTACGGAATTCTACGAAGGTTCCGAGGTTTGAGGGTTTTTCTTACTATTAATATAAAATGACATAGAACCCGTATGTTTTGTAGATTTCTATGATTCAAAATTCACGAATAAACCATTCCTTAATGAAAAAAAAGGATTGTGAAGTGCTGATAAAAATCAATCATTTAATTATTTTATAATTCCATGAGACAAATTACCTGGCGATTTGTGGACTTAATTGCAAACCTGTTTAGTTGTCATTATCATCAATTTCTTTATTCTAATAAACATATTTTTCTACTCATAGTAATGCATATCTCTCTTCTTCTATACTTTGAAAGGGACAAATATCTTATCTACTGTATCAACAAGACCACAATTTATGTAGTATCTTGATTGTTCACAAAAAACAAAAACAAACACCATGCAAGGTACGTTAGTCAACCTGTGCTATGCAATGGAGAATCACGCACTAGCAACTATGATTACTTATTTAGGTCCACGGACAAGGGATTGGGAACTAAATTTGACAAAGGGCAGGGGGGCGGCACGCCAAGCAATAATAGGCTAGAGTCGCCACTGATATATATATATATATATATATATATATATATATATATATATATATATATATATATACATACGTCGAATTATAAGAATATATTTGTATAATTATACATAAACATACGTAGATGTTTATGCATGTATATATACATATAAGTCGATGTTTATACACACATATATATATATACATATATACTTATATGTCGATCTATATACACGTATATATACATATATGTCGATGTGTATTCATATATATATACATATATATATATATACATATATGCCGATGTATATAAATATATATGTATACATATATGGTGATGTGTATGCATATATATACATTCATGTCGATATATCTTTGCATATACATACATATATGTCGATATATATACATAAACATACATATATATGTATATACGTTTATGTATATACATATATATACGCTTATGTATATACATACATATGCATATATCTAGATGTATATATATACATATATATATATATATATGTCGATGCATATACATTTATATATACATATATATATGTTCCTATGTATATACATATATAAGCATATATGTGCATATATGCTGATGTACATACACATATACACATAGACATATGCATATCTGTCGACGTATATACATATATATATACATATATCTATATACACATACATATATTTCAAGGTATATACGTATATACATACATATACATATGCATATATACATATACACGTATGTAGAGGTATATACATTTATATATATATATATATATATATACATATACATACACATATACAATTATGTCGATGCATAAACACATATATACATATATGTAGATGGATACACACAGACATACATATATACATATACACATAGGTCGATGTATATACACACATATATATAGCCACATATATATATGTCGATGTATATACATATATGTCGATGTATATGCATATGTATATACATATACATATATGTCGATGTGTATACATATATATACATATTTTTCGATGTGTATATATATATATTTATATGTATACGTCTCTCTATATACAAATATATGTGCATATATATATATATATATATATATATATATATATATATATATATATATATATATAAAGAGAGAGAGAGAGAGAAGGGAGATAGTTTTTATTACGTATTTAAACCGAGTATTGGGTATGTTTACAGAAGTGTACATTAGAAGAAGTTGAGAAGGAGAATATGGAAAACAACCAAAAACTCCTTCTAAAAATCTCAAATGAATAGGACATTCTTCCTGGCGTTTAGTTGCGGATTATCTCTGTGAATATGAAATAAGTGAGTTATGTGTTGGTGCTTTTTATATAAGGCATATATAGCTATAGTTTCGAGTTTACTAATGCTTAGGTAGATTTACAATAATTACATCTAGCAGTTATCCTCGTATTGTGTATATTGTACGATGCTTTCCGTGTTATAGAAATTTTAGATAGTGTAGAATTTCTTAAATATTTTAAAACCATGTCTGTAAGATCGATAAATAATTAATATCCGAAGCAGACCCTCAGAAAGTTTAAATATTAATTTTCCTCAGTAACATTTAATATGTTTTCATAATACCTATAGAGCAATAATGAAAAAAATAATTATATTACAATTAAATATGTTTTTTTATCTTATTTCATGGTTTATATAGTGTTGGAAAATATTTAAAACAATGTTTAAACCGAATTCTATAGAAATAGCGCAAGTATTTTTAAACAAAAAAAAATATGCGAATTAAGAAAACCAGTTATTTTTTCTCATATTTTTGTGATTAATAAAATGGAACAACAATTTATTATGTCTGCTCTCTGGCATAAACAAAACAACAAGGTGATAACTAAATTGTAAGATTAGTAATTGTATTTTATCTATATTTTTAATTTATTTTTTACAAAAGAGATAAGATATTATGTTACGCATTTAAATGTAAGTACTGTAGGTGACTAAAGTTCGAAATACTCAAAACTAGTTCTTGTCGATGTCCTCTTTGTTTAGTTTTATTGAAATGAAAAAAAATGAATAGTAATATGTGGTTGCTAAAACAACCGATATACTCTTTTACGTTAGAACCCATGCTACAATATTAGTGAAACATTGTTTTTTGTTTGTTTTGCTTTACAAATGTATTTTGCAGTATAAAAAGACTATTCGTATTTGATGGTTTTAGAAAACGTAAGAAATACAGTATATTTTGTTTTATCTTGAAACGAAGTTATTATTGCACAAGTGAATTTTTTTTATATCTTTTAGTCAGGTGTTTTATTGTATAAAATATTATAGAATTTAATATTTAAGAAAAATGGTTGAATTTATCTTGGATGATATTCTAAACGGAAACGTTCGTTCAAGTACGTATGAATTGAAGTTATTGCAGGTTTCAGTGTAAACAAGTAAGCACGCGGATATTACTCGACATAATTTATGACACCTACCCCCCCAAAAAAAACTTAAGATATAGCTGATCATATTATTTCATTTGCTATACTTAATGTAGTGTAAATATATTCGAGTACTTATGATGGCAGTTACTATAACTGGTTGAATACTTATTTGTATTTTTGATTTTACTGAAGTGTTCAATATATTTTTGCAGAATAAGTGGATTATACATCTCTTAGGACTGTATCACCTTTAATTTAGTTTCAATCAATTAACAGTCAGTGAGAGAGACAGACATTCGTAACGTAAAGCCACGTGAGACTCCATGATAGAAGGGAACCTGAGGGTAAGTCCGCCTAAAAATTATATCACTCTTCTGGTTAAAGCTTAATCATAGGATACGAAGAATGCATTCGGTTAATAAATGTAAATCGGTTGCTTAATATTTTCAAGGTGTTTGCATTATTTATGGAATTATTGATCAAAATAATTAAAAATGGGTCATAATTGTAACGAACAAGAAATAAAATTTATTGACCTGTTTTAATATGTGTTAAACTAAAACGAAGACAGTTATGCGAAACGTAAACTCTCTTGTCTTCTTCTCTTCTCTTGTTGTCTATATAAATAAAATGAACTCATTTTTCCCGTGTGAGTTTGACCTTAATAGGATTACAAATCACGACATTACATTCAAATGTAATGTCCCCACATTTCAGCACAGGATATGAGGTGTGTTATATGCCTACGACCCTTACAGTTCCTTGATATTCGTATATTTCTATATATTTTCCGGTGAGAGTTCACTGCCACAATCGGTTAGCATCAATGGAAGTTGTAAAATCTTTTCTCTCTATTCGATTCATACATCGCTCGCGACCACTTAACATCGTGCCGGATACGTCCACGGGGGAATAAACGAGGAACACCAGTTTGAGTTCTTAGTTGCTTAAAAAATATGGATTTTCGGATGAAATGCGACTTTACATTCCCATTATTCTTTGGGTTACTTGTGCCAATTTATAACTTCACTCTTCTTTTTTCACGTTTTTCCTCCCTTTATATTTTTCTCTTTTTGTAGCTGCGTTGGGGGTTGCGATTCGAAGGATTAATTAAATGAAACGAACTAACATTGGATTCCAGTTTTTACAAGAACCTTTAGCCGCCAGCGTTCTTCAAATCTTGCACCGATTAGTCGTTTTAATATTTAATTTACTGCTGACTTCCTATTTTCTGATTAGTTAATTATTCATTATTTATTTCTATGCATTGCATTTCTGAGAATTCCATTAGCACAATTACTAATACGCTATCAATATTGGAATCAGACGAAATTCAAATTGGTTAACAGTGGGCAATATTAAAAAAAAAATAAAAAAACACGGTAAGATTTCTGGTTTTATTTATTCATTTTTTTCTTTTTCATGGAAACAAAGAAAAATAAATAAATAAAATCTATTAAACATATTTTCATGATACACGTTTTTTTTTAAATTTTGTTTTTCCATTTCCAAAAAATTATATTTAAATAAACATATTTGCATTTTACGCATTAACTTTTTCAGGGTTTCCTTTTATTTTCTTCTTTTTTCATTTGGTATCCTTTCACGTTCGTTTTCTTTTTTATTCCTTTCAATTTTACGCGTCATATATTATCTAAACCAGGTCGGGGGCATATATAAATATAAAAGCAAAAATGCGTGTAGATGTGTGTGTAGGTGTGTGTGTGAGTGTTCCTCCACCCTAAACTCGATCCCCTCCTGCTACTACGACAATGGCGTTTGATCTAGAAAACGTTAACTTTACGTTTAACCACCTGCAAGTAATTTGAAAGGGTTAATTTTATCCGTTCTCAATTGTGTATCTCTTTGGTGTAGAGGTAACGTGTCAGAAACTTTCCCGCTTTAACCTTGACGCTTCGGGTTCGAGCCTGTCTTCCTACCTAAACCTCTTTTACACATTTATTTTAGATTTGTTCGCGGTTTTGCTTTGTTTTGGTGTTTGCAATTTTTTCTAACATCGTGTTTTTTTTTCATACTATTAAAACAGGGCCCCCCTCGTACATACACACCTCAAAAACCCCGGGCAACGCTGGGTACCCCCGCTAGTATTAAATATACAAAATTAAAAAGATTAAAATACCAGAAACATAGAATTATGCGATACGTTGATATTCACTAAATGATAGTGTAGATTATTCATAGAAAGGTGGAAACTGATTGTTACCTTTTATTTAAAAGTGAATTTCACAGAGAATTAAGAAGATTGTAGTAAAAGCTCTGGTATTTTATGAGTAAAATGGAATACACATTTACTTAAACATGCCCTAAGAAGTTATTATGTTAACACATAGAAAATGATTATTGTTGTCTAAATTGAAATTGAAACTTCTATATACGCCGGGATATAAGTTTATGTATATATATATATATATATATATATTATATATATATATATATATATATATGATACTAGCTCTACCCGGCCACGCGTTGCTAAGACTCAGTTTGTATAAATGGAACACATTTCTGCAGAAAAATGCATTTTGTATGTTTATTTACTTTTAATATTTTCTGCAATTTTTTTTTCCTAAAAAACGATTCCTTTTTTATCAAAATATTTTTTTTTGCGGGGAAACATGCATTTTTAAAAGAAAATTGGCAGTAAACGTTTCTTTTTGCAAACTGATGTTTATTATGTAAAGAAATGATGAATGTTTTATATGAACACTGTAAACAGTGAGGTGAAGTAGAGAAAAATATTTTCTCAAGCATATGTACAAATTATTTTTTGTCAACAGATGTTAAGAAAATACACAGAAAAAATAATCCCATCATTAATTAATTAATTAATTAATCATGCAAAGAGAAATAAAATAAAATGTTGATTTAGTGTTTCAACATTTAAACAACTCTCGGTTGAATCCGGTGGATTGAAATGGAATCGCGGGGTGACAAATCCTGCAGGAGTATCATTGTGTTTTATTTCGTATCGTGTTCAATTTTTGTATTGGGCCACCAGCGGTTGCAAAGTAGCAAATCCAACGAAAATGCGAGAAATCCAGCATTAAAATAATTTTAATAAGTGCTCAGCCTCTAATAAAAATCCTGGTAAATTACCCCCCCCTTATTTGTTGAGTTGTTATAAAAATGGAAGGGAACTAATGTCGCTCCGTTGAAAATGTTTTTATGAACCCAAAATTTAAAGTGTAGAACGATAGCTGTTAAAATTAAAAAATAAATAAATGAGAAAACGATCCACTTACCCTGTTAAAAAAACAAAACAATCATTTAAATTAATTTATTGTTGGCCTTTCAAACTTGCTATTATTCAAGATAACGTTGTTTTGCAATAGTGTTAACTTCCAAAATTTTCGCATGCAAAAAAGAATTAAAGATGTTTTTAAATGTTAAGTGAAATAAACAGAAAAATGTGTTTTTTAATTGAAGAATCGGACGAAAATAATTTCGGAATTTCATGAAGAACCTAAAATCAGATTAGATTGTGTTCTTTTAAAAAAACAATTAAGTAAGTATGTTTTTCATAGGAAATAATGAGAAAATTAATAAAGAATCTGATAGGAGTAATTTTAGGAATTTAAAACATTTATTATAGAGAATAAAATCGATTTTCAAACATATCAAAATCGTTATCATATTAGTTTTGGGTTTGTTTGAACAGGATTCGAACTTGCAATGAAAAATACAAATAAAATTCGTAAAATGCCGATGAAATAAAAAGAGAAGTGATTTAGTTTTGTTTTATTTGCATTGTTTTATTTAAATTGTCGATTAAAAAAAGCTTCCATAGCTCTGTTTTATTTTATTACGCATGCTCATAATCTTTCAACCAGAAGCTATAAACTGCATAGATTGTTTCAACGCCCAAATAAGACGATTTGAGTTTTATAATATAATAGATTAATAGATTGATACAAACGCATACATATATATATATATATATATATATATATATATATTTATATAAAATGGGTTAATACATTCCAACGAAAGAAAGATGTATATTTAAAGAAGGGAGTAGTCACCAACAATGTGTATTTTTTAACATTATTTTATTATTCCGTGTCTTAGTTTTTCATTGAGAATTATGTTTGGATCATTGTAGTAATGTTTTTAAGTTATTGAAATCTTTTACGTACGTTTCAGACGGTCTGATGCGTCCTCGTCAGAAATTATTTTCAAATGTGTAAAAATGGCGATTTTCGTTAGTTTGAAGTTTTTCCAAGGGGTGGAGGCTTGTAAGTGTTTATTATACATTGGAATGCTTTTTTTTTTTTTTTTTTTTTTTTTTGTCAAGGGAGATTTTGACCTAGCTGTAGTCGGGCAGTCGCAATTTCTTTCTGCTAATGTGTTTTTTCTTTTCCTTTGGGGTGGGGTAGGGTGTGTGTGTGTGTGTGTGTACGTGTGTGTTTATGTGTGTGTGTGTGTGCGCGTGTGTGTTTGTTTTTATTGGTTTGGGAATGTGTATATTTTGGGGTCATTTGCTTTCTTAGGAAGGCGGCTGTGATCCGACGTCGTTACTAATGTGTATGCGTAGGGAGGGGGGACTGGCTCTTCTGAAGTAAGGGTGGGGGTGCTTTCATTCTATTTTGATATTTATTTTTTGGATTCTTGGATTTTAATATTGTGATTTTTTCCTTTTAGTCTTATATTATGTTTGTTTAGAAAGAGGGGTGTATTTAAAATAGGGGATCTTTTTTTTTTTAATGTTTCTATTAATTTGTCTCCCCATGTGGGTATGGCTAGACCCAGGATCGGTTCCTAGTGTAGGGAAGATCTTGTTCCCCAGAGGGGGGCATTAGGGGGGTATAGGTATGGGGGATGATAGAAGGGAAGATAGTCGTTTCAGTCATGAGGGGGTTCTCCTCCCCTGACTGAGGAGGGAGCGAGGTGTTGGAACAGATATTATACTACGGTTCTAGGGTTCTCCTAGTGTTGTTGGTTTCGAGGTTAAGTAGGGTTGGTATTGTTTAGTGTGTTGTATTAAAGATAGGGGTGTTATGTCTGTTTGTGGTTGTATGCGCGCGCGTGTGTGTGTTTTAATGTGTCGATTCTGATTTAAGTGTGGGTGTGTGTATGTGTATGTGTATGGGTGTGCATGCGAGTGTACCTTGCATTTCATGTTTTTGTGTGATGGTATTAGGTTCTGTTCAGTTCAGGAGTGAATTTGGTGATGAAGTTTTTTTCTTGTGTAAGTAAATAAAAATAATTGTCTGTTTGGAAGATTGGCATTATTTTGAAGCTGTTTCCACTGCATGTGTGTACGTGTTTTGAAACATAGAGGTGTCTGTTATCTGCAATTTTGAGGTTGCTCTCATGTAAGGCTACTCTATTGCTGAAATTTTTGGTGGCGCCTATGTAGGATTTATTGCATGTTGTGCATCTTAGTGCATATACTACATTTCTGGAGGTGCAATTTAGATCGTTTTTTATTTTGAATTTTTGTGCTGGGTTGTTGAATGTGTATGTGTTACCTTCTATTTTTATGTCACATACTCCACATCGCGGTTTGTTGCATTTTGTAACTCCTTTTGTAGTATGTGGGACGAGTTTTGAGGAAGTTAGGATGTGTTTTAAGTTCTTGGGTTGGCGTTTGCTTTTTATTATTTTTGTTGTTTTAAGTATGTTGTTTAGTTTGTCGTTCTGATTGAGGAGGATAAGGTTTTTTGTTATCTGTGTGAATAGTTCTGGGTTGTTTTTGTTGTGTGTAGAGACGTATGCTAGAATTTGTTCTTTGTTGTGTTCTTTTGGGGTTCTTAGTTGGTCTATTGGAATTTTTTCAGCCAATTCAATACCTTTCTGTATTAGTGGTAGTGGGTATCCTCTTTTCCGCAGTGTTATTTGTAGTTCGTTCAGTCTAGTTGAACGGAGGTGTCTGTCTGTGACTATGGTTCAGACTCTACGTGCTAGGGAGTAGGGTATTGATTTAAGACAGTTTTTAGGATGGTGGCTTTTGAAGTGGAAGTATTGCTGAGTGTCTGTGGGTTTGTGGTAGATGTCTATGATTATGTTGTTGTTTTTTATTGTTACTAGTATGTCTAGGTAAGGTAGTTCTGTGGGGCTTTGTTCTAGTGTGAAGTTTATTTTTGGGTGTAGATTTTGTAGTAAAGTGTGGAGTTCTTTGATATCCCCCATGAGGTTCTCCACAGGATAAAGCAGTCGTCTAGGTATCTTTCCCAAGATTTTATGGAGAGTGTTTTTATATTGTGTCCGTACTTTTGCTCGATCCTTTCATAAAGGGTCTCTTCTAGGAAAGCGAGTGTAAGGGTGACATATGTCGGCCCCATTTTGGTACCCATCGCTGTGCCTAGTATTTGGATGTAGTTGTCTTTATTGAAGTGGAAAGAGTTGTTATTGAGGATTATGTCGATGCTATCAATCACGAATTGTTTATTGAATCTGGGGTGTAAAGTCTGTGAATGTTTGTCAATCCAATATGCGATAGCTTCTGTTCCTAGATTGTGTGGGATATTCCTATATAGGCTGCTTACGTCGAATGTGGCTAGTATAGTCCCATCGTCTACTGTTTGTGGTAGGGAGCTAAGGAAGTGTGTGTTATCTCTTACAAAACTTCTGACTAGATTGGTGAAGGGCTGTAATAGTATATCTATTAGGTTACTAAGTCTGCTTGTTGGGAATGATGGTCCTGCTACTATGGGTCTGAATGTGAGGTTTTTGGGGTTTGGGGTGCTTATGTATTCTGACTTTTGTATGTTGATGGCATGTCTTACTTGGTTAGATTTGTGTATTTTGGGTAGCCCATAGAAGATGTTTGTTTTTGTTGTGAAGTTTGTAAGGAAGTCTTTTTCTTTTTTAGTTAATGTACTATTGTATGTTGTGCAGAGTTTTGTTATTTTAGATATTGTTGTGTCGTCTATGTTGGAGCTAATTGGTTTGTAATAATTTTCGTTCCCTAGTGATTCTGAAATTTTTGTTTTATAGAAGTTCTTATTCATTATAACTACTGCACTACCTTTGTCTGCTTCCTTTATAACTAAGTTGTTATTGTGTTGGATTTTTTTTAAGTGCTTGATTTTGTTTTCGTGTTAGATTACTGGTGGGGTTTTCTTTTTGTTGGGGGTTGAGGCTCCAGAGTGTTTCAAAGAAGGTATTTAGTTCTTTTGTGTTGTTATGTTTGTTGGGGAAGTATGTTGATTTGTTCTTCACTAGAGAGTCGTATGTTGTGTTATCACTGTCGTTAAGTATATCTATGAGTCTAAATTTGCGTTCAAATTCTTTGAGGTCTTTCTTTAACTCTTCTATGTTACTTCTGGGAGTTGGGCAGAATTTTAGGCCTAGTTTAGTACTTCAATTTCGTCCTTTGTAAGCGTCTCTGTAGATAGGTTGATGACTTTGGGTTTTTTGTTGTCTAGTCTGGTGTTGTCATTTTGTGAGGGATTCCTAAAAAATGATTGTGAGGGTCGTTAGTTTCGTTGATTCGGTTGGGGGGTTGGTTGTGTCGTTTTGTGAGTGTGTATCGGTTATGATGGTACCTGGGGTATTCGGATTGGTTGTGTTTGTGTGGGGGGTATTTTTGGGGTCGGTTTTGTACTGTGGAGTATTGGGGATGGGTGTTGTAAAGATTGTTTTGTATTGGCTGGTATCTATAGGGATGGTTTAGTTCCATTGGGTTGTTACGGTGGGGGTTGATAAGTAGGGGGATTTTTTGGTGGTTTGTGTGGGTGGGGTGGGGTAAGAGATAGTGGGTTCTTGGCTGAGTTGGGTGACGTGGTTGGTAGTAACTATTTTCCTATTGTTGTGGGAGGTTGTATCTTTTAGTGTTGTCATGTGGTAGTGGGTTGTCGGTTGTTGATATGTTGTTTTTTGGAGCATTTTGGTAGTAGTATTTCTGTTTGTATGATGTCTGTGTTCTTGTGTGGCTGTGTGGTGTTCTATGTGGGAGTTTTGATTGAGTTTGTTGGTGGGGATGGGTGTATGGTAGGGATGTGTTCCGGTAGTTTCGTTGTGTGTGTTTGGGTCTGTTGTGTGGGTATGTTTGAGAGTGATGTGTGTCTCGTTTCTTACCTTTGTTTTGGAATCTCTCCAGCTGTTGGAATCGGGTATGTTTCGGTTTTTGGTAGGTTAGACTTGTCATGTTCGGTATTTGTTCGTTTTTTTCTTTTTCTGGAAGATTCTTTAACCAGGTTATCTTCCTTTCGATAATTATTTTGGATTTTTCCTCCTCCTCTCTGCATTCAGACTCCCAAAGTCCAATAAGGAATTGGTGGGTCTCCTTGGAGCATATTTTTCTGATGTCAGTGAGTATTTTATCGTCGATTTTGGTGTATTCCTCTGTGAGGTGTATCTTTCTGTCCTCCTGTATTTCGATTTCAGCTTGTAGTTTTGATATGTTTAGGACTTTTTAAATTTTTTTTCTGCTCCTCTGTGTCTTGTGGTGTGACTTTTTCTCGGAATTTGTTTGGGATAAACTGCTCCTCCATGGTTAAAAATGTCATGTAGGTTAGGGCGGTGTCGCTGCATTTGACTGCACGGTAGTAGGCCATTTTTCTCTTTTTAATAAGAGTTTTCCATGTTTGGAGTTTTTTTTTTTTTTTTTTTTTTTTTTTTTAAACAAACATAATATAAGACTAAAAGGAAAAAATCACAATATTAAAATCCAAGAATCCAAAAAATAAATATCAAAATAGAATGAAAGCACCCCACCCTTACTTCAGAAGAGCCAGTCCCCCCTCCCTACGCATACACATTAGTAACGACCTCGGATCACAGCCGACTTCCTAAGAAAGAAAATGCCTCCAAAATATACACATTCCCAAACCAATAAAAACAAACACACACACGCGCACACACACACATAAACACACACGCACACACACACACACACACACCCTACCCCACCCCAAAGGAAAAGAAAAACCACATTAGCAGAAAGAAATTGCGACTGACCGACTACAGCCAGGTCAAAATCTCCCTTTACAAAAAAAAAAAAAAAAAAAAGCATACCAATGTATAATAAACACTTACAAGCCTCCAACCCTTGGAAAAACTTCAAACTAACGAAAATCGCCATTTTTACACATTTGAAAATAATTTCTGACGAGGACGCATCAGACCGTCTGAAACGTACGTAAACGATTTCAATAACTTAAAAAACATTACTACAATGATCCAAACATAATTTACAATGAAAAACCAAGACACGGAATAATAAAATAATGTTAAAAAATACACATTGTTGGTGACTACTCCCTTATTTAAATATATATATATATATATATATATATATATATATATAGTAATATGATTTAAAATTTAAAATTAAAATTATAATTAATAATTAAAAATCTGTTTCATAAGAGGTAACAAAAACAATGTCAATCATTTGTACGATCGTTTCTGAGACGATGTTTTTATTGTGGTAGACATTAAGCCACGAACAATAATATTGACATATATTTTTTTTAAACATATTCTTCTCATCAGCAAAAAATATTGGGTGTTTTTTATATATGGAAAGGACATCATAAATAAACCTAGCAATTTTTAAGTAAGGCATATATATATATCTGGAAAAATTAAAATAAAAAGGAAAATATTAACTTGATAAGAAAAATAATATGGGTTGAGAATAAACACAATAGAATACAATTATAAATCTGAGTTGTATTTAAATATAAGGTTATAATAATATGCTTTTAATAAAAGTTAAGAAATATACATCTATATATTTATATATATATGTATATATTTACATTTTAATTGTCTCCCTTTTGAAAACCGTAATCATCGTCAAAGCATTCATTTGGATGTTGATTGTAGCTTATAAATGTACGAACTTTTGAATGTTCAAAAAAGACCGCCCATGGAAATTTTTTTAACGGTTAGAATATGTTAGTAAACGCCTAATTAAAAATTAAGCAAATATTAAAAAAGGGGGATATGATGTTATTTTTCATTTTAAACAATCAAAGGGAGATAGTGTTTATTCTATTAAGAGTATAATATATTATATTTTGAACTTCTTGAATTTAGTATTTCTCATACTTTATTTATTTATTTATTGAAATTAATAATATAGTATAGGTTAGGTTTAAATATATACTTAAATAATATACAATAATAGTAAATATATCAGATAAACTAATATTAATAATAATATTAATGAGCAAAATTTTATTAATAAGGGTATCAAGTTAAACTTTAATTTCAAGATTGAATATTAATAAATGCCCATTCATGACTTATGGTGGTTTATATTTGTTAAATTTAAAACAACGTTTATGACTGCATGAGGATATAAACACCTCTCTTGAATTTAGGGGGGGGGTCTTTCTATTTTTGATATCGCCATATTTTAAAATCTTTAGGGTCTCCTGTGTACAAAGTGCACAGAATCTATCTCCTGGTGTATATCCTTTATATGATCCTATTATTTGCCATTTCAAATTGAAGGAAATATTCTTATCTTTGAGTCGCCAAATATTCTTGGATAGAGTGGTTCCGTTCAACAAGGAGTGTTTTAAAAGAATGCTTATGGGTTGAAATTCTATGCTTATTAAGCCTAGATGTGGAACCAAAGTAGATTGCGTTTGTTTAATTTATTTATTTTCAGGTTGATTAGGTGTGGCATTGGCATGTGAAGGGTTGATTTGTATTTGATTAGTAGATTGATTAAAGTTGGTGTAGTTGTTTAATTGGGTGGCCGGGTAATGGTTGCTGGTAACCTCATTTAAATTTTGGGTATGCGATACTGTGCAGCAATATACCCCATTTTTTTATTTTGCATGAACCTTGTAGAGGGCATCTAGCTTTTCTTCTACAGTTACAGCCTTCTATATTTACTGTATTTGTATTTTGTATATTATTAATTCTTTTATTGTTAGAACTAATTATTTTTTAATGAAGGTTTGGCATTGTTGAATAAGACACGTTGAATGTGTTCTTATTAAAAACCTTACTGTATCTATGAGAGGCTTTAAAGTTTTTTCTCATATTTTTTAAAATAATCTGGCTATGTTTGTCTCAAGATTTTTGGAATATGGAGGGTTGAATCATAGGGTCTCCCTATGTCTGTTTTTACTCTTACGGAGTTTGGTTTGCTGATTATTTGTGTGTGTTTATAATACTTGCGGTTTCATTTTGCTTTGTCTTGCTTTTTGATAATTTTTGTAACTCGCATACGCGATGGCATGGCCATATTATAGGTTATTATGTTCTTAGTAGGTTTATTTTCAATGCAGTTTTTGTTTCTATCATTTTTATTTAGGAATTTGATTTGTGATTTGTATCCTGAGTTTATAAGGGCATCATTGTAATATTTTTTTCATTTTTGTTGAATATAGATTTGTTAGAAGATAGTCTAGAAATTCTTTAAGATACATTGAGAACTACTTATTTCAATATTAATCAAGGGCGGTGTGCTTCGTTATGGACATATAGTACAGAATGATTAGATTTATGAGAGGGTTCAAAGGTAGAGTTTTCAAGATTTAAGATTATGTCTAAGAAATTAACCACTTTTTATTAGGGTCGATTTTAATAGTAAATCCATAATTTTTAAATAATTTATGTAGTGATTTAATTGTTTTTTCGTAATTTTTATTTGTGTAGTTTGTTACAAAAAGTGCATCGTCTCTGTCTAGTCCTCCTTCAAGATGAACTGTTCATGAAGTATAGAACAAATTTCATTTAACAAAAAAAGGCCGACCAGATCGGTTACTTGAGCTGAGTCCGTCGAGCCCATTAAAACGTTTAAATGGTCAGGGGTATTTTTCTTGTCCAATACTTGTTATAAAATGCTATTAAAGATTTTCTAGCTACGAGTATTACTTTTTCATGCCATTAGTAGAGATTTATTTAGTAGAATCGTCAATATTGATGGGTAATATGATTCAATGTCAAAAGAAAGAAATTTACAATTATTTTTATTTTTAATGTAAGACAACCACTCGATTACCTGGGTGGAGGATTTTCATAGTGGGTATTTTATTGAAGATTGAATTTTGGGGATAATTCTGTCTAATATGTTTTTACTAACTAGTCCTATATCTGATTTTGAGGGGCAGATGAGTCTACTAGTAGAGGTATATTAAAGCCCTGTTTGTGGTCTTTTAAAGTAACTCTCGGGGTACTTGGTACTGTTATTTCTGTGTATTTATCTATTTTAAGTTTAGTTAAAATAGTTTTCCTCGTTAATTATTCCATTGAATGCTGACTTATTTATTGTTTTATAATTTTTATTAAGTTTCTTTATATATTAGATTTTTAAATGTATATAGTCCATTATGTAAAAATGTCTAGTTTTATCTGCCGGTACTATCATATGCATATTATATATATATATATATATATATATATATATATATATATATATATATATATATATATATATATATATATATATATAATACCCATAAATTAGTACATATAATGCAATAATATACTGCATCTAACTTTAATATATTTTATCTTTCTGTAAAAATAGCAGTCAGTGTATCTCATACTGACTAGCAAATCATTAAAATTTTAGCTTCACATAATTTATTAAGAAACGCAACATGATTTCTATGGAAAAAGCAACAAAACAACTCTCTAAATAATCTACATATCTTATTTGTCAACGAAATAAAATATGTTAATTGCTTTACAAACACTCCCGTTGCAAAGTAATTGTGACAAAGATGGATACATTTTAATGATGATATTGTAATCTACAAGCCAAAGATCGACACGTATTTTTTGCACCAGACACCTGTTCCCTATATTGTAGAATAATGAAATGTGTGCTATGTAATAGCGATATTAGATATTATGTCAGGTGATAACATAAATTGTTTTCTCCGTATATTTATCAATCTATCATATATTAATGGTTTTATATTCGTGCAAAATAAATCCTCTCTCTTCAAATTAACAAAAAATAACGTATTAACCCGTATGTTTAGTTCAAATTGCCCGTAAGTCAGTTTTTCTTACTAATGTTCATAAATATGCCAGTGTTTTGTTTTTTTCATAACGACGACGAAATCTCATAAAGTCATTGTTTTTCTATGTTACTGAAAATGTATTATATGCGCGCATACTTTCCATTAAAGTGATTCTTAAAAACACATGCAATTTTGGTAATTTGTTTTACATAGGGGTCACGACTTATCAAGGCCCGGATCCCACTCAGGGATAAGGATTATTGCATGTACAGTAATCAATGAAATAGTATTGTATAAATAATTAGTATTGGAGATTTGATAGAGTGTCCTACTTAAGGGGGCGGTTCGTCAGGAATTTGTTTATGTTGGACTTAAAAACATCCAAGTTGTAGTCAGGTGGGAAACAAACAAACGGAAGAGAGTTCCACAGTCATGCATTTCTGAGAAATCAGCTATACTCATGGAATCTACGTTTCGATTTAGGCACAGATAAAGAGTGGGGAAAATTATTGACAGTAGTTTCAGCCAGACGGGGGTTTCTCGTGAAATATTGGAGAAGCTGGAACGAGAGATTGGAGCTCAGACGAGCACTTTCCAGGGAAATAACGATAAAACAAAGACAGGCTCGCAAAGTCTCTTCTGTGAAGAAGAGGATGCAGGGAAGAGAAAAGGACATCCCCACTAAGCCAGGAAGTCTATTTTGTCCTCTGTCAAGGCAGGATAGACTGTTTTTAGAAGCTCCTGCCTTGATGTGGCAGCAGTATTCCACCTTTGAACGTACTTGGTTTTTATACAGATAGAGAATTGCATCAGTAGTGAGATATCTTCTGGATCGGTAGAAGGATCCCACCATGTTCCCAGCGTCCTTGGCAACATACCTGATGTACTTGTTCCATTTCAGATCAGGAGTAAAGGTGAAACCCTGAAGCTTGTCAAAACACGGAGCCTCCCCAAGGCGAGAGCTATATATTTCAATTGATGCCAGATGGGGACCAGGGCGTTGGTGATGCACATAGAGAAGCTTGGTTTTTGATGCCTTAAAAGTTACCAGCCACATTTTCCTCCACTGTACCACGCGCTACAGATCAGAGGAGAGAGAATCAGAAAGAACATTTTCATTTACGACCTTTGATGTGCTGCCATAGATGGTCGTGACATCAACATAGATGTCGACGACTGATTTATGTATGTGTTTTGCGACATCATTTATGTAGATCAGGAAGAGAGTTGGGCCTAGGATGGATCCTTGCGGGACTCCAGCATTAATACTCTGGGGCTCTGATATCTGTCCATCAACCCCTACTCTTATGAACCTATTGGAGAGAAATGATTTAATGATTAAGTGATCCAATGATACCGTAGCTAGAAATCTTGTGAAGTAGGCCCTTTTGCCATATCTTATCGAAGGCCTTCGATATGTCAAGAGCGATTGCCCTAGAAAGGAAGCCTTTGTCAAGAGATTCACTAATCCTATGAGGCATTACCATTAACACATCTGCTGTAGATCGGAAACCATATTGCATGTTACTTAGAAGGTTGTTTCTGTTGAGGTGGTTGACTACTTCTTTATTTATTATGGATTCCAACAACTTACTCATGCAACAGGAGACTTATTGGTCTGTACTGAGAGAGAGATGATTTTTCACCCGAATTCTTACATACAGGGTATACTGATGAAGTCTTCCAGGGTGTTGGTAACCACTTCTCCTTAAGGCAACGCTTAAACTGTTTTGTAAGTATGGGGACAAGTTCTGCTTGTAGCTTTTTCAGCACTATAGCTTGAATGCCGTCAGGGGCAGTTACTTTAGTGGAATCAAGGTTCTTGATTAGGTTGGCGACCTCACGCACAGATATGTGTATGTTGCATAGAGCGTTGTCTGTTATAGGAGGGCATATGGGGAGTTAATGGACTTTGTCGCATAAGATAGAGTTAGCTGAACAGTTCTTGACAAATAGGTTGGCCTTGTCTGATACTGAGAGATGGCCTCATGTCCATTGATTGGTGGTTGGGATAAAACTCACGCTTCTGTTCAAGATCATGTTTGCTATTTGCGAGAACTGGTGGGAACCAAGCCGCTATTCAGCTACTTTTGATTTAACAGACTAGGCATATAGCTGTCTTGCATTTTTATTACTCTTTTACAGTGGTTGCTGGAAGTCCTGAAAGCAGCTTTAGTCTCAGTATATCTATTACCTTGGTAGCTATGGAAAAATTATTTCTGTGCGCGATGGCAGCAGCACATTAAAGGGAGAACAATAACTGGCTGGTAGGGTTTTGTTGGAATTTTTGGTATGAATCGGGCAATACCTACAATTAACTATTCGGGCAGGTCTGATACTATAGAGGACACACAGTTTTAAACATGGAATTCAGAGGTAGGCTAGATATGAATGTACGGAAGCTATCCCAGTCAGCCATAAAATATCGATATGAAGACTTATTACATTTCATCTTTATCTTAAGTTCTACCACACAGTGGTCGGAAGATCCCAGAGGAGATAGAACGGAACATGACCATAGCTCAGGGGAAATTGTGATGAAAAGGTCTAGAAGGCTTGCATACTGACCGGTAGTATCGGGCACACGGGTGGGTTCGTGAACAATCTGAGTGAGGGCATAGGCAGTAGAAAAATTACGACAGAATCTCCCCACGTAATCGGTTTTATTCGAGTGGGTCAGCCATTCCACATTAAGCACATTCAAGTCACCGCAAATGTGAATGTTAGCCGAAGGATGAGCAGACAGGATGTGGTCAATTTTCTTAGATATGCTCTTAAAGATAGTAACCCCACTGTTGTGGGGGCGATAGAGGGCAAATGTAAATGCAGTGGTGTTAGCTAGTGCAACCCGGAAGCACATATAGGGTAAATTAGCGTCTTCTGTGGAGAGACCCCTTACCACATGGATAGCCATCTTTGATGTAGGCACATATTCCATGCCCATGGCGATCTTGGGGGTAATATTTAGATGTTAAGTTAGAGTATCCTTTAATTATTAATTCGTCTAGGGAAGTGGTTGGCCGTTTTTTTAAAATAACATTTTCACCCCAAAAGGCAAATTGCCACTTTGGTGTAGGGGGCTACTATCAGGGGCAACAACTACTGGGGTACTATGTAGGGATTTGGGCAGCAAGGTGTCGGTTCACGTTACACTTGAACGTCTGCACGTCAGTACTGTTGGGGAAGCAGGGACCTGGAATGGAATTCCAGAGTCTAGTGGTTCTGGGGAAGAAACTATTGGAGTAAAACGATCTTTTACATCTAGAGATCTCTACAGTGTGGGGGTGGGATTTAGCAGCCTGTAAGGTTTGTCGAGGGTGCTCACGTCGTGGGGGCACAAGTGATTGCAATTCGTCAGAGCATTCACCACTAAAATACTTGTAGAAAAGGCAGAGGGATGCAACATTTCGTCGATAGGACAGAGGCTGAAGCTTAGATGCCAGTTCAGGGCCTATCAGGTTTGCGACTCTCTTTTGAACCTTGTCTAGGAGCGAGAGACTAGTAGCAGATGCACCAGCCTAGATGTAGCAGCAATACTCAATATATGGGCGAATGGTGGCCTTATAGAGGTACAGGATACTTTCGGGTGTTAGTAGTGTTCTAGCACGGTAGAGAGAGCCCACCTTTCTTGCAGCTGCCCTGGCAATGCCTTCAATGTAATTGTTCCAACTCATCTTTCCTGTGAACGTTAGACCAAGGAGTTTGAAAGATGGACTCTCAGATAAAGAGTCGTTGGCCATTGCTATGGGTGGTAGATAGGGTTTCTTGTAATTATTGAATGAAACTAGTTTAGTCTTGGCAGCATTGAATTCGACCAACCACTTTTGTCCCCATTCCACTACAGATTGGAGGTCTTCCTCTAGTGTTTCTGCCATTTCTTTAGAAATGTGTTCATTCGTCTTCCTGTCGTGCCTGCCATAGAGTGTAGTGTCATCAGCATATATACCCATCTCAGAGGTTATGTTGTCGAGGAGGTCATTTATGAATATCAGGAACAATAGAGGTCCAAGGGTAGAACCCTGGGGCACCCCCGCATTTATATCATATTGTTTGGATGTACGACCGTCGAGGACAACCTGGATTTCTCTCTTATCGAAGAAGGATTTAATTATGTTAAGTATTCTACCAGTGATACCGTATGATCTGATTTTACTGAGGAGACCCTCATGCCATACCCTGTCAAAAGCCTTAGATATATCTAGAGCTACCGCTCTGCCCTCCCCCGCTTTGTCTAGTGAATCGTATATACGTTCAGAGATCACAGTTGGGATGTCTGCTGTGGAACGGGCTTGTCTAAATCCATATTGTTTGTCAGTCAGTAGTTTAGCATCTGTAAGATGATGGACTAGAGCATGGTTAATTATGATCTCAAATATTTTGGCAAAAAGTAGGAGGAGGCTAATGGGGCGATAATTTGATGGGTCTGTCCTTTCGCCAGAATTCTTGAATACTGGTACAACAGAAGCAGTTTTCCAACAGCCCGGAAAGCAATCTTCATTAAGGCATTTGTTGTAGAGTTTGGAGAGAACTGGAGCTACTTCGGCTGAGCACTTTTTAATAGCACAGCTGGGATAAGATCGGGCCCACATGCTTTTGAGGTGTCAAGGTTTTTTTATGATAGCATGCACCTGAGCAGGGGTGGTTTTCAGATCGTCTAGTGTGGCGTCTGTCCGCATAGGAAAGTCAGGTAGGGGGTGGTTGGAAGGGTCCAGTGTGGAGTTTGAGGCAAACCGACTGGCAAGCATGTTAGCCTAGTCGGTTGCTGAGGAGACAACCTCGTGATTGTTGGTTAGTGGGGGAATTGTTGATTGCCCATTATTTACTACACTGTTGTAGATTTTCCAAAAGTCTCGAGTTCCTAGTTTTTGTGCTTCGATGCGCTTTTTAGTGGTGTCCGTAAATTCTCTCTTAGCTGTCGCTATTTCTTTCTTAACGTTATTTCTAGCTTCTATATACTTCAGTCTGTTTGAACTGGACTGATGTCGGTTAAACCTACGGTATGCATGCTGCTTTTGAGCAATGGCAGTTGCACAAGTCGACGTAAACCATTGGGGAGAGTGGAGCTTACTATAAAATTTCCGCATGGAGACATGCGCTTCGATTGCAGTTTTGAACAAGTCAGTGGTCTCGTTTTCACATTGTTCAGCAGGGAGAGAGAAAATATTTTTCCATGGAGCATCTCTAATTAGTTCCCTGATGGCTTCCCAGTCAGCCTTTTTATAATATCTCGTTGTTTTGAGCACTAGCTCTTCAGTTTTGGGTCTAGAGTTTAAGGCGATTTCAACCATTATCACTGCATGATCAGCGTTCCCGAGTGGGCTGTGGGCCTTCGTTATGCAGTCATCGGGAACTGTGGTCAAAAACAGGTCTAGCAGTGATGCGTGTTTTCTTCCTGGTCAGGGAAACGGGTTGGAAACGTAACAATTTGTGATAGGGAGTGAGATATAGCGAAGCTATGGGTTGTGCTGCCCGCTGCATCTGTGTGAGTAGAGAATCCAATCCAGTTTTTGTAGTGGATATTAAAGTCACCAAATACATGTATTTGTGCGCTAGTGTCGAGGGACAGTGCCGTGTCTATGCTGTCAGATACTTTGTTTATTATGGAGCAGTCCTGAGTCGAGGGAGAGCGGTAGAGAAAATAATAGTAGCTAATATTGTGTTGCATGTTTAGTCTAAAGCACATAAAGGCTTGATCATCTGTTTCTAGGTTTGTTTCTCTAGTCAAGGGAAGGGTATTACGAATGTAAACTCCAAGTCCGTGCATATGTCTGTCAGAGTCCTTACGGCAGAGTGGGAGATATCCAGGCATGTTAAAGTGGTTAGAGGGAATGGAGGAGTCTAGGTTAGTCTCACTTAGTTCTAAGATATCCGGGGTATTTGTTAAGAGAAATGCTTCAACATCAGCTAAGTTAGTTCTAAGCCCACGGATATTTGTGAATGAGAGCCTCAAGGGAGGAAGCAATTTGAATTTGTTTGTCCCTAATCCTGGTTTAAGCTTATTTTTAAATTGTACTGCCGTCATATCTTTTTAAGGGTTTCGGTAAGGGGGAGCAAAACAAGAGGTTATGCAGAGCTTCAGACATGCATCACAAGTAGACCATCAGCTGACCTTTCTCCAATTAGGATTGTGGCCCCAGGAAAGCCCACCGGGGATGAGTGCAGGGTCCCTTTCCATGCGCGTCATGGCACTACAAACAACCCGATATTATTCAACTGTTGATGGAGCAGCCGCTCTAAGCGCTACCAAAGAGTTAGAGCTCATGTACTACCAGTCGGGAACATCAGCCAGGAACTGTCAATCCGGTACCCTCAACCCATTAGAAGAAGGTCACCCCAATCTAATCGCTCAGGCATATCTTATACTCAAGCACTCCCAAATGTTTAGTTTTAGGGGTGGGGCGTGCTTGGAATGGGGAAGAACGGCGTTCGTTGCCCTAGACAGGAAACAAGATCTACCGCTGGGTGTTTCTGTCGAATCACCGAGATAGTGTCTCTGTGCTTGACTAATAGGCAAAGAAGGAGTATGGAAGCCGGGCGATAGACAGAACCTATCTACTCCTTAAGCAATTTAGGTTTGCAAACCGGTGAATTTGTTTGAGTCACCAGCTCTAGTAAGGTTGTCATCCAAGACTGAAGAGGCCTCTCACCCCTTTTGGTTTAGTTTCAGAGTTTTCCTTCTCCTAGACGGATGATCTGGGAAGACCTACTGGGTCCGTCAGCCCTGAGAGGGTTTTCTCGGCGCCTAGGTTCTAATCCAGGTATTTCTGTTACCCCGCGTGGTTAGTGTTACTGGGTTAGTTTGTGGGGGGGGGGTTATATCTCTACTGATTAGTTACACCCCTCAAAGTGATTTAGGGACATGCTATTTACTTGTTAATGGATAAAGGGGGGGTGAAGTTAATGCAGTGTAAGCGTCTATTATTGTAATAGGGCTTGTTAGGGAGGAGATAATATGATTTTAGTCTTACCCTTTTTTAAAATTTTATTTATGTTAGCTTAGGTCTAGGAAATGTTACAGTATGAATAGGTATTAAGAATTGAGCTACGAGTTGTGCCCGAGCTATTTTAGATGATAGGAGGGTTAAGATCTAAGTGCAATATAGTATGGATAAGACAGCAAGTTTTGAGTCATGCGTAATTAAGTGAATAGATATATGGGCAGTTTTTCAGTAGGTGCTAATAGTGTTGAAGTTGTAGTTATTTTCTAGTAAGAGTCATGGAGCATTTTGCATAACAAGGAGTGTCGTTTCAATAACGTATTACTCGTTGCAAAACTCGAGGAGACAGTTGTGTAGTGTAGATCGCTTTGTTTCTGAGTACTTTGGCTGTTAAGTACCTGCCTCTGTGTGCATAGGCTGTTAAATCCCTTACTGGATAGGAATGAACTGTAATGCATGCCTTAGAGGTAGAAATGTATAGATGTTTAGTGATGGTTATTAAAACATTTTGCATGTGAGGGATTAGGGGCTGGAAGTTAGCGATTCCACTACAGATGCGGGGCAATGTGGGAGTTTAGTGCCGGATAGGTTGGAAGGAGTAGATTGTGAGCGTTCAAGAGAAGAGGGGTTATTTATTTACAGATAGATATCCATTGGGATTTTTGTGTTACAGGTAAGGTTTTGTTTGAAGAAGAGGGAACTTTTTTTTTTTGCATGCAGGTAAGACAAACGCAATCGTCTTGGAGGTAAAATGTATAAGATTTCGTAGCAAGCTATTAGGTTTTTTCCTCCCAGTTATAGGAACAGCTAGTTCGTTGGGATTTGGAATTGTAGTCATTAAGGTCAGGCGCTGGGTGTCGCATCTACTCAGAAAATCAGCCCTAGTATCACAGCTGGGATTATGTATATTGCAGTTACAAATATAGTGACAGTTAAATTATGAGCCACGTGCAGTTGTTTGGTATGGTATGGGTGTCATGGAGGGCACTTTAATACAAGCAAACGTACGGTGATTGCATATATTAAGTATACTACTTAAATAAAGTTCTTCTGCCTTCTATAGTATAAAGAAAGCTATTCCTAGCTCTGTTCTGTATTTTTGTATACACTATTCGTTTCCGAGTAAGTTCTGTCCACAAAACGGCTCGCATGGAACTAAAATGTTAAAGACCATTTCTACGCATATGTAATTAGAATGCATTAAATAAATTTAAAGAGAAGGTATGAACAGTTGGTTAAAGCTAAAAGAGGAAAAAATAAATAAATAAAAAAAATTAAAACTATAAAAAGATAATAGAAAAAGCTCGCATGGAAGCAAAGAGTAAAAGACAATATATGCGCATATGATTAAAATACATAAAATAGTCTAATTTAAAAAGCAGTTGCCATTTTGGTAAGATTAGGATTTGTTAAGTCACTTAGCTGTTTTTTTTCTTTGCCCACTACATTTTGTCGTGACAGTCAGCGAGTGTAACCAAGTATGCCAGTTTAACTTAGAAAGAATATGTCCGGTTTGGTCTCCTGTAATTGTGTTTCAACCTTTGGAAGGTTGGAACGTAGACCCCTGATGTTTGAGAAAGAGATCTGGTAGTAGGGGGTCTACGTTGAAGGATGGGTTTCTTGGTTTATTCTTGTTTGTTTTATTCAAACAATAATAAAATATCATACATATTAGAAAATATTTTAAAATAAATATCTTCTATACATTGAAAAAATCTATTATATCTGAGTGCCTGAAATAAATATAAGTCGAAATAAAATATTATCCACTGTAAAATTAGAAGAAAGCACTTATGTAATGACATAAATTGAAAAGTTAAATAAACATTTATTGACATAGCCAATATCAGAAAATGTTAATCTATATATTATAACAATAGCGTGTTTGTTATTGTCTGTGTCGCTCTTACATCCAGATCGTTATAAAGAATTATACATAATTTTGTTTGCGGTCTCGATTATAGCTGATAGCATTTAAGTTATCTATTAGTTTTATGAATAATTTTACCATAAGTCCTCATACGTTTCGGTGTCTGTTCCGATTATAGCTTATGGCACTTCAATAATCTGTTTTACAATAATCTTATCACTAATTATTCATAATTCTTGGTTTTCCTGTCGAATTAAGCTGATGGCACATTAAATATTTTTTCATAAATAATTGTATAAAGAATTCTTCATAACTTGATTCCGGTTATATCTGAAGAAACTAAAGATATATATATATATATATATATATATATATATATATATATATATATATATATATATATGTATGTGTGTATATATATGTATGTGTGTATGTATGTATGTATATATATATATATATATATATTCATAAATTTAGGATTCAATTTCGATTGAAACTGATGACCACACGTCATATATATACATTTTTTTTTATTTTGAAATCGGAACTTTATAATGTATAAAAATCCGTAGCTCATTTACTATATAATAATATATACGAACTCTGCAAGTACTAAATATACTATTAAAGCCTATTTTACATCTGGGCTACGCCGGGCGTCCATGATAGCTTGGATAAATCTTTTTGCAGTTTTAATGAAATAGTTACAATAGTAATAAAGCGTCTCAATTTACGCTGAATATCTACAGAATGAGCACACCAATATGTTACATCTGAATAGGTGGCTTGTTGAATTTACACAGATTCTGCCAGTTTAAATTAATACTATTTAAATAAACCTTTTGATCAAGACCGATGATGAGGGGAGGTTCTGTCATGATTTCTCCATTGCCTATGACCTCACTCAGATTGTTCAGGAACCTACCCGTGTGCCCGATAATGACGGCCAGTATGCGAGCCTACTAGACCTTTTTCTCACAACTTGCCCTGAACTATGTTCAGTTTCTGTTCTGTCGCCTCTTGGATCTTCCGACCACTCTGTTGTATCAATTAAGATAAAAATGAAATGTAATAAGTCCCCAGACGTACCTCTTCATCATACAGTATATCGATACACTAAGGCTGACTGGGATAGCTTCCGTACATTTATATCTGATCTACCTCTGCATTCCATGTTTAAAAAGGATGTGTCCTCTATAGTATTAGACCTAACTGAATGGTTAATTGTAGGTATTGACCATTTCATACCCTCTAAAAAGTTTCAGCAAAAACCTAACAGCCAGTCATGGTTCTCTCCAGAATGTGCTGCTGCCATTGCGCACAGAAATCACTTTTTCCACTGCTTCAAACGTAATAGATGTATGGAAACTAAAGCCGTTTTCAGGACTGCCAGCAACCATTGTAAGAAAGTAATAAGGAACGCAAGAGTGTTGTATGCTCAATCTGTTAAGTCCAAAGTAGCTGAGCAGCGGCTTGGTTCACACCAGTTTTGGCAAATAGCAAACAGAATCCTGAACAGAAGCGTGTGCTCCATCCCAACTATTATCAATGGACCTGAGGTAATCTCGTCAGCATCAGACAAAGCCAAACTCTTTGTCAAGAACTTTGCAGCTAATTCTACCCTTTGCGACCAAGACCGCCAACCCCCAATATTTCCTCCTGTATCAGAAAACACGCTATGTGATATACGTATATCTGTACGTGATGTTGCGAAGCTAATCAAAAACCTTGATTCGAGTAAAGCAACTGGCCCTGATGGTATTCCAATTATAGTACTCAAAAAACTTCAACCTGAATTAGCGCCCATACTTACAAAACTGTTTAAACGTTGTCTTAAGGAGAATAGTTTCCCATCTCCCTGGAAAATCTCATCAGTATGCCCTGTATTTAAGAATTCAGGTGATCGCTCATCCCCCTCTCAGTACAGGCCAATAAGTCTCCTGTGCGTCATGAGTAAGTTGCTAGAATCTGTGTTAAATACAGAAGTAATCAAACATCTCAACAAAAATAACCTTCTTAGTGACACTCAATATGGTTTCCGTTCTGCTAGATCTACAGCAGATGTCCTTACAGTTATATCGCATAGGATTAGCAAATCTCTCGACGGTGGCAATCTTTCTAGGGCAATTGCTCTTGACATATCTAAAGCCTTTGATAGGGTATGGCATAAAGGTTTACTTCATAAGATCGCTAGCTATGGTATAGCTGGAAAAGTCTTCTCAATTATTAAATCATTTCTTTCTGATAGGTTCATAAGAGTAGTAGTTGAGGGGCAAAAATCAGAAGCTCACAGTATTAATGCCGGTGCCCCTCAGGGATCCATCCTGGGCCCAACTCTTTTCCTGATCTACATTAATGATCTTTCAAATCATATCCTTACATCATTTGTAGACATTTATGCTGACGACACTACCATTTATGGTACCACATCTAAGACAGTAAACGACCAAGTTCTCTCCAATTCTCTCTCCTCTGATCTTGAGCACGTAGTACAATGGGGAAAGGAGTGGCTGGTTACTTTTAATGCATCTAAAACCAAGCTTCTATCTTTACATCATCAACATTCTAATTCACATTTGTCATCAATTGAAATGAATGGCTCTCGTCTTCAGGAGGCCTCAAGTTTTGACAAGCTTCTGGGCTTGACCATTACTCCTGATCTTAAATGGAACACGTATATCAAATCTGTTGCCAAGGCCGCTGGAAAAATGGTGGGATCTTTCTATCGATCCGGTAGATATCTCACTGCTGATGCTATTCTCTACCTATATAACAGCCAGGTACGTCCAAGGATGGAATACTGTTGCCACATCTGGGCAGGAGCTGCTAGAAAGGACTTGTCCTGCCTTGATAGAGTTCAAAATAGACTTCGTAGCCTCGTAGGAGATGTCCTTTTCTCCTCCTTGCAACCTCTATCTCACAGAAGAGATGTTGCGAGTTTGTCTCTTATGTATCGTTATTTTCATGGAAAGTGTTCAACTGAGCTTCAATCTATGGTCCCCCCCTCGCCAAACTTTCACAAGAAACACTCGTCTAGCTGTAAACACTATCAATAATTTCCCCCACTCTTTATCTGTGCCTAAACCTAAACGTAGATTCCATGAACAAAGCTTCTTTCTTAGAACTGCACGCCTGTGGAATTGTCTTCCGTTTTCCTGCTTTCCGGCTGACTACAATATGGTTGTGTTCAAGTCTAAAGTAAATAAGTTCTTGATGAGCCGTTCCATATAAGTTATTAAATTTACCAAATTTTCATTACTAATGATTACTATATTGACCAATTTCTATTGTGCACTCTTTAACCCTTATCCTTGAGTGGCCTCTGGGCCTTGATAATGTGGTGATGCCTTTGTAAAAAAAAAAAAAAAAAAAAGAAGCTTTTTTTCGTAAATAATGTCATGTTAAACAAAATTAATTAATAGATTATTTCATGTAAAAAAAGTTTTACGAAAATATCGTAGATTGAGGAAGTAATTTTGGAACATCAAAGTAGAAACGGGAATTTTGAGGTGTGGATTTTAATTTGTGAAATTAAATCATTAAATAGATAAATAAGAGAATAAAAACAATTATTAAAATAAAAACATACAACATTTACAGTAGTATTAAAAGAAATGATTGGTTTAATTATCATTTAAACGTAGAAACACCAAAATAAGACGATTACGAAATCGAAGTCTACCGTAAAAAATAAACCAAGTTAAAATATAGGAGTGGTGTGGCGATAGATCCAACTACTTTATCTCTTAAAATACAGATTATGAATGCATTCATATATGTATAACTAGTGTATATGGCGGACTGAAGCGTAGCTATTTTGTGAATATTTTTAAATGGTATACGTATAAAATTGTCCAAATATTTATGAAAGAATTGTTACACAGAAGAAAATAAACAACATGATGTGCTCATATCATTTTCTTTTTTCTTTATGAAGTCTGATAATCATGGATCTTAAGTTAAGTCAATTAATTGAGTCATGTAATTTTTATTTTTATTGGTTTATGAACATTACCGAAATTTTAATTTGATAAAATTAATTTTTGTTAAAATATTAATGCGGTATATATATATATATATATATATATATATATATATATATATATATATATATATAATATATGTATATTATATATATATATATATATAATATATGTATATTATATATATATATATATATATATATATATTTCAGAAAATTATTTAAGACTGCAGAGTATATTTTAGATTAATTTATTGTAAGACGTGTTCAGCATTGGTTGCATGCATCGATCGAGCAGATTAAGGTTCGTCTTTTATTTCATAAATTGGGAGCTGTGAAGTCCGTGGCCTACATCATCCCTAAACAGACGAGCACATTTTCCGTCGAGACAGTGAAATCTATGGAATTATACTATCCAAAAGTCAGCTTCTTCCATAAAAGATGTAGATGCATCAATCTGGCCACCAAAGAAGACCAAGTGCCCTTTATATTTGCTGCAGTCGTAAAAAATACACTGTGACGACTGCGGACTATCATCATTGACGAGCCAAAACATATAGTTCCTGATTTTTAGTCAAGGTTTATTGTCGTCCAAAGACGCTGAACTATGAACGGACAGTAAATGATTGGGAAAGTAACAAATATAACCCTTCAAACATTCGGCGTGGAATGTTAAATCATAATAAAAATAATCTGTAAGAAGCAAAACTCTAAAAATATGGAAGAGCCAGGTGTAGCACACATTACAATGATACGAAGTAACATAATTTTACTCTCGAATGAGTCAAGCGAAAGCCAACCATGGCCCCCGGGAATAAATCCCCAGACAAACCTGAGTTAAACCCCTAACCCGTGCAAAGTGTTGAAACTTCCACTGGCAGAAGGATTGTCCATGCCGTTCCCGGAAATAATATGGACATAGACGCAAGGGACACAAAGCCTCACATTGCAGAGCAAAATAACTCGACGTGAAAACAACGAGGATTCAAAGGGGGGACGAAAATGTATGGATGCACTTAATGGTAAAAATAGGGGATAATATTGAGAGACTTCAACTTGAGTGTGGTTTGGATTCATCCATCATAAACTACTGTACTTGGTGCAAAATCGGAAAATTGAAAATTATGAAAACCAAGAAATTGGATCGGTCAATAACCGGAAAAAGCATAGGATTCGAAGGTGAGGTTACGACTGACGTTGAAGGAAATAACACTGAATCTCAAAGTGTTTGTATTAAAAATACTAATAACCGTTTTTGGAACGAACTGGATCCAATAATTTAAACTCTGACTCGCCCATTAGCGATTTCTGTGAGAAGGTGGAAAACCTTACAGAAAAAGGTGAAAAAGAAAAGAGCTGAAGGTGTAATTCCCCAATGTTTTTTTTTCGGACAAAGTAGGCAGCTGTACAAAAATGGAAACGAAGTTCAAGTTACAAGGAAATGACAACAATCTTCATAAAGAAACACTGATACCGTTTGTCTCTATACAAAAGATTTACGTATAACTAAACAACCTCGTCAAACCAGGAAGTTTTACATGAATCGACTAGAGCGAGTATGTAAATGAAAAATCAAATGATATCATTATCTGCGCAGAGTTATCGACCAGGTTGTATAACACACTTAATGATCATCATTACTCGCTTTCAGAGAAAGTTTTACGACACAAAATGGAGGGAAAATGTTCTCAAAATTAGATTTGAGCGAAGCGTATCTCCAGATTTGTATAAAAGAAAAAAAGATCAAAACATTTTTGCATAACCATTCGTAAGAGTCTATATAAATTCAATAGCTGATTTTTTCGGGATCAAAATCGCATCAGCTATCTTTTAAAAGGTAATCGACACGATGTTTACCAGCCTTGATTTTTCCATCAGATACCTGGATTATATTCTAATGAAAAGAACTATGGAGTCCCCAAAAATATCGTTTTTCAGGTATTCGAAAAGATAAACGAGTAAGGTTTCACAATTAAGCCACAAAGTTTCTCCTCGAATAAATAAAATATATCGTACAAATCATAGCTAGGAATGATTGACGGCCCGATTAAGAAATGACCATAGCAATAAAAAAAAATATCCCGGAGCCACTCGACATAACAACAATTCAACGTTTTTTAGGCTTAGCGAATTACTATCAAGCCTTCATTCATATTATGCACATTGCGCGCGCCTTTATATGAACTGCTGAGGAAAGACCAGGTTTGGAACTGGACCAGGGAGTGGAAGATCCCGTGCGGAATTTTAAAAGAGCTATTTCTTACCCATTACAATCATGGTTTAGACATCATCGTCGCCATTGATTCGAGCGCATATGGAATCGGCGCGTGTATCCTGCATAAATGCCCGACAGTTCAACGAAACTGATAGCATACACATCAAGAACCCTACTACTTTACGCCGTACGAGAAAACATGTCTCTTAGTGACGTCATGTTTGACTTTTAGTAACTGTTAATAGAGCGGTAGTTCTAGATATATTTAAAGATTTGACAGGGTATAACATGGTCTTCTAATGAAAATCATATAAGACGGTATTACTGGACAAATACTTAACATAATTAAATCTTTCTTAGATAAGAGAACAATTCAGGTTGCCCTTGTCGGTCATACATCTAAACAATATGATATAAATACGTGAGACTCGGGGGTCTACCGCTGAACCTTTATTATTCCTAATATACATACATGACCTCCCCGACAAAATTGCATCTGAGATGGGTATATATGCTGATGACACCACGTTTTATAACAGGCACAACAGGAAAGCAAATGAATGCATATCAAGGAAAATATCAGAAACAATTGAGGACGATCTCCAATATATATAACAAAAGACCATTATTTACTGAAGTGAAAGGAAACCCCGGGGGAACTTTACCCAAAAATAAATCTATATTTTTTTGTGTGTATTGATAGTCTTATCAACACACCTTTTTTCTATTTATTTAAAAAGAAAATACAACTTTGTTATTTATGAGTCGTGGAATTGCATTCATCTACAAATGATCTAGCTAATGTGCATATTTTTTATCGTTTTTATTAATTCCCTATTAGTTTTTTTTTCGGTTCTCTTATACGATGATCATCTTTATTAAACTATTACGTGTAATTATATTCATACAGATAATCTATATGATTTATATTTGCGTAATATTTTCGTAGAAATCAAGAAAATCAAATTCACTGTGTATTTATCGCGTGTTAGCGTGGCCTTCGTTATAAAGACGTTTTAAGACGGTCTTGGTGTTAGTCAGCGGGCTTGGTTGCCATAACAACGTGACGTAGCCAAGGACGGTAGTGGACGTGAGTGTGTGTGCGTGTGTGCGCGTGTGCTGGCAATTATAGTGGTACTAATAACATTTGTTTTCGTGTTGTCTGTACGTGTGTGCCGCTAACGCCAGAGTGTGTGTGTGCGCGCGTGTGTGCGCGTGTGCTGGGAATGGATCACAACGTTTGTTTTCGTGCTGTGTTTATATTATGCATATTGTTTCGTATCTTATCAACTTTTTCGAATCTATGTGTACAGTAATACAAACCCGTTTTTCGAGCTGAATAAATATGTTACATTGAATAAAAACACGAAAAATCCTGTTTGGTAGAAAAGTAACTTATCTTGCCTTTGATAACATTTAAGAGATTTAAGGTTTTGACGAGATAATTTAGCGAATTGTCCGGACCATTGCGAGAGAACCATCCATTAGTTTTTCCTGAAATTTTGCCACAAATTGTATTTCAATACATAGATGTGCATAGTAACAACATTTTTTTGCCGAAAATTCCCGCTGCGTCCCCAGATTTCATCGGTGAAGAAAAAGGCCAAACAGAAATTTTGAAGGCCAAACTGCTTTAAAAAAAAGGCCAAATTCGCAAAATTTGGCCTCGCTATCAAAAAAAAGGGGACATCCCCCTACTTGAACTTTCTGTTTGGTTAAGAATCAAGATGAGTGAATTAATAATTACTCGCTTGTAGCGTTGATTTTTTTCTTTTCGCTATAAAAAAGAACTACTTGATGAAATTACGTGATTTTTTCTGTAGGACAACTTTATCATATGACGAGTACGTACAATATATATTTTAAAAAAATATTTCCATTTTTAATGTAACTGGAAAACTGCACATGTACCCAACCCCGAAATGAAAAGACCACGAGTGAACGCGGGGTTTTTGTTTTTTTTAGTTTAGTTTCATATATATATATATATATATATATATATATATATATATATATATACATATATATATATATATATACATATATATATATATATATATATATATATATATATATATATATATATATATATAAGTATTTTTAAATTGTATCTTTCTAGCTTTAAAAAAAAGTTTTAAAATTTTATCAGCCGGCATAATTTATTTTTAAATATTGAAAAATTTCAGGAAAATTAATTTTTGCTAGATTTGCAAAACATTATTTTCGTGTTGTGTGTAGGTGTCTGCGGCTAGCACCAGAATTGCGGTGGTGATGTCGGAGGTTCGATTGTTAGATTGTGTAAGTTTCGTAATTTTTTTAATTTGTAAATCGCAAGTTAGGAAAAAATTAAACCCTTCCAAGATGGACAATAAATAAAGCCATCATATTTTATGGTAATGTTAAGAGCCTACGAACCATAATTTTTTAGGAGATGTGATTATTGGATTAACCAATCAGAAATCGTCTGTGGCACACACATCTCTGTTTATATATATATGTATATATATATATATATATATATATATATATATATATATATATATATATCAGTAAAAGAAAATACAAACGATGGTTGACGTTGTGCGAATGAGACTAAAAACTAAGTGATGAGACGATAAGGGTTCGTTTAGCTCCATCTTAAACGAGTTTGATTTTTGCATGTGCAAACCTGAACGCTAACATATTCAGCAGTGATAGAAAAATGCGATTAAGGGTGTGCCGTTTTTTTTCTCTTCTCTGCTAATTGAGTTTTATTTCTAAATTACGTTGTGTTTCTCCTATATAAATATATATATATATAGAGAGAGAGAGAGAGAGAGAGAGAGCGAGAGAGAGAGAGAAGTGGGGTTACCTCCACATATGGTCTTTGCAAGTCAGAGCTGTGCAGTATCTGTCAGAACAGATCCTACACTTTGATCCCGGAAAGAAGGCCGGGCGGACCTTCTGTCGAAGGGGGCAGTATTTATTTGCTTCCCCACTGAGCAAATAAGGCACAAGGTCGTTTATTAATGTGGAGAGAGAGGGAGGGGGAGGGAAAGGGGGATCCTGCTCCCGAGAGGTGGGAAATGGGAGCTGGATAGTAACTGTAGTCGTAGGGTGATCCCTACCTTGACCAAGTTCAGAAATGTAGGGTTAACCCCACATATGGTCTTTGCTTGTCATAGCTAGTCTTTGCTTGCAGTATCTGTCGGAACATATACTATCCTTTGATCCTGGCCAAAAGGCCGGACGGATCTTCTGTCGAAGGGACCAGTATTTATTTGTTTCCCCACTGAGCAAATTAGGACCAAGGCAGCTTTTTAATGTGGAGAGAGAGGGAGGGGGAGGGAAAAGGGGGATCCTGCTCCCCAGAGGTGGGAAATGGGAGCTGGATAGTAACTGTGGTCGTAGGGTTATCCTTACCTTGACCAAGTTCAGATATGTGGGGTTACCCCTACATATGTTCTTTGCTAGTCATAGCTAGTTTTTGCTTGCAGTATCTGTTCCGACAGATACTACATTTCAATCCCGGCCAAAAGGCCGGGCGGACCTTCTGTCGAAGGGGACGGTATTTATTTGCTTCCCCACTGAGCAAATTAGGCACAAGGCCGTTTTTTAATGTGGAGATGGAAGGAAGGGAAAGGGGGTACCAGCTCCCGTGAGGTGGGCAATGGGATCTGGATTAGAAACTGTTGGTATGAAGGGATGCCCCTTCAGTGACCAAGTTAGGATATGTGATTTTAACCCCACATATGGTATTTGCTAGTCATAGCTTTGCAGTAACTGTCGGAACAGATCCTACACTTTGATCCCGGCCAAAAGGCCGGGAGGACCTTCTGTCGAAGGGGACGGTATTTATTTACTTCCCCACCGAGCAAATTAGGCACAAGGCAGCTTTTTAATGTGGAGAGAGAGGGAGGGGGAGGGAAAGGGGGATCCTGCTCCCGAGAGGTGGGAAATCGGAGCTTGATAGTAACTGTGGTCGTAGGGTTATCCCTACCTTGATAAAGTTCAGACATGTGGGGTTACCCCCACATATGGTCTTTGCTAGCCATAGCTAGTCTTTACTTGCAGCATGTGTCGGAACAGATGGTATTTATTTGCTCCCCTACCGCGTAAATTAGGCACAAGGCCGATTTTTAATGTGAGGAGTGAAGGGAGGGGGAAGGGAAAAAGGGGACCAGCTCCCGAGAGGTGGGAAATGGGAGCTGGTTAAATGTCATGCATGTGGGGTTGCCCCCACATCTGGTCTTTGCAAGTCATAGCTTGCAGTATCTGCGGAACAGATGGTATTTATTTGCTCCCCCACTGAGCAAATTAGGCACAAGGCCGTTTTTAATGTGAGGTAAAAACCAGCTCCCCTAAAAGTAGGCAAAAAGGGGGCACTCTGGTTACCAAAAATAATAATTGTCCCAGTATAGAGGGTTTCCCCTCCATTGACTGGTACAAATTATCTTAAGTGCAGCATCTGCCGGAACAGATGGTATTTATTTGCTCCCCCACCGAGCAAATTAGGCACAAGGCCAATTTTTAATGTGAGGAGTGAAGGGAGGGGGAAGGGGAAAGGGGGACCAGCTCCCGAGAGGTGGGAAATGGGAGCTGGTTAAAGGTCAGGCATGTGGGGTTGCCCCCACATCTGGTCTTTGCTAGTCATAGCTAGTCCTAGCTAGTCATAGCTTGCAGTATCTGCCGGAACAGATGGTATTTATTTGCTCCCCCACTGAGCAAATTAGGCACAAGGCCGTTTTTAATGTGAGGTAAAAACCAGCTCCCCTAAAAGGGGTCACTCTGGTTACCAAAAATAATAATTGTCCCAGTATAGAGGGTTTCCCCTCCATTGACTGGTACAAATTATCTTAAGTGCAGTATCTGCCGGAACAGATGGTATTTATTTGCTCCCCCACTGAGCAAATTAGGCACAAGGCCGTTTTTAATGTAAGGTAAAAACCAGCTCCCCTAAAAGGGGTCACTCTGGTTACCAAAAATAATAATTGTCGCAGTATAGAGGGTTTCCCCTCCATTGACTGGTACAAATTATCTTAAGTGCAGTATCTGCCGGAACAGATGGTATTTATTTGCTCCCCCACTGAGCAAATTAGGCACAAGGCCATTTTTAATGTGAGGTAAAAACCAGCTCCCCTAAAAGGGGTCACTCTGGTTACCAAAAATAATAATTGTCCCAGTATAGAGGGTTTCCCCTCCATTGACTGGTACAAATTATCTTAAGTGCAGTATCTGCCGGAACAGATACTACACTTTGATCCCGGCCAAAAGACCAGCCAGTATTTCTTTGCTTCGCAACTTAGCAAATAAGGCACAAGGCCGTATTTTTAATGTGGAGAAAGAGGGAGGGGGAGGGAAAGGGGGATCCTGCTCCCAAGAGGTGGGAAATGGGAGCTGGATAGTAACTGTGGTCGTAGGGTGATCCTTACCTTGACCAAGTGCAGATATGTGGGGTTACCCCCACATATGGCCTTTGCTAGTCATAGCTAGTCTTGCTTGCAGCATCTGTCGGAAAAGATACTACAATTTGATCCCGGCCAAAATGCCGGGAAGATCCTTCTGTCGAAGCGGACAGTATTTATTTGCTTCCCCACTGAGCAAATTAGGCACAAGGCCGTTTTTTAATGTGGAGAGAGAGGGAGGGGGGAGGGAAACGGGGACCCTGGTCCCGAGAGGTGGGAAATGGGATCTTGATAGTAACTGTGGTCGTAGGGTTATACCTACCTTGACCAAGTTCAGATATGTAGTGTTAACCCCACATATGGTCTTTACTAGTCATAGCTAGTCATCGCTTGCATCATCTGTCGGAACAGATACTACACGTTGATCCCGGCCAAAAGGCCGGGCAGATCCTTCGGGCGAAGGGGACGGTATTTATTTGCTTCCCAACTGAGCAAATTGAGCACAAGGCCATTTTTTAATGTGGAGAGAGAAGGAGGGGGAAGGAAAGGGGGATACTGCTCCCGAGAGGTGGGAAATGGGAGCTGGATAGTAACTGTAGTCGTAGGGTGATCCCTACCTTGACGAAGTTCAGATATGTGGGGTTACCCCCACATATGGTCTTTGCTAGTCATAGCTAGTCTTTGCTTGCAGCATGTGTCGGAACAGATACTACACTTTGAGATAATAAATATTTTATTCATGTTAAAAAAAATACAGTCAAAATTAACGATTAACAAAAAACTTAGGCACATGGGCAACTCAAAAGTGGGGATTTTGGGGGTCGTTTGTCATCCTTGTCACTCCAGAACTAAACAAAGTCAAAAGTTTCTCCCAGCTAGTATCTTCTTTAACCATAATACCGCATTCACCCTTTCATATTGGGGGACGTCCTAGTAACTCCCAATTTTTAAAACATTTTTTATTGACGTGTAAAAACAAAAAAGATTACAATAAAATGGTTTCAATAATTTATTTGTGTCGAGGGCGGGGGAAGAAAAAACAAAAGGTGATTAGTAGGACCCTCCCAACCCCGTCTAGTTGATAGACTGCCCGTTCCACTAGGTTTGTAAAGGAACCTCGCTTCTGCAGGTCAGTCTCTAGGTGGGGATGCCCTCTAGATGGGGGTGAATGGAGAAAAGAAAATTTTTGTGGGTAAGGGATGGAGGTTAGTTTGTATTTCTTTTTCTCCAAAATGGGTAAAATTTAGAGGAAGGGGTGAAAACAAAAATTGCAGGTAAGAGGGGATGGGGATCTTGGAGGCTTCCTAATCGGGGAGGGATGTAACACACACTCAGCCAGCTGAGAGACTACTTGTTTAATTTTGCTTTACAGAACTGCGCGTTCCACACCTAGGCGGGGAACACGTATTCAAATTTGGCTCCTCTTCGTACACACAGACTTGCCACATGTATCCATCTTCTGTCAAATGCCGCGCGATGTAGCCTTCTTCTATCACATCTGATCTTCACCCGTAGTTGGTGTTTAAAGAACGCGATCAGATCTTGATCAGAAAAAGACAACACCCCCCGGCAACCTTGCAGACGCGACGTCCAAATCACCATTCTCGCCACGGCCAGGATCATAACGTAGACCATTTGTCTTTCCCGGTCCCACGGCGGCCTCACGTTGTCCACAACATTGGATACAGTAATTGGGCGAGGATGCTCAGGATCGATGCGAGCCGTCACTCTGCTGACATACGCCCAGTACTGGAAGAGTTGCGGCAATCGAAGAAAGCGTGATCCGTAGTTTCTACGGCCGTTGTCCCACAACGGGGACAATCAGGCGACTCTAAAAACCCGGAACTGCATTGTATGTTGTTGAGTGGAAGTGCATTTCGGGCCAATCGCCAGGTCAGAGAGAACTCTGAATTGTTCAGATGACTCGAACCTGGCGCCCAGCTCCACGCAGAGCGGATCTCACTCTGCTGCCACCCCAAACGCGCGTATAGCGGGTCGTCAGCGGCCCCCTTCACTAGATCCCTGTGGAGTTCCCTACGGGTAGCAGTCACAAGGTCACTGGACCTTGGTAGTCGTTTTAGCGCGGCTCGGCACTCTTTCATGTAGGCAGATTCTCCCCGTGGCCTGCGACGGCTCTCGATGGAAGGGTCAAGAACGAGGTCGGGGAAGGCGGCAGCAACCACGGGGTGCCACGGTTGGTCATCCTGCATGTAGTGGCTCAGGAAGGCCAGCCTCTCAGCATCTCGATGACACTTCAAGTCCGGCATTCCCAAGCCTCCCTTACACGGACGTTGAATACAGACCTGTCTGCTCACCCAGTGTCTTCCTCTGTCCCAAAGGAGCAAGAGTTCGACAAGAGCTTTTAGGTGTTGCACAGGCAGGGGAAGTACGGCCAGTCGGTAAAGGATGAGAGGAAAGACGTAAGTGGCGCACGCCTCAGCTCTACCCTTTAAGGAAAGTTTTCTAGGAAGCCACGAATTGACTGAAGCCTCAACCTTTGACCGTACCTCCAACCAATTCTTGCCAAGCTGGAGACCCGGTCCGAACCACACGCCGATGATCCGGACCGGGCCATCTGTCCAGCTGAAGGGCGCAGGGAGGTTTGCGTTGCCACTCCATGCGCCCAACCGCAGTCCTACCGACTTGTTGCGGTTTATCTTGGCCCCCGTGATTCTTTCGTACTGTGTGAGTGCCTCCGACACGACCTCAATGTCTCTGAAGCCCGACACGAAGATCGTGACATCATCGGCGAACGCGGATACCTTGGCAGCTGAGCCGCCAGGCAGAGCCATTCCGCGCAGGGCCGAATTTGCCTCCCCATGTCTCAGCTTGCGGAGAAGAGGCTCCAAAGCCAGGACATAAAGCAGGGGCGACAGTGGACAACCCTGACGAACCGACCGAGAGATAACTAAGGGTTTCGAGCGCTTTCCGTTGACTTGCACGACAGCCATGGGCTGTCGATACATTATGCAGATCCACTTGCAAAAGTCCGGTTTAAAACCGGCAGCCTCTAAGACAGATGCCAGGAAACGATGGTCGACCCTATCGAAAACTTTGGACTGATCTAAGTTTATCAGCGCGGCTTCCGTGTCGTCATCTATTCCCCCCTCAAGGATCGTGCGGATCAGGTGCAAGTTGTTCTGAATCGATCTCCCCTTCACAGCGTAGTTCTGTTCCGGTTCAACCAACTCGTCGATAACAACCTGCAGCCGATTCGACAGGACCTTGGCCAAAATCTTCAACTCTGTGTTTAGCAGAGTTATGGGCCTGTAGTCGCCTAACTCTTCCCCTCCATGCCCGTCACTTTTCTTCAGCAATGTGATCACTCCCTTGGTCACCTGCCCTGGGATGGATCCCTGAGCAAACCAATGGTTGAACACATCCGTCAGAAGAGGCAGAAACATGGGCGACAGCCTCAAGTACAGTTCGTATGGCAGGCCATCAAGTCCTGGCGATCTGTCACAGCTGACCTGCTTCAGCGCAGTAAAGACCTCCCGCATCGTCACTCGGCCCTCGCAACCAGCCGCTCTAGCCGCCTCGAGGCGGGGAAAGTCGGCCAAATAGTCGCTAAACTCAGGGACCGGAAGATCGGGCTGCTGCGTAAAACGCTTCTCGAAATGTTCTCGAAACGCCTCGCAGATCTCCTGAGTCGATTCCAGGGTGCGTCCATCCGGATGTTTGACTTTCGCAATGTATTTGCCGAGCCACGCCTAGAAACCTCACGGCGCACGTCTGCATCAGAACTGACTGCTTCGTTGCCTATCTCTCTAAGCCTAGCTCTAACTACACTTTGATCCATGCCAAAAGGCCGGGCGGATCTTCGGCCGAAGGGGACAGTATTTATTTGCTTCCCCACTGAGCAAATAAGGCACAAGTCCGTTTTTTTTTATGTGGAGAGAGAGGGAGGGGGAAGGGAAAGGGCGATCCTTCTCCCGAGAGGTGGGAAATGCGAGCTGGATTCTTACTGTGGTCGTAGGGTTATCCCTACCTTGACCAAGTTCAGATGTGTGGGGTTACCCCCACATATGGTCTTAGCTAGTCATAGCTAGTCTTTGCTTGCAGCATCTGTCGGAACAGATGGTATTTATTTGCTCCGCCACCGAGCAAATTAGGCACAAGGCCGATTTTTAATGTGAGGAGTGAAGGGAGGGGGAAGGGAAAAAGGGGACCAGCTCCCGAGAGGTGGGAAATGGGAGCTGGTTAAAGGTCAGGCATGTGGGGTTGCCCCCACATCTGGTATTTGCTAGTCATAGCTAGTCATAGCTTGCAGTATCTGCCGGAACAGATACTACACTTTGATCGCGGCCAAAAGGCCGGGCGGACCTTCGGGCGAAGGGGACGGTATTTATTTTCTTCCCCACTGAGCAAATTAGGCACAAGGCCGTTTTTTAATGTGGAGAGAGAGGGAGGGGGAGGGAAAGGGGGATCCTTCTCCCGAGAGGTGGGAAATGGGAGCTGGATTATAACTGTGGTCATAGGGTGATCCCTACCTTGACCAAGTTCAGATATGTGGGGTTACCCCCACATATGGTCTTTGCTAGTCTTTGCTTGCAGCATCTGTCGGAACAGATGGTATTTATTTGCTCCGCCACCGAGCAAATTAGGCACAAGGCCGATTTTTAATGTGAGGAGTGAAGGGAGGGGGAAGGGAAAAAGGGGACCAGCTCCCGAGAGTTGGGAAATGGGAGCTTATTAAAGGTCAGGCATGTGGGGTTGCCCCCACATCTGGTCTTTGCTAGTCATAGCTTGCAGCATCTGCCGGATAGATACTACACTTTGATCCCGGCCCAAAGGCCGGGCAAGTCCTTCTGGTTTAGGTACATTGTTAAGGTACATGGTTAGGGTACATTTATTTTTATGTGTAACTTCTAGATATAGCATTCTTCACATCACATATACATCGACTGAGTTATGGTTATTAGCATCTCACATTAAATTAAATCATGTTAAATAATTAGCTCGATTATATTACTTATTCGACATAATAGCCTCGCCAATACTGTACTATTTAAAATATAATTTTAAATGTAATTATTTAGTTTATTTTCATTTCAATTTATATTTTATTTAACTTAAATTTACTTATTATTATCGTAAATCTGAAACCTTTTAATTTTCAAACCAGAAAACCAAGAGTAATAACTGTGATAGTTTAATTCTTTGAGCAGGTTATTAAATGTTTTCTAGAATAGATTTGTTTTCATTTCCAAATATTCTTATAAGGTTAATTATTATTTTTATTTTTAATTATAGGGTACTTTTTTTTTCGCTTATTCTTAATTTTTAAGTAAACTTTTGGTACTCATGCAGAGAGTAACCTCAGGGTTCACCTGGCTTTCTCCGGAACATAAAGCCACCAGTCGGAGGAAACCGGACGTCGCTGAGAAAATTAAGCCGAGTGTCGCCGATGAAAGCATAACAAGAAAAAAATATCTAAATGTTATTGTTTGTAAAGAAAACTGTTATAATAATATGGTTTGTTTTGTTGTTGCTATATATATATATATATATATATATATATATATATATATATATATTTGATACTCATGCAGAGAGTGATCCGCGCTGAAATAATAATGTTATTATTTAAAAAGCCATTCTTAACATGGGGAGGGGAGGGTGTTGTGCCCCTATTCTGTACTTTAACCTAAGAATTGAACAAAAAGAAAACATATCATAAAACTTTGATTAAACGTTGACATACGATTTAAAAAATGGCGCGGATCACTCTCTAGTTTAGCACCATATATTTTTTAGATAAATAATGTTAAAGATTTTTTGGTCAATGTCATGTTTCTTTCCAACTCCTCAAAAAACTTTAAAATGACGACTTTCGTAGGCTTCACAGTAGAGATCCCTAGGTGTGAGAAAGCCTTCTACTCCAATAGTTTCTTTCTCAGAACTACTAGAATTCGGAACTCCCATCCGGGAGTGTGCTTTCCAAACTGTACTGATATGAAGGAGTTCAAGTTTAATGTGCACAGATATCTCCCTTGATAATACCCCTTCAACTTATGTCTCGGATCATAGCGTGACTATCGGCATAGAATAATATTAAATTCAAGCATGTTACTATTAAACTATAACACATTTTTAATTGTAGTATATATAAAGAAGTATGCAAGTGTTTGGGGCGAAAACTGAATAAAAAATATCAAACCACAACTTCTTCCCTCTAAAAATGTTATTACATTATATTAATGATCAGTTTTTTCGTGTAGGTACTTCTGGCGGCAATCCTCATGTACAAAATTGTGAAGACTTGCTCGAGATTACTTTTTTTAAAGTAAAGCCATATAATTGTCGTGATGCTGTTCTTGAAAATTAACTCTATATCCTCCCATTCGGAAGCTAATTGAATTCCAGAATCTTGTTTAGGTGTTTCTGCAAGTAATTCATATATCTGTTTTACAGTCAGATGAAAAACATCGCATCATCGTTGTGTGCGCAGACTGCTCTTTTAATAAGTATTTTACAAATAATTTTAAAGTATGTTACATGCTGGCTAATGCGGGATGTTGTAATTTAGTTACTAAAAACCAGCATGTGTAGTATTTCCACACATATGTATGCGCCGTATCTTTCTTTCTTTCTCTACCCCCTCTTTATCTCTTTCCCCCCTCTCTCTCTCTCTCTCTCTATATATATATATATATATATATATACATATATATACATATATGTACATATATATATATATATGTACATTGGGTGAACTCCTATATATGTAAGAACTGCATATAAATTATTAAAATTATTGCACGTATGATGAAAAATTAATCGACTGCATGTGCTGCGCTGTACATTCAAGATATATGAATCTACTATTATTACGCAAATGCGGCCCTGTAGCAGAATTAGCAGTAACAAAAATGAGAAATAGAGAGCTTACCTCGGATACGTCTGTTTTGGGCCGAGCGGAAAGGAGAGTTCCAAGATGGCGTCTGAAGTGAATAGTATCAGTAAGTAAAGAATTGCCTTTTAGAAAGGTTTTATTAACTGTAAAATACACGTACGCTCTTGAAAGGATCGAGCGGGAAAATGAAACAGAGGGCGTTTTTATTATGAATGTCAATCCCAAGGGGGATAACTCTTAACAACAAATTATATCATAACATTTTCCCCGTCCTAAAGTATTCAAATTCAAGTAAGGGGTAATTAATTATAGACCATTTTTTTTTTTTTTTTTTTTTACAATCACATAAGAATCATTTTATTTACAAATAACATATGAACCCAAACTGCAGTTTTTTCAGTATTTAGTCACAAAATCCTTATATTTACTAGGGAATTGTCGAACTCGGGACGACCTCCGCACAGATTGGCAGGAATGCTGATTTTCAGTATTATTTTTTAGTGAAATCTGATTTTCTTCAAGATCAGACGATTGATTTTTGTCTTCCTCATGACCAATGTTTTCATTAGTAGAAGGTTCAAATAAAGTATCTGAAGTAGTAGGATTATTATTAGAGTTTTCTTCATTTGATGAGTTTGGAGCTAAGTCTCGAACGTTGACAGTGGTTTCAGTACCAGAAGGTAGTTGAACATAAGCGTAGTGGGGGTTGACATCTATTAGGGTGGCAGGCGTTACAGGAGGGTCATGTTTACTTGTTTTAGTGTGGTTTCTAATATATATTGGGCCTGGTTTAACCCAAGAAGGAATTGAAATTCCGGAAGCAGATTTACGACTATATTTAAATAGTCTATCATGGGGAGTCATGTTAGTGGCAGTACAAAGTAATGATCTAATTGAATGAAGTGCGTCCGGTAGTATGTCTTCCCAATAAGGTAGTTTCATTTGATTAGAATGTAATGTTGTTTTAATGGCCTTCCATAAGGTACCGTTGAGTTTTTCAATCTGTCCATTACCTTCAGGATGATATCTACTTGTTTTAGAAGTAGCAATTCCTTTTTTGTGTAAAAAATCCTTTATTTCTCTTGCTAAGAAATCAGAAGCACGGTCAGTATGTATCATGTCAGGCAAACCAAAAATTGAAAAGAGTTTGTTTAGACAGTGGATTATGGTTTTGCTTGTCATATCTCTGCAAGGAAAAGCGAAAGGAAAACGGGAATACTCATCAATTAGAGTAAGTAGATATTTGTTGCCATGTATAGAAGTAGGTAGAGGGCCTTTAAAATCAAGATTTAATCGTTGAAAAGGTAATATGGCTTGAATGAGAGTCCCTCCATTGGTATTGGCGAATTTGGGTTTCAGTAATTGACAGGATGAGCAAGAGTCAGTAATATTCTTAATTTGATCCAAAGTAAAAGGAAGGTTCGTCGTTCTTATAAAATGGCTTAATCTTGAAACACCAGGATGACATAATTGTTTATGTAAATCACGAAGATCTTGTAGATTGTAAGTAAGAGCAGAGATGCGAGAGAATGTGTCAGCAGCAATATTTTCAGGTCCAGGTCGATAAACTATAGTGAAATTGTATTGGGATAATTCTATACGCCAACGACATATTTTGTCATTCTTAATTTTTGATTTTCTTTTATTGTCGAATATGAAGCTGGTGCTCTTCTGATCTGTGATGACTTTAAAGTGCCTGCCGAGTAGAAAATGTCGCCACTTACGGAGAGCTTCTACAATAGCGGCTGCCTCTTTTTCTACTGCATGGTGCTTAATTTCGTTAGTGTTGAGAGTTCTTGAAAAAAATGCAATAGGACGACCTTCTTGATTTAGTGTTGCAGCAATGCAATAGTTACTAGCGTCCGTTTCTACTTCAAATTCTTTATTTGGATCTACCGTTATTAAAGTGGCGTCTTTTAGATCATTTTTCAATGTTTGAAAAGATTTTAATACAGATGGAGGTAGTGGAAATTCTTTGTTTTGATTTAGTAATAAAGTTTTATCAGAAAATTTTTTAATGAATTTGCAGTAATAGGAAAACATTCCAACTATTCTTTTTTGAGATTTAAGATTCAGCGGAGGTGGCATTTCGAGTAATGGTTTTAGTCTTTGATAATCGGGAGCTATTTGATTATTTTCTATGGTGTAGCCGAGTAGAGTAATAGAACTAGAAGGAATTATGCTTTTATTTTCATTCAAAGTGATGTTATATTGTTTAGCAATTTTGTAGAATTTTTGAAGATTGTAATCGTGTTCTTCTTGATTTTTCCCACATATAGTTACGTTATCAACATACACAAAGGTATCGGTTAGATTTTCTTTTTCTATAATATAGTCTATGCTCCTCTGGAAAGCACTTACTCCATTGGTGACGCCAAAAGGAAGACGAGTAAATTGAAAAAGTTTGCCACTTACTTCAAACGCAGTGAATTTACGATCAGCATGATTTATAGGTATTTGGTGATAAGCAGATTTTAGGTCGAGAGTAGAGAAGATGTTATATTGAGCGATGTCGTCTACCATCTTATTGATATTAGGCATTGGGTAAGCGTCTAGTTCCGTGAATCTATTGATGGTATCGCTGTAGTCGACTACCATTCTTTTCTTATGATTCTCATTCGAAGTTACAAGAACTTGCGCTCGCCACGGAGATATCGAAGGTTCAATTATGCCTTCTTTCAACATTCTAGCAGTCTCTTCTTTTATGAATTTGTTGGCGGCAAAAGTGTAACGTCGGGATTTTGTCGCAATAGGAGTAGTATGAGGAGAAAGATTAGAAAAGAGAGGAGGGGGTGGAACGTTTATGGTAGGAACAAACTTATTCGTGTTTATAGCTCCAATTATAAGTTTGTCTCTAGGACCGTCGAATTTAAGTGTTACTTTTTTATATTTTTTTAAAATATCTTTTCCGATTATTAAATCAATGAAAATGTTTTCAATGATTTCAATTGTTATTCCAGAATGGGTTTATCTTTCAGTATTAAATCCACGACAGCTTCGCCAGTTATTTTAGCATGTTGATCGGAAGCAGCCAGAGCTATAGTTTTGTTTTTAGGTATTGTGAAGAGTTTAAGTTTTTTAGCAGTATTTTCATTAATGAATGTTTTTACACTGCCGGAGTCCACCATAGCGTTCACGAAGTGCCCGTTAATTTGGCATTGAGTGAATGTGACATCTTTGGAGTTAGTTCCTAGTCAGGATAGAGAAGGTGAGGGGTAGTCAGAGTCGTCATAAAGAATAGCAGTATAAGTGTTAGAAATAGAAGATTTACACACTTTAGCCCAATGACCATTTTTTTTGCATTTTTTACATTCGGCGTTTCGTGCAGGACATAAATATCGAAGATGACGTGATTTTCCACAGAAAAACAAACCCCTTTTGGATGCATATTTTCTTTAGTCACAGCTATACGATTGTAGCCCGAAGGATTATTTGTAGCTGCTACAGTAAAGTTATTTACGTAGCTTAACGAATGCTTTTCTGCTTGTTCAAGAGATCTGGCCGTGGCATATGTGTCTTGTAAAGTCAGGATGGGTTTTTCTAACAGTCGTTGTCGGATGGACGAAGAAGAAATTCCGCCGATGAAAGCTTCCCGAATGTATTGATTTTTGTTTTCTTCAGCAGAAACCGCTTCGAAGTTACATGTTTTGGCAAGCATTTCCAATTGTAGTATGAAGGCATCTATATTTTGTGTTGTTTGTTGCTTCGTCGTCATCAATCGATATCTATTATAAACAATATTTTCAGGTTTTAAATAAGCGGCGTCCAATGTTCTTAATGCACTATCGTAGTCGGTTTTATCGCTTATTAAATCGAAAACAGAGGCTGAAATACAATTGATCAAGGCAGAGAAATTATCTGATGTGTTTTCGATTAATCCGTTATTATGTGAGCGGATATAATTCTGGAGGGTTAATTTCCAATGCCTATAGGATTTTTCGGAATTAGGGCATGTAGGTTCCACCTCGAATCTGTCGGGACGTAAGATTCGATCCATTATTTTTTTTTACAGTTAATAAAATTGAAGTGAATAGTATCAGTAAGTAAAGAATTGCCTTTTAGAAAGGTTTTGTTAACTGTAAAATACACGTACGCTCTTGAAAGGATCGAGAGGGAAAATGAAACAGAGGGCGCTTTTATTATGAATGTCAATCCCAAGGGGGATAACTCTTAACAACAAATTAAATCATAACAGCGTCCATGGTCTTTTATTAGCGTTTATCCAATGTAATCATCGTTGAATCACGTCTGCTCTCGCGCGATTATGCAAATACGTCGTTCCCGGCCGCTATAAAGACAGGACACTGGAAAGGAGAGGGAGCGTTCTACAGATTGTGTGTAGGTGATTCTGGCGAGTAGATTGTGCTTGTTACGACCCACGTGTCTGCCAGAAGCGAGTTTTTGTTCCGTCTGTTTTTAGTTGTGTTTTTTTGTTTGTTTTGCCTACTACATTTTTGTTTCAAGCTATTTCGGCCCGGCTATTGCGAAGGTGCGGGTAAGCAACGACATTCTCAAGCCCGTTCTCTGGCGAAGGAGACGTTGTAGCGTGGCTGAAAAAAGTTGGACTTGTCGCACAACTTCAACAGGTGGATCATGTAGCGAGTCTGCTACCTTTATATCTGGAAAGTGATGCACTGGCCCTCTACATGGAAATTGAGGAGGACGATCAAAGAGAAATAGACCAGATTGAGACTCACAAAATTGACTTTCGTCACTGGGTTCCCTGATGCTATCTCAATTGCTCTTCAGTAGGTGACGAACATCAAAGTCCTGACCATGGGGGAACTAATGTCGAGAGCAAGAATTTTGACGACGACTGGGGAACACTATCAGGACGTGTTTGCGGCCACACGCTCATCCAACAACCACAGAATATTCCTGTTCGTGTGACCTGTTTCAAGTGCAATACGAAAGGCCACTTTGCAAAAGACTGTCGACAACGTTGAACTCAGTGTTACCGTTGCGGTGAGAGTGGACACTGGGCTCGGAATTGCTCGGGAAACGAGCAAGGGGAGGACGCATAAGCGCCAGTCTCCTTCCCCACCGAGATGCGAACACGACACTCCTGGTGATAAGCATCCATGTTGCCGGGACGCGATGTTTGTCGCTTATTGATACAGGATGCTCTAGGACTATTTTACATGCAGACCGGTGTCGGCCTTGGAGAACAACGAACGTAAATGTTATAACGATTGGTGGAATGTCCCATGTGTGCGGCAGTGTTTGAGCGGTCTCTGTGTCCACTGACGAAGGTGTGTCTGCCAGAATCGATGTGTTGGTGGTGCGTGGCAAACCACTGGGGTTTGACTTACTTCTAGGGATCGATGCTATAAAAGCTCTGGGCGGTGTCGTTGTCAAGCCTACAGGATCAGTGCGACTGGGCGACAGGAAAAATATTAAATGCGCAGCCATTTCTATTAATGAACCGGATTTCACCGCCACCTTTGATCATCAAAACCGAACGTGGACCGCATCGTGGAAGTGGTCTGAGGACCACCTCCCTGAAAGACTACACAATCGAGTGTCAGAATACCCAGTGCCGACAGAAATACGTGAAGAATACACGCAGGAGCTCCGCACCTGGATAGATAATGGTTGGCTCGTCCGTACCCAGATGATAAATTGGAATCTCCCAAAGGCCTAATTCCCCTGATGGCTGTGATGAAGCAGAGCAAAGCCAAAGTGCGCCCGGTAATGGACTACCGGTAGCTAAATCATTACGTAGACGCGTTTACGGTCAACGCAGATGTGTGTGCGACTAAGCTGCGCGAATGGAGACAAAAAGGTGCTAACGTGTCTCGACTGGACCTCAGGAGAGCATACCTACAAGTCCGGGTCCATGAGACACTGTGACCATACCAGACTGTCGAAATCGACGGGAAAAATATTGCCTGACCCGTCTGGAAGAAGTTGTAAGCCGCGCAGCATCTGCTTACATCGATGACATTTTTGGTCAACGAGGACGTGCTGCCCGCGACCCATGTAAGAGAACACCTAGCGCAGTTCGGGTTTGAGTGCAAGAACCTGGAGCGGTTGAAGGACTGGCGGTCTGGATGGAACACAGTGAACTACGGTGGAAGCGAGGAAATGCAATTCCAGAGGTTCCCAGCATTGTTATGTGACGAACAATGTTTTCGCTGTGTGGTCGAATTCTCGGGCACTTTCCGGTGTGCGGTTGGCTTCGTGTAGCTTGTGGAATACTTAGAAGGAGAGTAAGTTCGGTAACGAAAGGCTGGGATGATGAAGGAAGGGACTCCGTACTGTATCGTATGATGTTCGAAACCTTGGAATCTGTTCAGCGGAACGATCCGGTTCCGAGGAAATTAGTGTGTTGATGGCAAAGAGCTGAATGTATGGGTCGATGCAACTCCCTAGCAATTGGTGTATCCTTGGAGATTTGGGAAACTGTGTTGGAGGATGCATGCTGGCTGCAACCTGAAAGTGACTCTCAACATATCAACTTAGCCGAGCTGGATGCCGTATTGAAAGGTATCACTTTGGCTCTACAGTGGCAGAGCAAAGTGCTACACATAAAGACAGATTCTGTCTTCGTATACCATTCGGTCTCGGACACGCTAACTGGAAAGGCGCGAGTACGCACCAAAGCAGCAAGCGAGACTAAGCACTCTAAAGGAGCTCGTGAAAGAGTACGGGCTAACAGTGGACGTGAAGCTAGTTCCATCAGCACGAAACATTACTGAGCGATTGACACGAGTACCACAGACGTGGTTTGAGGCAATGAAAAAGAAAAACGGGCTTGAACCGCTGATAGGCGGTGTTTACACAGACGAGCTGGATGAGAGTCAAATCCTGGCTAATCACAAAGGTAGTGGACATCCTGGGGTGAGACGCACTAACTACTTTGTCAGGAGAAGTTGCCCAACCACAACAAAAACAACCGTTAAAACGGTCATACGGAAATGTGAGGAATGTCAGTCAATTGACCCAGCGCCAGTCAGGTGGGAAAAGGGAAAGATGGAAGTTTACGAGAATTGGCAAATAATTGGAATGAATATCACGCATTATGGCACCTTCCATTTTTTAACTCAAACATACTGTGGTCCATCGCGTTTCTCCATTTTGAGGAAAATTGCAAGGCAATATTCGGCAAGCGTGATCTATTAGTTGGAAACAGTGTTCCTCGAGCGTGGCTCACCGCATTAAATCCTTTAAGACAATGACACGGCTGTCTGCAGCAACGCATTCCAAGCATTTGCACATAACTGGGGAGTTCACTTGCGATTCCGTTGTTTCTACGCTCCAGCCGGGAATGGCATAGCAGAGCGATGTCACCGTATAGTAAAACGAATAGCGGCTAGAATGCGCTGTCCCATACAGGAAGCTGTCTACTGGTATAACATCACACAAAGAGACGCCACATCTCTCTTCACTGCACCTGCCAACACCATTTATCGATACAAAGTTCGAGTAAAGGAAACCAATCTTGCAACTGCGTCCGCAGATTCCAAGGACAGCTCTTACCAGGTTGGAGCGCGTGTGGGTCAAAAGACCGCAAAATCGATGTACAACGAGGTTCGGCAAGGGTGAGGTGATCAAGGTAATCAGCCCTAAATCGATTTTGGTGGACGGTGTGCCTCGCCACGTTAAAGATCTGCACCCTCGCCATTATGTTGTTACATCGGTGGAAGAGGAAGATAGTACAATGTCTTCTGAACGAGCAGAAAGTATAATGCAGGACGACGGAGAGCCATATAATGCACATACGGAAAAAGCGGAAGCGGGACCGCCCGTCTTGCTTTTACGAAGGAGTAACCGACAAAGACGGATACTGCACCCCTGCCCCTGCCCTTATTGTGAAACACTGCCTATGGAACAGACTGACGGCAATAACGGTGGTTATGAGGAAGACAACAAGGAGGAACTGCTGCCTCCGGTTCTTCGAAGAAGTACCCGACAAAGACGACTGCCCCCCTGCCCCGTTTGTGATAATGAGATCAGGGGGGGGGGAGTGTAGCAGAATTAGCAGTAACCAAAATGAGAAATAGAGAGCTTACCTCGGACACGTCTGTTTTGGGATGAGCGGAAGAGAGAGTTCCAAATTGGCGTCGATAGTTTTTTTTATTAGCGTTTACCCAATGTAATTATCGTTGAATCACGTCTGCTCTCGCGCGATTATGCAAATACGTCGTTCCCGGCCGCTATAAAGGCAGGGCACTGGAAAGGAGAGGGAGCGTTCTGCAGATTGTGTGTAGGTGATTCTGGCGAGTAGATTGTGCTTGTTACGACCCACGTGTCTGCGACAAGCATACATACACACAATATATATATATATATATATATATATATATATATATATATATGTGTGTGTGTGTGTGTGTGTGTAGATATAAATGCGTGAATGTAGTTATGTTTTAGGCATAGCATTTACAAGTTGAATTTGGCTTTAATTCTTATTATGTGTAACTGTTTCAAGTTTAATGTTCAACATTATTTACTGTCGTCTTTATTACATCCAGCTAGTAAGGCGGATTGAATATATTTCCTGTTAGATAGGTAAGTCTATATGTAAGTTTAGGTATATGAATTACTTATTTGAATGCATACACGCGCACATTATATATATATATATATATATATATATATATATATATATATATACAATTACTGTTATATACATACACCCATATATATATATATGTATATATATATATATATATATATATATATACGAGCGAAAATGTATGTATGTATATGTGTGTATGTTTGTATGTCTGCTAAAACTTTTGACAGACTGAACAAGTATTAAAACACTTGGTATCGTATTGAAGCTCCACTCTCCGGACGACAAATATCGAAATTTTGGCCCCAAAAGACAACTAGCAGTGGGTCATCTAAACAGTTTTCTGTGGGGGGTGGGGCAAAAAAGTGACATTTTAATGTCAAACATTACGTATGTTTAATTCGATTTATAACTGCCCCCCCATAAAAAGGCCACAACTCTACCACATAAAGTGTACAGGGGGGGCGTTTTTTCTCGTCACCCTGTATTTAAAAACCGCTGAGTCATGCCACGTGATCTTGACGTCAGCAAGCTGTAATGTCAGTCTGTATATAAACACATTGCATATATTGGTTTTTATCGGTTAAAAAAGGCAACCCCCATAAAAAATAAACTATGAACTTTTACGTTATGAAAACGTAACCAAAGCTATAAGCAGTAAAATTAGTAAATTCCGAGAATTAAACCAAACACAATAAGCAAAAATAAGTAAAAAAAAAAATAAACACATTACGCTTAAAAATAGTTATCATGACACGACCGATGTCTGTTTTCACAATAAAACAAAACAAAAACAAACACGCATTTTCTTTTTTATATCAGTTACACTATGATATGATTCTATTTACAGGGAGGAAGGTGGGAGGCATAATATGAGTTAATCAGCGTTTGTTTACTTATACATTTGAATATAATACGAAATGAGAGTTAATGGATTTACTGACATCCCAGGCATAAATCCTCCTAATTTTCGAGTAACGATTTTTTTCTCTACAACTTGTGATCTCAGGTATGGCCTCCTCTTTATTTTCTTAGTGGGGGGAGGGAGGAAATCAATATAGAATCATTGTTATAATATGCAAGTGACCTCCCTCGGATGTAGCTTCATTGTCGAATGCATTTAGATGAATATAGAATCATTGTTAAAATAGTCAAGTGAACTCTATTGGATGTAGCTTCATTATCGAATTCAATTCGATTCATATACAATCATTGGTATTATATGCGAGTGACCTCCCTTTGGTGTAGCTTCATTGGCAAGTTACATTAAATTAATATACATTCATTGTTTTTATATGCAAGTGACCTCCCTTGCCTGTAGCTTCATTGTCGAATTCCATTAAATTAATATACAATAATTGTTATTATATTCAAGTGATCTCCCTTGAGTGTAGCTACATTGCCGAATTCCATTAGATTAACATACAATCATTGCAATAATGTGAAGATGACGTCCATTGAACGAAGCTTCACTGTCTAATTCCATTACGTTAATACACAATCATTGCTATAATATGCGAGTGACCTCACTTGGAGTAGACGTAATTGTCGAATTAAATTAAATTGCTATACACTCATTGTTACAACATGCGAGGTACCTCTCTTGGATGTAGCATCATTGTCAAATTCCATTAGATTGATATACAACCATTGTTATAATATGCAAGTGACCTCCCTTGTATGTCGCTTTGTTGTCGAATATCTTTAGAATAATTTATAAGTATTGTTATAATATGCAAATGACCACTCTTTGATGTAGCTTCGTTGTTGAATACCTTTAGAATAATACATACTCATTTCTATAACATGCGAGTTAACTCCCTTGGATGTAGCTTTGTTGTCGAATACCTTTAGAATAATACACAATCATTGTTATAATATGCGAGTGACCTTTCTTGGATGTAGCTTCATTGTCGAATTTCATTAGATAAATATACAATCATTGTTATAATATGCGAGTCCCCTCACTTGGATGTAGCTTCATTGTCGAATACCATTAGATTAATATACACTCATTGTTATAATATGCGAATGACCTGCCTTTGATGTAACTTCATTGCTGACTGCCATTGCATTACGCAAGTGGCCTCGCTTGGATGTAGTTTAATTTTCGAATACCATTAGATAAAGATACAATCATTGTTATAATATGCAAGTGCCCTCCCTTGGACGTATCCTCATTGTCGAATACAATTAGATTAACATGCAATCATTGTAATATTATGCCAGTGAACGCTCTTGGATATGACTTCATAGCTGGATATTAGTACTAGCATAATACCTAGTGTTGCCGGGGATTGTATAAGAAACGTTGGTATACGTACTAGCAAAATACCCGATGTTGCCTGAGATTGGATGAAATAGGTGGGATTTTCCCTAGGCGAATACTTGGGATCGGATGAGATAGGTGGATATTTGTGCTAACAGAATACCTCATATAGGAAGATGGGACGATTATGTCGTAAAATCATGAAACATCATTGTCACAATTAGGAACATATCCAAGAATTATGTAAAATCAGTAAATGTCAGTTATTTGTTGGTGGGTTTGTAATGAAATAACACGCCAGACAATGTCACAAAAAATTATTTTAGCAAAAGAAATAGATATTATGGGGGTTAAATTATATAAAAAAACGATTGTCGAAATTTGTAACATATCCAAGAATTATTAAAATGATTAAATGTAATTTATTGGATTGGTGTGTTTATAATGAAATGAACAGCCCAGATATAGTCTTAAAGTTAATATTTTATTAAGAGGGAGTCGATTATGTGGGTTACATCATTAAAAATGATTGTAGAAATTTGAAACATATCCAAGAAAAGTGAAAAATTATTAAATGCTAGTATATGATCGGTGTGTTTGTAATGAAACTACCAGCCCAGGCAATGTCTCAAATATTATTTTAGTAGGAAAAAGGGAATTATGTGGGTTAACTTATGAAACATGATTGACGAAATTAGTATTATATCCAAGAATTATGAAAAATGATGAAATGTTGGTTAAATGTTTAGATGTGTAGGTTTGGAATGATATAGACACCCTAGACAATGTCGCATGGTTGTTATTTTTGTAAGAGAAGGGCGATTATCTGTGTTAAATCATAGAAAATTATTGTCGAAATTAGTAACATATACGAGAATTATGAAAAATTATTAAATTTGAGTTATTTGATTGGTGTGTTCGCAGTGAAATAGACAGGCTAGAAGATGTATCAAAGTTGGTATTTTTGTAAGAGGAACGGGGTCGTGTCGGTTACAGAGGGACGCGATTATTTGGGTTAGTTTGTTAAAAATTATTGTCGAAATTAGTAACATATCCGAGAATTAAGAAAAAATGGTCAAATGTGAGTAACTTGATAGGTGTGTTTGTAATGAAAAAAAAACAGCCATACAATGTATGAAAGTTATTCTTTTAGTGATACGAGATGGCGATAATGTGGATTAACTCATAAAAAATTTTGTCGAAATTAGTAACATATCCAAGATTTATGAAAAAATGATGTTTTAGTTATTTGATTGGTGTGTTTATAATGAAATAACCAGCCCAGTCAATGTAGTAAATGTATAATTTTAGTAAGAATTGGGCGATAAGATGTGCGCACATTATATTTGATTGTCGAAATGCATAACATATCCAAGAATTATAAAAAATGATTAAATGTGAGGTATTTTATTGATGTGTTTTTAATGAAATAAACAGCCCAGAAATGTGTCAAAGGTATTATTTTAATAAGAGGACAGTGATTATGTGATTGACCTCAGAAAAAATGACGTTTGAAATTAGCAACATATCCGAAAAATTATGAAACATGATTAAATGTGAGTTATTGGATTGGTGTATTCGTAATGAAGTCGACAGACCAGGTGATATATGGAAATAATTATTTTTGTAAGAGGTCGCGATTATTTTGGTTACTTCATGAAAAATAAGTGTCGACATTAGTCACATTTCCAAGAATTATGAAAAATGGTATAAAGTGAGTTAATTCTTTGGTGGGTTTCTAATGAAATAACGAGACATACATTGTCTAAAACTATTATTTTAGCGATAGAACGGGGCGATAATGCGGATTTACTCATGAAAAGTGATAGTCGAATTTAGTAACATACCTTAGCGTATGTATCAAGGTTTTTGTTTTAGTAAGAGTGCCGGCGATAATGTAAGTTAAATCATGTGCAATGGTTGTTGAGATTAGTAACATATCCGAACGTTATAGAAAATGATGAAATGTGAATTATTTGGATGATATGTTTGTAATGAAAAACCAGCCAAGACAATGTCCCAAAGTTATTATTTTAGACAGGTGAGCGAGAATATAGGTTAAATTGTCGAAATTTGCTACAATCCAAGAATTATGGGATTTAACGAGATACGTCAACATATATGCATACAGATTACCCGGAGTCATCTTTCAATGAGATACATAATAATAGTTTATCCTTTCATGCAAGCAGACTACACGGTGTCCTGGGATGTAATGAGATACATGCAAATATATACTAGCAGAAAACTTAGCGTTGCCTTCGATTGAATTAGATTGATTGAAATAAATGCTAACATAATACCTGGCGTCACCCAGGATTCAATGAGATTGATTGAGATATATACTAGCAAACACCCAGCGTTGCCCGTAATTGAATGACATAGGCGAGAATATATATTAGTAAACTGCCTGCCATCGCTTGGGATTTGATGAGATAAATGTGTTGTATATTACCTGTCCTTTCATACATATGACCTACCCTAGGTCAGATCCAATTATTTCATATGTGTAATACCCGTCTTATATAGGTAAAATAGTTTTTTGTTCGAAGAAACAAATGATACATAAACATAAACATTTCCTCTCTCATAAGAATAACAAATATATTACAAAACCAAATTCAATTTTCTCATTGTTTATACGGCCCCGAGCAACGCTGTGTATCCCCGCTAGTAAATATATATCCCTGCTAGTAAATATATATATATATATATATATATATTTATTTATAAAACTACTTCATTTACTAACATAAAATTAATATACGAAAGTATAGATTGATGCGTAAACTTTAAGTATTTACTTCAGAAGTGCTCAATACACAGGTAGAGCTAATTAGTAATGTATAAACTATATATGGCGATTAAGGTACACTGAATATTTGGCGTTTCATCCACTCTAGGATTCCTCTGGCTTATGCGCGAATTCTGTGGTTGTTATCGTTTTTATATTGTCCCTTTTCTATAGAACATTTAGTTAGCCAATCAGCTTTCTAGTATCCAGCGCGCCCCTTCCTATCAGCCAATGGGCATGCATTTTGTCGGACAAAGGATTTGTTTTAAAACTAGGTTGGTGTTTTTTTTGTTTTGTTTTTAGTTAGTTTATATATAAATATATATGTGTACATACATATATGCACATATATATATACACACACACATATATATATATATATATATATATATATATATGCATATATGTGTGATCGTTTTTGTATATTATTGTTTATTTAATTCATTTATTTGTTTATTTTTATTGTTTTTGTTAGTTTTAAAATTCTGTTGTATCGGTATCCTAGAGTAAATTTTATTTTGTGAACACAGTTATTTGCTATTTCTCTTCTATATTTAATAAATGTTGGTGTTCTTTTAAGTACAGGATAACAAATTCTTCATGAAGGCATAGTCTAAGTGGATCGTCTAGATGCCTACACGTGGTAGCTTGTCTTATTATTTTCAATCCGATATATATATATATATATATATATATATATATATATATATATATATATATATATGCATGTGTGTGCGTACGTTTGAACATTTTTTGTATTAATACACTTGCATACTTCTTTATATAACGCTGTAGTTAAATATTTGTTATAGTTTAATAGTAACATGTTTGGATTTAATATTATTCACATAATATTTAGTTTTATAATCACCGTTTAATTCGCTCATCATGTACGAGGAAATACCAGTGTTTTAATTTAACTTCGATCGTTTAGTATGTCTCTCATTGTTATAATTTCTGAAAATGACGCTCATTATATCATATGAAATAATTGCATTCATTCCATGATTGCCTTCTGTTTCTCCCTCAATCACCGTGCATATTGAAGTCCAGAATTTTAATGATAAATTATCGGCAAATTCCTCCGACTCCACCATTTCCATAACGAGTGAGTGAATCAGATAGAAATTCGTGACCATTCAAAACAAAATAAAATGGGTTCTTTCTCTGTTTCAAGCGAGAAACTCTCAGTTGGGATAAAAATATAATCATGATTTTATTCAGAAATATGTTTACATTTTTGTGTAGATTAGAAATGGGGACTACTTCGGCAAATATTTATGTAAATGAAATATACATTAAATTCTGAAATATTTGTGGGTACATAGTAACTGACATTTTCTTTTAAACACAAACAGACATATATATATATATATATATATATATATATATATATATATATATATATATATACAATATATATCAGGCTTCGGAATATTGTGTATATATACCTGCACACACACGCACGCACACACATATATATATATGTGTGTAGATGCGTGTGTGTTAGTGTGTATATTGCTACGTCAATTTTTATGTAACGATTTTTGTTAAGGTTTTTTTTCCTCCTGCATTCATGAATGAATTCTCTTCTGTAATTATAAACTTTTTTAGAAGTCGGATTATGTAGGTTACAAGTCTGCGATAGGATAAAGTTATTTTTTCCGGGAATGTAAACTGCATTCTTCCGTTTTATTCCTACTTTTTTATCTAAAGCTTCGTTAGGTTATATTTTGGGTTATTGTATATGTACGGCTGGGTCTCGTTTCTATTGCATATTTGGCTTTCTGCTCCAAAAGGTTCTTAAGCTTTTATGCATTTTAATTCTCATGGCACTTTAATGCTACTTAACATGTCGAAAAATAGATCTAGTAATCCCTAACTTACTTAGTAATAGTGTATCTTTTTATTTATTTATATATATCTATATATATTATTGTAAATTATTACTGTATTTTTGTACATTTTCTTATTGAAGAAGTTGTATTGTCCACTGGAGAGCAATGCATTTAACAGTTGTTCTGTTCTTAAACCCCTGAAACAGCTACATGATAAACAGCTGAGGAGCCTCGCTTTCTATTTACTACATCATCCTTATATAGTGTTTTTTTTAATAATTTTAAATCTCTGCGAAACATGCTAATGCTAGTGCTAAGTCTATTTCTATGAAACAATTTTATTTGAGTTTTTTTCCTCCTCGTCTATAAAAAATGAATCCTCTTCTGTAATTAATTACTTTTTAGAAGTCGGATTATGTAGCAGCTAAGTCTGAGAGATCTCAAAAGTAATTTTTCTTCCGGATTTATAACTGCATTCATTAATTTTATTTTTACATTTCTTTTTATTTAAAGCTTTAGACTAATATATACATATATATATATATATATATATATATATATATATATATATATATTAGTCTAAAGAAACTTTAAATAAAAAAAATGTAAAAATAAAATTGAAGAATGCAGTTTAAATTCCCGAGATAAATTACTTTTAAGATATCTAAAGTTTCTTTAGACTAATATATATATCTATATCTATATCTATATATATCTATATATATATATATATATATATATATATATATATATATATATATATATATATACACAAATATATTCGTCTAAAGAAGCTTTGAATAAAAAGAAATGTAAAAATAATGACTACTTAATTTACCCACATAAAATTAACATACGAAAGTATAGATTAATGCGTAAACGTGAAGTATTTACTTCCAAAGTTCTCAATACCTAGGTAGAGCTAGTTAGTAAGTTATAAAATGTATATGGCGATTAAGCTACACTGAATATTCCGCGTTTCATCCACTCAACGATTCTTCAGGCTTATGCTTTGTTCAAGGAATCTGCATAGGCCTGAAGAATCCTAGAGCGGGTGAAACGCGGAATAGTCAGTGTAGCTTAATAAGCATATATATTTTAAAACTATATATATATATATATATATATATATATATATATATATATGTATGTATATATATATATTCATTTTTATGTCATTTAATGGTTTCTCAGAAAAAAGTTGTCTAGATCAACTATCAACAATTTTATATTTATAAGATTATTGACAAAATAAAACAGTGACTTATTGCCATTTAAAATATTGCATTTAATATAAAACCTTTGCCTTTTTTTCTGAATATGTTTTATTTTCAACGCGAAAATGTTCTGCAAATAAAGTGAGAAAAAAAAGCTATTCCATGGAGTTGGACCAAAACGTAAGGTTTTATTTACTTATTTACATTTAACTCGTGCGAGTGTATTTCAGCATTCTAAAGATTTAAAAAACTTCCACCAAATATAATAAAGCAATACACATTGCATTAAAAAATAACTTTAATAATTATTATTACTTTAAAAACAAGAAAAGCTAGCCAAGAAAAGACCTAAAAAACCGTAGGTTAAACTTTTAATTTTGACACGGAACATATTTAATTCATTTGTACGTAAATGAGATGTGTGAGCTATCACTTACACCAAACATTTATGATAATGAATTACAGAATTAATTATTAACAGGTATAAAACTTAACTTGCCAGATTGCCCTTCACATTCCTAAGCTATTGACCGAGCTCTTAAGTCAACATCAGAGGATTGTTAATAAGTGTATGTTTTAAAGCAAGGCACGAACATATACTAGAAAAATGTTTTTGTCAACAATTGAGACAGTCATTTTAATCCCAGGGCTCAAATATAGAATTATTTCACTTCATATATAAACATCATTAAACACTTAGTGGTGTATCAATATGTGTCTGTTTTTTGTGCATTTATTCGCAACATGTGCGGATTTTTTTACAAGGAAGTCACCACTTATCAAGGTATGGAGGCCACTCGAGGATAAGGGTTATGGCGTGTACAGTCATCAATGAGGTAGTATCGTAGTAATCGCTAGTAATAGAGATCTGATAAAGTGTCTTACTTAAGGGAGCGGTTCAACAGGAACTATTTTATGTTGGACTTTAAGACATCCAGGTTGTAGTCAGGATGGAATCAGGCAAACGGAAGAGTGTTCCACAGGCATGTACGTCTAAGAAACACACTTTGTTAAAGAAATCTACATTTTTATTTAGGCACATATAAAGAGTGGAGAAAATTACAGACAGTGGTTTCAGATAGACGAGTGTTTTTTGTGAAAGATTGGCGTGGCGGACCAGAAATTGGAGCAAACACAAGCACCTATCATGGAAATAACGATAAAACAACGAGAGGCTCGCAACGTTCCGTTCTGTGGGAAAGAAAATTGCAAGGGGGAGAAAAGGAAATCCCCTACTAGTCTACGAAAGAAGGTAAACTGTTTTAGCAGCTCCTGCCCTAATAGGGTAGCAGTACTCCATCCTCCGACGAGCTTGGCTTTTATAAAGATAGAGAATTGAATCAGCAGTGACATATCTACTGCAGCGGTAGAAGGATCTATCATTTAAACTATATATTCAACTATTTCTACTTGAATAATAGCATTTCAAATGAAAACAGGTAAGACGTAATATCAAGACTTATTTAGTACTTTGACGTCAAAATGTTGAAACAAGACAGTCTGCCATATTTAAATTTTTTCTAATAGCGAAATAATGTGCTAATCACCAAGTTAACAAGGAGCAGAAACGTACACACACGCGAGTTTGTACTTTTCGTTCCCATATATAAGTTCTATAGAATTATGAGTAACAGAGTTATTGAATACTTTTAGTGAGTAGTGTTGTTTTACCTTAGGGAGAACATTCTTATTGTTTTAATCATAATGATTAAGATAATTGTTTTTTCTATAAATAATGGTTAACATGGTGCGGCAAAATTGTATAGATGATGATGGATTATGATAGATACAGGTGGTTTATGAGGCGATTTTCTATTTTTAAGTTAAATAAGATTATTAAGTACTCACCATTTTACTTTAATTTATTCTTCAAACGAGAAAAGCGCGGTTAAATTTCAACTGTGATCTAAGCAACCACGATGTAAAGCGATTACACAAGAAGCGTGTGTTAAGGAGTGCTGAATTAAAGCTATATTTGTAAATTGTAATGAAAGGAGACCAGCGATTGATCAATAATATCCTTTTTTATTTTAAGGGAAGATCCCACAGGATAGCCCGTGACCTTCTTGGTTGGAAACAGGGACACTTTAGGCGGCAATACGATACATTTGATTTGGAACGGGGAATAATGTCGAAAACATTAAACGATATTTTTATGAAAAATAATTTGAAGCATCTATCCATTGTTTGGTACGGCGGTGTTTTTGAAAATCAAAGGTCGGTCGGATATTTTGTTTCGTGGATAATTTCCTAATTGGTGGGTATGGGAAAAGTGGCTAATTGTTCAATGAGGGCGAACCAGGTCGTCGGAGTTAGACGGGGATTGGCTAAAAGAGAATTCAAAGTCCAGCCCGGTGCTACTCATTTCTCCCATATATAAAGTGCTGCAAGCACAAATCAGCTTCAGCTTAAGTTTTGAAGTGCTTTGGGAAGACTGTCCCCCGTACCACTACACCACGAGAAGGATTCTTTCTTGGACTGATTAAGAGCAAGGACTCGGTTTTAAAAATATAAAATAACTCCGTTTAATTCTATCGAAACTACCAGAGAAAGAAAATTATAATCTACATTTCTATTTCATTTCTTCTGTGTATAACTGCATACTAATCTTTAATGTTCTTCTCATTGTGAATAATTAATAGTTTACAAAAACTACAATCAGAGTAAACATCAAATTATTATTATTAATTTCAAGTTGACTTAAAGAAAAAAAAACAGCCAATTCGAAATATCTTTTGAAGCAATAAAAATATAAGAGACAGGATTGTAAAACTTCATCTAGCGTCATATTGACACTGTCTTCTTGTGTTTCAGGAGATTTGTGGGTGTTTCAGACAGACCAACTAGGACTACACTTGTAACTGTGAGGACACTACGGTCTTCTTTGTGTTGCATCTTTACCGAATAGGGTCCAGGTTATACGAGGTTATATAACACTTTAATAACATACTCTTTCAGTCTTTAACTACGTATACATATGTAGAGTTGCCTGCGTGTGAGATTTTTGTGGAACGGGGTCGCAATCTCCAGACACACCCTTCCCCTTAATCGACATTGCTAAACACCAGTAAAAAGTGAAGTGTATGTACAGAACGACGAGAAAAAAGGCCGAGACAAGTGGAGGGTACATACAACATCTTGAATTGTTAAATAACCACCGGATCTGGTACACACCAGGCTCAACCTTGCTTAACTTCCTTGATCTGACGTGTACCGATGTGTTAACTCTATTATGCCGTATTATACAACACTAGCTATGCACAAATCATCAATTCATAAAATTAATTCGATTACAATTTTCATTGACGATTTCAGGTTGCGCAAGGATATTGTAAGGACTTTAATGCTATTTATTTTCTTTATGATTTGCAATACATCATGGCCTACTATACACACGCCCCTGTGTGTTGCATGAGAGGCAACATATCTAAGAGGACATTGGTTTTATTTGAAAAACTGTGTAAGCTCGAGCCGCATACAACGTTGAAAATCTCCAAGGGAAGTAACTCAAAATAGTTTATATTAACTCTTGAAATAATTAAAATATACTTTTATTTAAATATTTTTTTATATTATTTCCTTCTTAAAATACATGTTTTCATCTATATAAAATGTTTTTCCCCGCTTTATTCATGAATTTACAGAACAAAAGTGCAACAGAGTCACCTCCTTTGATTTTCTTCAAAGACGTGAGCGATCTTTATGCTTACAACAATTTTTTACGATCTCAATCGTTGCATTTTTTCAACCCGTTTTAAATATGGTAAAAAATATATTATCTTTTTTAAAATATTGTTTAAGTTGTATTGTAAATTGCTTACCAAAATGGTGAACTAATGCGTTGCATTTGGTTGAAAAACTGGTTATAAAAACCACAAAAATCTATCAACTTTTCATTTTCCACATTGCAAACCCGACCTGTTTGAAAAATGGACAAAATTTGTAAATCGTGTTGATTGGATTTCAACAAAAAAATCAGTTTTGTGTATAAAGCATTTTAGGGAAAAATTTGTTTTAAAAGGGAAAAGAAATAAGTTTAATTGGTCCCTACATCCTTTTACCAATAATTCATTCCCCGTTAGTGAATATTAAGCCATCTCTTCTACCTACATCAACCACAATGAGAAAAGCCCTAAAGGGTCGAAATTACCAAAAGTATGTACTACCAAATTTTCTTTCAGAAGATATTATTATGAGTTTCGAAGATTTGGAAGTAACAAAGTGTTACCCACTGGTTTCAGTTTAAAAAAATGAAAAATATGTATTGATTTTCCGGATGGATTTTGAGACAAATGTTCCATTACTGAAAGAGTGTATTCAGTTCAAAAACAATTTACACATTCAACTTCAGTATAATGAACATCCAGTACCATTACCACATTGGCTTCTGAAGATTCACAATGCAAAACTTACAAGGTATAGCATGTTGGAAAATTCCCCGTCTTATATTCAAAACATTGTAGCAGAACGTCCAAATTCCATTCGAAAAGCACTATACAAATTTCAACATTTTAAACCTAAGGGTAGCCGTTCATTTTCTGTTGAACTAATCAGATTATCTTTATTATTGGGCTATACTTCTTCTCAAGCAGATAAACTACTGGGGGAGCAATTACCATTTCCTTCATTTTCTTCAAATACAAAAAGGTGATGTAGAATCTATAACTGCTGCAAAATCTCTCTGGGGAAAGGTAAACTTTCCCAGGATTGTATCCTGATGTTGAGTGAAATGTATCTTCAAAAGGAACTCAGTTTCATGGTAGGAAGAATGTTGGTGCTGATGAAACTGGCAACTTATACAAAGGTACCATGATATTTATGAGTTCAGGGTTGAAGGAGACAGTGCCAACTGTAATTAAAATCTGTCCTGAAGTGACTGTTACTGGTGACTGGCTCTTAGGAGATAATTGCATGCAGTGTACATCTTTTAAATGCAGAATTTAATATAAATAGTATAGTTGCAGACAATCATTATGTAAACGTAAATTCGTTTAACATTTTATTAAACAAATTTGAAGGAGATAAAAACATTTTATTACTTATCCAAATCTCCAAACAATTTTTCTTTTCTTTTTTTAACAGGGTTCATTTTTTAAAGAATATACGAAACAATTTACTAAACAAAAGTAAGTTTGTGTTTCCTTCTTTCGATTTCAATATTTTGGACCGTTATTTGTGTTCCTAGTCAGGAGTTTTATCTTGGTGTGATATACACAAAATATATGAGACGGACAGGATTTTGGATGCTACATTACAAAACGCACCAACACTGACTTTCAAGACATTACATCCCGGTGAAAATTAGCAAAGTGTAAATTTGGCTATTGCTACAGCAATTGCTGCTCGTAAAAGCTACTTTCCAGAATGTACCGACATTGCAAATTTTCTTAAGTTGATATGGTGCTGATGGACTAGAACCAATTCTAATCAAAGATTTATACCTATTTTTAATAATGCTGTTACTGCAATCGATGATAAAATCAACTTTTACAAAACATTTTGTAACTGGGTTCAGTCTTGGTAAAAAATTCTGACTTTTGCCTCACTGCACAGACTGGCAAAGCATTTGTCACAATTTTGAGAACACAATGAAAGAACTGCTGAATGATGGGTATGAATATATTCTCACTCGTACATTTAAAAGTGATCACCTTGAAAAGCGATTTTCACAGTATCGTCAAATGAGCGGAGGCATATTTGTAGTGGGTCTTCGTGGGATTAATAGCAGTGAAAAGATTTTAATCTGTAGATCCCTTTCAAATAATGAAAATTATAATAATCTTCTGGATAGTTTGTCCAAACATGAGTCAGAAATAAATGAACTATGTTTATCACCTGACAGCAAAGAAGTAGCATATTCAATTGCTGGT
>NC_136508.1:72545474-72585474 GCF_053919585.1 Euprymna scolopes
AAGAAAGTAAATCATATAGTAGATATACTGTTAGAGATGTTATATTTCGATTAGTCTAAACTCTCTTGTGAAATAAGTTTTTAGAAATAAATCCTCAAATAAAACAATATGATATTTTCATATAGTGAAATCCATTTTTCTGCTTCTCTAAGACAATAAGTATGATAGGGAGATGTCAGAATAACGAATTATTGATTTACTTTAGTACGTATGAATATATATTTAGATAGCAATGAAGGTTTTACAAGAGAGGTTCAGTATATATTACACAATGTTAATAATGGTACTCAATAATACTTTTGCTTCATATATATATATATATATATATATGTATATATATATATATATTGTCATCTACATACAGCACTGTTTCGTTGTATCACAACGAATTAGTGCGGCTAGACAAGCGCATTTCCCTAACAATGAATGTAACCTACAAACATCGCATTCATACTCGGCAGGTTTAACTACTAGATCAAGAATCGCTGCTCGTTAGTGGTTCATCATATGCCTAAATAATAATTTTCTCAATTGGTTTACCTATTCGTTTACAAACAAACAAACAACGGGCTTCGCTTAATCGTTCAATAAGCAGCGGGTGAAATACATTTACGACGGTTCTCAACACAATGATGGGGGGGGTTATATAGTCATCCACACATATATATATAGTACGGTTTTGTTGTATCATATCTTATCAGTGCAGCTAGAGTAGTACCATTCCTTAGCCGATGATCGAACCTACAAGCATTGTGCTGACAAACTATGGAATATATTTACGAACGTGCTCAACCTAAAGAGGGGGCTTATATAGTAGTCTACTGACAGTGTTGTTTCGTTGTATTATCTCATCAGTGACGCTAGACTGTATATACATATATGTATATATATACATATATATATATACATATATATATATATATATATATATATATATATAAATTGATATTTTACGCTTCACCGGACTATCCATTAATGTGAAATCTTTATATCATTTTTTCTTTTACCCCCTATTCTCCTTATCTCACCCTCTTTTTAACCAGGTAAGATGTGTGACTTACTTGTAGTTTCAGTAAATACTTTTATATGCAAAATCCGATCCCCCATTTTGCAAATTCTTGCCCTCTGATAAGTAGAAGAGTATTTATTCGAAACTCCGCGGATTAAGGACTATCAACTTATCTCGTGCTTCCTTTTTTAAAATTAAATATGTTTTAACTCTTTTTCAAGATGTCTTTACATGTTTTATTAATTATTTGTTTATATATATGTATATATATATATATATGTATATATATATATATAATGGAAAATACAACTGCAACAGCTCAGAGTAGGACGTATAAATATCAAATATACATTTATATATATATATATATATATATATATATATATATATATATACACGCCCTATCTTGAGCATTTTCAGTTGTATTTTCAATTACGTTCGATTATTATAATGGGAATTGCATGAACAAATAGGAAAAACATTGAAAATAAAAACAAAAATAAATAATTAATAAATTAAAAATAAAAATACGAAAGTACGGGTTAAAACGGAAAACTACCTTTACATAACACCAAAAGGTGGAAGAAGTGAGGAAGCGTGGCGGTTGAAATCTTTTTACACGAATACAATATCCAGCATGTTAAAAATATACCATTTGTTTTAAAAAACAATGGATAAACCCCTGAAGACGTTGGTGGGGACAGGATATTTTTACGGAAACATAAATCGTAAAATTGCCACTCCTTAATGAAACAGCTCTAATGGAAAATCCAGGAAATAAATGAAGTTTATAAAAAAGAAAACGTGAGTCTTGGAATTTTAAACAAACCTTTGCTCTATATATGTTCTGTCCCTATTAAATAGACACATTGAGCTTAACTCAAAATAAACGGTGAATGGTTTTGAAATAAAAATCTAGACCCGTTAAACGAAAAGGGTATACATTGAAAGTAACGAGATTTTTTCTATTGCTTAGTATGAATTAAGAACTCCATTATGATACATATGTCAGTAGGATTTTAAGCCTTGCAATATATATCTTATTTGTTAAACAAATGTATATATATATATATATATATATATATATATATATATATATATATATATATATATATGCGTATTTGTGCATGTGAGCTTGTACAATCTGATTCGGAACATCCGCAATATGTAATTTATGATCATTACAATTATAATAGAAACACTAACACAAGTAAGCACACAGAATTTTAATAGTAGATTCGCCTTCACCTTTTATCTCTACACAATTGAACTTAAATGACTTTGACAAGGCTTGCACCTTGTTGGCCGGTCACACGGTCTACGTCGATAGTCGTTCGCACCCATTTCACTTAAACACCATTAATTCAGAATGCTACTGTAAGCAAAATAAAAGCTGTCTTTTTCTATTTATGATTCGGCTGTTCTAGCTTGCGAGCATTGATTGTTTTTTCTTTCAATCTCAACGGCTCTACTTTCCTTTTCACACTTCAACTTAAAGTCGATATGTTTCGTCGAGGTGTAAAGTTTATTGTATTGCCTGGCGAAAGTCGATTTCTACGACCTGTTTTTGTGGATTTTCTTTTGCAGCAAAAAATATTGTTTTTTTAGAAAACGGATTCAGAATTTCTTCTCGCCGCCAACTTTTGCACGTTAATAAATTGTGATAGAACATTACGTGTATAGATTTCAGATGCGCTCAAACCCGTAGAAGCTATTGATGTATATTTCGTACTGGTAGTAGTTTCCACACACAAGTGTTCGTGATTTATAAACCTTGAACCTTTATTTAAATAATACCCATATATTTTACCGAATGCTCCCTTTTTCAAGTATTACTTTAAGAAAATTTTGAATAAGATAACTACGTTTTTATCTGTTATTTCAATACATTAATAGAATTTTAGAAAATCGGAAAGAAGAAAATTTTAACGAATGTCATCCAGTTCAGAAATTCGTTAAATAAACTTTTTTCAATTGACCGACGTGTGTGTGTGTGTTTTGTTTGTAAAATTCCCTGATTCCGTTTTTTTTATATAAATTCATGTGAATTAACGCATCCCTCTAACGAGTTATGTGCGGTTGTTTGTCTTTTCCTTAAAATTATATTACAGTTGTTAAAGAAGATGATTAAAGTATCTGACGGAGTCTCTTATTTTAATTTTTCTTGCAAAAGCAAGTTGAGGTACGTGGCATTCGTCAAGTTTTATTCAAATGCACTAATCTTCACAATAAAAAAACACTTGTCATTTAATTTTCCCGATATTACCCAAAGACGTTCATATTTTAAACATGTATTTCACAGAAATGTAGCATTTAACTTTATTAGAACTGGCTTTTTTTTAAAAATATTTACTGTAATTCCTGTTTCATTTGGAACAAGACGGTATCTCATTAATAAATTGATGCAAAAAATAAGTACACATATGTATTAGACATTGTAATGCGTATGAAAACCTAAACATTGTGTGGCCAAACTGAAAAAATAAGCCTCAGATAACAGAGGTCGTACGCGCCCAGGAAAAGGGACAGTGAGATTGGGAGGGGGGTTACATATAAGTGGGCAGTGGGAAAGAGTGTGCGAAACCGCCAACCCTATTATTTATGTACGATAATTTAGCAGAGATTAAAACGAATATTTTTGATTTTGAAATCGTGTTGATAATAAAATAATTAGAAAAAAAAATTAAATTAATATTTTTGTTTCTTATATTGTAATCAGATAGTTTAAGTGAATTATACCATTTGTTTTTTAATTCCGTTCGATACATTTATGAGATTCATTCTGATTTCGGAATTGTGTTTATACTAAATTATAATTGTTTTAAATGATTATTTCTTAGTTTTTTATGATACTTAGGAATAAATTGTACGCATTAGAATGCCTTGTTTGATTTTAGAATTATGTTGAAAAAGCTTGTAGGTAGGTAAATTTACTTTCTTATTTTGTGTTTTTAGTAATGCTTCCGATAACTTTTGGAATTGATTATTCTGATTCTGAGAAAAAAGAAGGAATTTATGTTTGTGTAGTTAATATTTCTTATGAACAATAATTGAAATCGTAAACCAATTGTCCGCTCTGCGGAAGGAGAATTAAAACAACTAAAAATAGAATTCTCTCTCTCTCTCTCTCTCTCTCTCTCTCTGGGTATATATATATATATATATATATATATATATATATATATATATATATATATATATATATATATAGTCATCCGGTATTGGCTAATATCATTATTAGGATCGTCAAGGGATTGTAGCATTCTTTTTATATGTTCATCAACAATGTAGTAAGGAAAATAATTACATATATATATATATATATATATATTCATAGTCATCCACATATATTGCTGTTTCACTCTATCACAGCTACTCAATGCGCCCACACATGCTACTACTTCAAGCCAGGATCGAAACCCAACCACTTGTACCCATGCTACAAAGTAAACTAGCGATAAAAACAAAATGGCGGGAATTATTTTCTCTATTACAGTAGATAAAGTTTAAACTTTATTTAAGTAATATACTTAATATATAATATTACTGCAAGCTTGCCTATATTGGAAATTCTTGCTTCCTGGCTAGCCAATCAAACGATCTAATATATTTAGTCTTATTTTCAATTATATTCGAAATATAATACAGTGATATTAGCAAAGTAAAATTCACCTATGAAAACGAACCACCTAAAATAAAACCTTGAATAATTATCTAAACTCAAATATAAATTAATATAAAGCCGACTTTACAAATTGATAAAAAAAAACTTCCACCCGTTAATATGGGAGGGGAGATTATCATCAAAAGTGTCCTGAATTGTTAATTTAGCACCGGACTTTACTACTCAGATATTATTAATAAGTCACTTGAACACATTCCCTTCTTCCCCCTTTCTTTTTAATGGAGAGCAGATAATACAGTGGGTGTGTTATCGGCAGCTCCATTAACTCTCGCTTCTCCTTTTTTGTCCCTCAGTCCTCATTCAAATGAGTGATTTTTCTGACAAAGGGTGAAGAAAAAGCTGCTTTAAAGGTTGGTAGTACTTGGTGAACAATAGTCTGAGATGTCGGAAATTTTCTATCTCTATGTCTATTCTTGTTGTCATGTCACTGGTAAGGGTGCTGGAGGTAAACGTTTGTGTGGGCTGACGTTATCCGCCTGATAGTCAGGGACTCGTACCAATGATTAAGCACTAAGAAGGCTGTCCTATCAGCAGCCGCAAAGTAATGGGACTTCTGAATTGCCATTTGCTGAATGGATCTTGACACTGCAGTAGTCTCTGGTGGGGCCTCTCGATGCCATACTAGTGGGTAATTGTTACGGCTTTATCTTCTCATGTGCTACAAAAATCATGTATTTTTCTCTCTTACTTTCCCTCTCTTTACTGCTCTAACCAAGTATGACGACCTGTTCCACAAATTCAAAAACCTCAGCATGAATTATCTCCAGAAAAAAAAAACTCGAATAAACCTAAAACCCCATCTTCCAACGTAGACCCCTACTACCAGGTCTCCTTCTTAAACATCAGGGGGTCTACGTCCCAATCTTCCAGAGGTTGAAACTCAATTGAAGGAGACGAATCCGGACATATTCTTTTTAAGTGAAACTGTAATAGGGCCGGCCACTTCCCTAGATGAGTTCATAATTAACGGATACTCTAATTTAACAACATCATCTGACCCCCAATATCGCTATGGGCATGGAATATGTGCCTACATTAAAGATGGCTTCCCGTGTGGCAGGGATATCTCTAGAGAAGATCCTAATTTACCCTATATGTGCTTCCGGGTTGCACTTGCTTACACTACTGCATTTATATTTGCACTCTATCGGCCCCATAACATTTATATTTGCACTCTATCGGCCCATAACATATTCTCTTTAAGAGAATATGTGATAAAATAGACCACGCTCTGTGTTCACATCGGCTAACATCCACATCTGTGGTTACTTCAACGTCCATAACATGGAATGGCTGACCCAGTCAAATAAGACAGATTACGATGGGAGGTTTTGTCATGATTTTGCCATTGCTTATGACCTCACTAAGATTGTTCGCGAACCCACCCGTGTGCCCGATACTACTGGTCAATATACAAGTCTCCTAGAACTTTTTTCTATCCACTTCCCATGAGCTATGTTCATGTTCCGTTCATTCTCCTCTAGGATCCTCCGACCACTCCGTCGTATCAGTTAAGATAAAAATCAAATATAATAAGTCCCCAGACATACCACTCCACCGTACTGTATACCGATACTCTATAGCTGACTTGGAGAGCTTCCGTACATTCATATCTGATTTACCTCCGAATTCCATGTTTAAAAAGGATGTGTCCTCTATAGTATCAAATCTGACCGAATGGCCAATTGTAGGCATAGGCCAATTCATACCATCTAAAATTTCCAACAAAAACCTACCAGCCAGCTATGCTTCTCTCCAGAATGTGCTGCTGTTATCGCGCACAGAAATCACTTTTTCCATAACTACCAACGTAATAGATGCACTGAGCCTAAAGCTGCTTTCAGGAACGCCAGCAACATTTGTAAAAGAGTAATAAAAATTCAAGAGAGCTATATGCACAGTCTGTAAAATCCAAAGTAGCTGATCAGCGGCTTAGTTCCCACCAGTTTTGGCAAATAACAAATAGGATCCTGAATAGAAGTGTGCGTTCTATCCCAACCATTATCAATGGACCAGAGGTCATTTCGTCAGCATCAGACAAGGCCAAACTATTTGCCAAGAAATTTGCAGCTAATTCTCCTCTATGCGACGAAGGCCATCAACTCCCAATTGTCCCTCCTATAACACAGAACACGCTGGGTAATATACAAATATCCGGGCATGAGGTCGCCAAGCTAATCAAGAACTTTGATTCCAGTGAAGCAACTGCCCCTAACGGCATCCCAATTATAGTGTTAAAAAAGCTTCAACCAGAACTTGCTCCCATACTTACGAAACTGTTTAAGCGTTGCCTTAATGAGAAGTGCTTTCCGACTCCCTACAAAACCTCATCAGTATGCCCTGTATTTAATAATTCAGGTGATAAGTCATCTCCCTCTCAGTACATACCAATAAGCCTCCTGTGTGTTATGAGTAAGTTGCTGGAATCTATATTAAATAGAGAAATAGTAAACCACCTCAGCAGAAATAACCTTCTTAGTCACACGCATTATGATTTCCGTTCTGCAAGATCTACCGCAGATGTGCTAAGAGTTATATCTCATAGGATTAGTGAATACTTTGACAAAGGCTTCCTTTCTAGGGCAATTGCTCTTGACATATCAAAGGCATTCGATAAGGTATGCCATACAGACCTACTTCACAAGATTTCCAGCTACGGTATAACTGGAAATGTTTTCTCAATCATTAAACCATTTCTCTCGGATAGGTTCATAAGAGTAGTGGTCGATGGACAAAAATCAGAGGTCTGCAGTATTAATGCTGGAGTCCCTCAAGGCTCAATCCTGGGTCCAACTCTCTGATTGATGTACATCAATGCCCTTCCTAAACACATACTTAAATCATTCGTTGATATCTATGCTGATGACACGACCACCTACGGCAACACATCAAAGGCTGTAAATGACAAAGTCCTCTCTGATTCTCTCTCCTCTGATCTTGAGCCCGTTATTCAGTGGGGGAAGTCGTGGCTGGTTACCTTAATGCATCTAAAACCAAACTCCTATCTTTACATCATAAACGCTCTGATTCCCATCTGGCATCAATAGAAATGGATTGCTCTTGTCTGGGAGAAGCCCCGTGTTTTGACAAGCGTCTGGGTTTGACCTTTACCCCTGATCTGAAATGGAACACGTACATCAAGTCTGTTGCCAAGGTCGCTGGAAAGATGGTGGGATCCTTCTACCGCTCCAGAAGATATCTCACTACTGATGCAATTCTCTATCTATATAAAAGTCAAGTTCTCCAAGCATGGAATACTGCTGCCATATCTGGGCAGGAGCTGCTAAAAACAGTCTATCCTGCATTGACAGAGTACAAAATAGACGTCGTGGCTTGGTGGGGGATGCCCTTTTCTCCACCCTGCAACCTCTCTCCCACAGAAGAGACGTTGCAAGCCTGCCTTTGTTTAATCGTTATTTCCATTGCAGGTGCTCGTCTGAACTCAAATTTCTGGTCCCCACCTCGCTAATCTTTCAGGAAAAACACCCGTCTAGTTGAATCCACAGTAAAAATGTTCCCCCCTCTTTATCTTTGTCTAAATCAAAACGTAGATTTCATGAACAACGCTTCTTTCTTAGAACTGCACGCCTGTTGAACTCTGTTCCGTTTGGCTTCTTCCCACCTGACTGCAACTAGGATGTCTTCAAGTCCAACGTTAACAAATTCCTCTTTATCAAATCGCCACACTTACGTACTGTACTTGCAATAATCCTTATCCCTAATTGTCGTCCGGGCATTGATAAGTGGTGACCACTGTGTAAAATAAAAGAAGGAGAATTATAGTCATCCACATATAGTACTGTTTCGCTGTATCACAACTCATGAGTGTTGCTAGACCTGCAAATTTTTATATATATATATATATATATATATATAATTACACACACGTTCTGAATCGTTCTTCTTTTGGCGATAAATTGAAAGCCTTGGAGAAATTAAAACGGAAAATTCTTTATGAATTAAATTGGAAATAATATGGGTATCTATGCTATCAACAGATTATTACATTCATTCTGTTCCCGATTTGTTGAAAAATTGTCGATGAGTTTTATACTTCATAGAAATTTAGATTTAGATTGTCATTCGTATAACAATGTAGTGAATTAAGGTGAATGTAAACATTTGAGATACAAGAGTAATGCATGAAGGCAAGGGAAGAAAATTCTCCAAAATCATGATAGAGAGGGACCTGATCATGTCTATATCCTACGGGAGCTAGAATAGATGACAGGAACGCAGAGAATGAAAAATGGTGCCCCTTAGAAAAACTAGTGAGGTGAAAATCACATATACACGCCATCAGTTACCTGATGAATGTTTGAAATTTGAGATATATTGATCGGAGTATATCAAAACAGAATCGATTATTTCGATAAAGCCAGCATCTTTTTTAACTAGTTCTTAAATCTAATGAGGCGATAACCACACAGTCACTCCAGTAAGTGGCCTTAGTGACTGATTGGAATTGTGAGGTTTTGATCAGCCAATATCAAAGAGAAATCGACAGGTTCGATTGGACTAGTAAGCATTTAACAAGAACTTAGGAATATGCCCGAATATTGACCCTTTGAGGATGAGTTGCGGTTATTACGACACTACGTATCTAGAAAGTTTAGAAGGGTTGAAAAATACATCAAGAAGGCGTAGATTTTATAATTGGCATAGCGTTGACAGAAAACTGTGAAGATTATAAATTTCGCATTGCATGTCCCGAATGGGAATACATACAGAGAAAAAGTATCGTTGAAAAATCCTATATAACGAAATATGTAACCATGATGTAGAGACAGGGCTGTTCAGAGAGCTAATACCGTTGAAGAAATTCCATATGACGAAATACGGGGTGTTTCCACTGAGGTAGAAACCGTGTTGTGGAAGAAATAACGTATAACATTTTACGTAACGTCACTCGTATGGCAGCGACGGGGATATTCATAGAAGTAACTAAACTATAACTAAACGTTAAGAAAAAGGGTCAGAGAACTTGGTTCGGAGAGATTGACGATATTAACTGATCCAAGCGTAATACGGGCTTAATTCTGAAAAGTGCGATGCTTCCGGAAATTGGAAGCCGAGGGTGTGTTGATAATATAATCTGCCATTATATATTCTAAACAAGGAATATGAAACATCTCTGCAAAGTCGAATATGTGTGCACCCAAAGTAGAAGTATTTCAGAGATACGTCCCGTGAGTTATATGTGTTGACGACTAACACCAATGAAACAGTCCTGAATTGTGCTGACTGAACATATAAAGGCGTGGTTAAAAACCCTGGAATTGACACAAACATTTCAAGAGTAATAGAAATCAAGTAGTTTCGCAAGATGCGGGAAACGATGGGAACAATAGCACCTGCTGGTAAACAACTGTCTATGAGTCCGGGGAAAAGCAGAAATGTGAACCAAATAACCCGACTATTGTCTGTGTCGCCAACCATCAGGACATACCTGGGCGAGATTGGAGGTAAGTTACTGGTGACTGATTAGCGGGAAGGATCAGATCAAAGACCTTTAATTGTCAAGAAAATGGAAATAAGAATTAAACAATTAATCGAGTAAATTCGAGAAATCGCAGAGTTGGAAAGTAAAGATGTAAATGGGTCATATGTTAGTTACCAAAAATTAAACATGGGGGGGGGGGGTTCATATAAGCATGATAACAATTTTGATCGCGATGTTTGTGGGGGTGAATTGTTGTGTGAGGAAGCGTGTGGGAAGGCTTTAGAATAGGAAACATATAAATGTTGTCTGTACTATAACGGGGGTTGGGACTCTCGTCAAAAATCGAGATGACCCCAGCCAGTGTAGGTCCCGACGTTAATGCCACCCAAACGAAAGGAGGTGCGCTGATTACCGAGAACCTAGAGATTAATTGATGAAGCACTTAAATTGATTTTATGCTTTTATGATTTCTTTTATAAGCGAACAAATCGGGTCAAGTCCGCGTGAACTTTGATTCCATGAATGAAGAAAGTTAACTAAAAACAAAGAAAAAAAAATGAAATGTAATAATAAAAATAACGAAAAAGCGAATACCCGCCTTTAGACTGAATGAAGTAATTAGAAGAAGGTTTTCATCATAAAAAATAAGTTAACCCCATATGAGACAGTAGTTCAGGGGAGATAATTTGAAAAAAATATATATAAAAATATATTTAAAACGCATGCTTGTTTGTAAGAAACAATGAATTAGAAGTTTTTGATCATCGAAAAATGTGTGAACACCATAAGCGACATTATTTTAGGGGAGATAATTGAAAAATTTATGGACAGGCAGATTGTATGTTCCTTTTCAGGGACAGAACACTTTTTGGATCATGAAAAAGCTGCGTTAACTCCAAAAGAGGCAACGGTCTAGCGGAGATGATCTGTGAAAAAAAAAAAAAAAAAAAGAAAAAGGGTATGGTGGAAGTTGAGTTCCTACTATTAATTATAACTGAATTTTGTTTTTCTTTTTTGATGAACTATATATAAAAATAAACACTTTTCTGCATATAATCGGTTTTGCTGGTTGGTTGGTTGTTTTTGTGTTGCGGCATATCAACCCTTTTCAGGTTATTTAATGCCGACTCCAAAGATTTTGAAGGCGATTTTTATAATACAATATATGTGTTGTTTTCAAGTCGGTCCATATCTAACTCATAGTTGGAACCCTAACAGGTACCACCATTCCGGACCAGAGTGGACCTGGGAGCAATGGGAATTTAAGAGTTGGTTAACACTCCCCAAGGCCCGCAACTTGGTACCTCACCACTGGATAGTGTTTAAGGTCATACCAGGAACATACCGGTTTTGTGCTTTTGTAGTGAACTATATTCAAGGAAGTATATAAGCGTTCTTTCTAGAATATATTACTTTAGTAGAATTAATACAAATTGCATGATTCTGATCTTTTTGCAGGTTAACTGGTAGTTAAATATACAGTCAGTACTAACCAGCAGGGATGAAGTATAACTAGATATTGATTATTGGAGGCATAATGAGATGTGAAATCGATCACCGATGGATGACGAACGGTGAGGGGGGGGCGTGGGCGGGTTAGACACAACCATTTCCGTTGGATGTTTGGTGAGCTAGGTGAATGTGACCCAACAAGCCATGATGGTAAGAGATTACCCAAGCGAGGCGGTAAAGGAAAGCTGAATTAGATCTACAGTTTCAAATTGCTGCAAAAGGGGGTCAGTGAGGTATGAATAAGGGCGGTTTTATTTTAATGCCATATCCCGGAAAACATCAGCGACATTGCTGCTTGGGGTTCGTGCTGATGTGAAATGCATATTAATTGTAACGGAAACAAAGTCGAAAATAGTATACAATATTTCTATGAAAAATTATTATTTGGAATTATCAAGCCGTTGTTTGGTTCGAGGCTTTACTTGAGGTCACTGTTGGAGTCAGCTGGTCCGGCAGAATCGCCGATGAGAACCTTTCTTCTGTGAAAGATAACATAGTTTCATGTGAAAGGAGGTGCGCTGATTACTGAGGACCTGGAGATGAATTGAGGAAGCAGGTAAACATGATTTTATGCTTTCTAAGATTTCTTTTATAAGCGAAAAAATCGTAACAGAGTCCGCTTGAACCTTGACTCCTTATGGAGCATAGTGGCTGATTATCTACCCAGGGCAAATAATATTATCACAAATTGGACGAAAATTGGCTAATACGCACACCTGGTCCGGCCAGACGCCGCACAATCCTTTAATATATAATAGACTGAAAAACAAAAAAAATTAGTTAGATCTAATATTTTGGAGTCTGTTCGAATTTGGAAGGGGGACTGCCTACCCCTCCAGACCCTCTTGCGAATAAAGCACCCGCCAGTGAAGCAAGGAATCGGTTCTTGAAAATAAGATAAAGACCCGTTTATTGACTATCATAACTAAGAAAACATTTTTATTATATTTTATTTTAATTTTCCTGCGTAAAACTGTAGATAATAGTTCTTACTTTACTGTCCTTGTGAATATTAAACTTTTATGCGAAAATTACAACCAGAGTCAGCATCGACTTAACATCATTGTTGTTATAAATTGTAAGTTACTTAAAGGAACACAGCAAAGTTAAATGATATTTTTCAGTGAGTAAAACTAAGCGAGGGTATCCTCGGCTTCTGCCTCCGTCGTCATATCAACCCTTTCCTCGTGAAAGCGACTGCGACTTCGTTGCAGAACTTTGGAAAATGTTCGAACCGAATAACTTAAGAATACACTTGTAACTGTGTTGACATTACCGTTTTCCTTGCGTTGCATCTCACCCGGCAGAGATTAGGTCTTCGCACGTGGTTATATTTGCTTTTTTGTATGTAATATGTGTTGATGAAATTGTAGTTGGATTTACTGATTTTCATGTGTTCCATCGTGTCTCTATTTTTCTGTCACTTATTATTTTTAATTTTATTTTCTATTTTACATAAATCAAATTATGATGAAACGATTTATTAATTTAAAATAAAATTACGTGAAAAATATAAAAAGCCAAATAGAAACATGAATTTGGATTATATTTTACTTTTGCACTCATGTAGGAAGGCACTATTGTATATAGAATCTATAAAAATAGAATATTGAAGTTTAAAGGAACATTTTTAAAAGACTTTTTTCATCTGTAGAATAAATGTCTTCTATCATTCTATAGTCATAATTTTTTCAAGAATTCCGATCGCATATGTTAGTCTTCTATCGTTGCATTTTTATTGCTGTATCATCCTATTTTAGTACGTTAGTGCTATTTGTTTTTCATTGTTTCCTGAATTATTTGTATTACTTTATAGACATTCTTTTAGAAGTGGGACTCAGTAGTCGAAACATGATTGATTTATATCGTTTCAAAGAACTACTTCAGTCTGTCGATGTAAATTAAGTATCGTTTCCACAACACTAACCAGTCGACAACTCCAAACTCGCGAAAGTAATTCGTACAGGAAATTAATAATTATTCACATAGTCGGACTCGTAGATATGAGCACCTCTTCTCATCTCGTGTAGCTGTCAAAAATAATATAAATCAATCTGCCAGTAACTGTTCAAAATCTATATAAATTATAAATCATCGTTGGTCTGTTTTGGACTATCGTTTAAAAGACATTACTGGCGTTTTGCTACAAAAGCACGAATCTGCATGAGTGGACAATGTTTCCTAGGCATTTCTTAATCATCGACCAGTAACTGGTATGAGCTTTTTTCATACGGGTTTACTTGGGTAACCGATAGAAAATTCGTCATTTTCTTTTATTGCAATGCTGTTTGTATGCCGACCCTTTGCCCATGTATATAACGTCATCACACAGAAACTATTCCTGTTTTTTTTTTTTTTTTTTTTTTTTTTTACAAAGGCATCACCACGTTATCAAGGCCCAGAGGCCACTCAAGGATAAGGGTTAAAGAGTGTACAGTAGAAGTTGGTCAATATAGTAATCATTAGTAATGAAAATTTGGTAAATTTAATAACTTATATGGAACGGCTCATCAAGAACTTATTTACCTTAGACTTGAACACAACCATATTGTAGTCAGCCGGAAAGCAGGAAAACGGAAGACAATTCCACAGGCGTGCAGTTCTAAGAAAGAAGCTTTGTTCATGGAATCTATGTTTAGGTTTAGGCACAGATAAAGAGTGGGGGAAATTATTGATAGTGTTTACAGCTAGACGAGTGTTTCTTGTGAAAGTTTGGCGAGGGGGGACCATAGATTGAAGCTCAGTTGAACACTTTCCATGAAAATAACGATACATCAGAGACAAACTCGCAACATCTCTTCTGTGAGATAGAGGTTGTAAGGAGGAGAAAAGGACATCTCCTACGAGGCTACGAAGTCTATTTTGAACTCTATCAAGGCAGGACAAGTCCTTTCTAGCAGCTCCTGCCCAGATGTGGCAACAGTATTCCATCCTTGGACGTACCTGGCTCTTATATAGATAGAGAATAGCATCAGCAGTGAGATATCTACTGGATCGATAGAAAGATCCCACCATTTTTCCAGCGGCCTTGGCAACAGATTTGATATACGTGTTCCATTTAAGATCAGGAGTAATGGTCAAGCCCAGAAGCTTGTCAAAACTTGAGGCCTCCTGAAGACGAGAGCCATTCATTTCAATTGATGACAAATGTGGATTAAAATGTTGATGATGTAAAGAGAGAAGCTTGGTTTTAGATGCATTAAAAGTAACCAGCCACTCCTTTCCCCATTGTACTACATGCTCAAGATCAGAGGAGAGAGAATTGGAGAGTACTTGCTCGTTTACTGTCTTAGATGTGGTACCATAAATGGTAGTGTCGTCAGCATAAATGTCTACAAATGATGTAAGGATATGATTTGGAAGATCATTAATGTAGATCAGGAAAAGAGTTGGGCCCAGGATGGATCCCTGAGGGACACCGGCATTAATACTGTGAGCTTCTGATTGTTGCCCCTCAACTACTACTCTTACGAACCTATCAGAAAGAAATGATTTAATAATTGAGAAGACTTTTCCAGCTATACCATAGCTAGCGATCTTATGAAGTAAACCTTTATGCCATACCCTATCAAAGGCTTTAGATATGTCAAGAGCAATTGCCCTAGAAAGATTGCCACCGTCGAGAGATTTGCTAATCCTATGCGATATAACTGTAAGGACATCTGCTGTAGATCTAGCAGAACGGAAACCATATTGAGTGTCACTAAGAAGGTTATTTTTGTTGAGATGTTTGATTACTTCTGTATTTAACACAGATTCTAGCAACTTACTCATGACGCACAGGAGACTTATTGGCCTGTACTGAGAGGGGGATGAGCGATCACCTAAATTCTTAAATACAGGGCATACTGATGAGATTTTCCAGGGAGATGGGAAACTATTCTCCTTAAGACAACGTTTAAACAGTTTTGTAAGTATGGGCGCTAGTTCAGGTTGAAGTTTTTTGAGTACTATAATTGGAATACCATCAGGGCCAGTTGCTTTACTGGAATCAAGGTTTTTGATTAGCTTGGCAACATCACGTACAGATATACGTATATCACATAGCGTGTTTTCTGATACAGGAGGAAATATTGGGGGTTGGCGGTCTTGGTCGCAAAGGGTAGAATTAGCTGCAAAGTTCTTGACAAAGAGTTTGGCTTTGTCTGATGCTGACGAGATTACCTCAGGTCCATTGATAATAGTTGGGATGGAGCACACGCTTCTGTTCAGGATTCTGTTTGCTATTTGCCAAAACTGGTGGGAACCAAGCCGCTGCTCAGCTACTTTGGACTTAACAGATTGAGCATACAACTCTCTTGCGTTCCTTATTACTTTCTTACAATGGTTGCTGGCAGTCCTGAAAACGGCTTTAGTTTCCATACATCTATTACGTTTGAAGTAGTGGAAAAAGTGATTTCTGTGCGCAATGGCAGCAGCACATTCTGGAGAGAACCATGGCTGGCTGTTAGGTTTTTGCTGAAATTTTTTAGAGGGTATGAAATGGTCAATACCTACAATTAACCATTCAGTTAGGTCTAATACTATAGAGGACACATCCTTTTTAAACATGGAATGCAGAGGTAGATCAGATATAAATGTACGGAAGCTATCCCAGTCAGCCTTAGTGTATCGATATACTGTACGATGAAGTGGTACGTCTGGGGACTTATTACATTTCATTTTTATCTTAATTGATACAACAGAGTGGTCGGAAGATCCAAGAGGCGACAGAACAGAAACTGAACATAGTTCAGGGCAAGTTGTGAGAAAAAGGTCTAGTAGGCTCGCATACTGGCCGTCATTATCTGGCACACGGGAAGGTTCCTGAACAATCTGAGTGAGGTCATAGGCAATGGAGAAATCATGACAGAACCTCCCCTCATCATCGGTCTTGTTTGAGTGGGTCAACCATTCGACGTTGTGAACATTGAAGTCTCCACATACGTGGATGTTAGCTGAAGGATAAGTAGAAAGGACTTGGTCAATTTTCTCAGATATGCTTTGAAAGATAGTAACTCCGCTGTTGTGGGGGCGATAGAGAGTAAATATAAATGCAGTAGTGTGAGCTAAAGCAACCCGGAAGCACATATAGGGTAAGTTAGGATCTTCCCTGGAGATGTCCCTCCCACATGGAAAGCTATCTTTAATATAGGCACATATTCCATGCCCATGGCGATCTTGGGGGTCAGATTTAGAAGTTAAGTTAGAGTATCCTGTAATTGCAAACTCATCTAGGGAAATAGCCTGTCCAATGCCAGTTTCACTTAAAAATAAAAGGTCTGGTTTAGTCTCCTGTAATTGGGTTTCAACCTCTGGAAGGTTAGAACGTAGACCCCTGATGTTGGAGAAGGAGACATGGTAGTAGGGGTCTACGTTGGAAGTTGGAGAACCGGGTTTAATCGTGTATTATTATTATCGCTGGTTTATATTTGTGGTTTTTGTTTTTGCTTTGTAGCATTAATACAGTGTTTTTGTTTTTGCGCTTTGCGTTGGATTTCATGTAGTATCATTGTATTGAATATAATCATATAATTCAACCCTCAATAAGTAAAGAAGAAAGTACCAAGGCCTAAATAGGTTAATTAGGTTTCAAGACCAACCTTAAATGCACGTCCACACGCCCGCTATGCTAAGAGAACAGGTGCTCAACCTTATATGGTTTAATTTATCAGAATAGTGTTCCGCCTCATCAATCTGTTTCCCGTCTAAACTGGTAACCGTTTCTTAATACATAGGTGGTTAGTAAACGTGTATGATGGATATGCAATATAAAAAGCCCTTCATGTATATATTTATATATTTAATAATTATTCTAGTAAATAATTATGTAAACCCTTTTAAGAAATCGGTTCATATCGTTGAGAATTCCAGTCCATGGCTGGGCTGATCATTATATTATAATCATTAGATCACTCTGACAGACTTTTAAAAATAAATGTTAAAATTCTCACGATGTGTCTCGCTGTAAACTAAGCCTAGATGATTCGTTCTTTACTAATGCAGTCAGATTTGACTTCGTTGTCGGGTTCAAATCTCCCGATCGACAGTAATCCTGCCACCCTCACTAATGAATCTCAAAAGGATGAAACGCTAGTGTCTGTAGGTATTTACTAATTATAAGAGTAAGTATATATATATATATATATATATATGTATATATATACATATATATATATATATACTCTTATAACGTTGATTTGTTTGTGTATTGATATTCATATTTTCACCCATTTATTTATTTATTCGACAAACGCAAATTGGTTATAAATAGATCGTGGTATTCATTTATCTACAAACGATTTAGCAAATTTGCAAATTATTTTAAACATACATTTTAATTGATTTCCTGTAAGTTTTTTTTTTGTTTTCTCATAGGATAATTTTTTGTTTACTATCACGTATAATTATATTCATGCTGATATTCTACATTGTTTATCCTTGCGTTGTTATTCGAAACAACGCGAAACTTTTTATTTGTATTTCAGCCTGGGAAAAAACCTGTTCAGAAGTATGAAGATTTTGCAAACTGAATTAACCAGATATAAGGATGTGTAACGTAATATCTATTGGTTTATCTTTTAATTTTTAGCTTTGTAAACATGTCTTCATAGCTCAGGCATTAACCTCAAAAGAAAAATTAAATCATTGTTGCTTGGATTCCCTGCGGTGGTATATATATATATATATATATATATATATATATATATATATAAAAATATATATATATATGTATATATATATATGTATATATATACATATATATATATATATATAGTAGGACAGAGAGAAAGAGAGAGAAAGGGATAGGTAGAACGCATATATATATATATGTATATATATATATATATATATATATATATATATATATATATAGAGATAGATAGATAGATAGATAGATAGATGTGGGCGTGACTATCTGGGATTAGAAAATTGTATATTAATTCATATTAAACAACCAACACTTTTTCGAAAGCAGTGTCAGTAAATTATTTGCAGAATAGACATTAACTACAAACAACATACACGTAAATGTAAAATAGGAGATACCAACGGAAATTTACAATTAGTAAGCTGACCGAATTAAGAATAATAGAAAAATTAACAGAAATAAATAGCAGTTGCATATGAAATCGTTTGTATGCATTAAAGAATGACGAACGATCAAAATGAAATATCACATAGATAAAAAAATGAATCTAAAATAGATAGAGTATACCCTACTTACTAAAATTGTCTATGCATGATAGATGCTTATATACTTTTTGCTTTAGATGAAGTTATCTTACCTCCCAGCAGTAGATTATATGTTTGTACACACATTGTTATAATTAAGTTAGCCAATGTTTTAGTTACTCTTATATACAGAACGTCAGACTACGTTTTCTTGTATTTTATACGTTTTCGATATGACTAATTCAATATATATATATATATATATATATATATATATATATATATATATATATATATATACACGACGCTAGTGTATATTAATAGAGACTACTAACATTTTGAAGCAAGACTTTTGAGAGTGTTGAGGTATTAAATGAAATACCATGGTACAGGTGTTTAAAATAACGACGATGACGTTACCTATCTGTCTTTGATAATGTTGAAACGTTTTAATAGAAAACAAATTAAAGGTATCTAGTAACTCCAGTAACACATCCTTATCATAATTTTTTTTAAAACTTGTCAATAAGACATGTGTATTCTTAAATGAATGTACCTTTTTATATCTCAATTTGTTTGTGGTTTAAAGTCAATAGAATCCTTATATCACACGTAAGTATGCATCGTTATTAGAACTTTACTGGAATGTGCATAGATGCACATAACATTAGGATTATATAAAACGGTTGTATAATTTACCAGTAACGTAAAGTCATACGTGATATACACTTATGTCTCAACATAATCTGACTTATACTAACTTCAACTGGTTTTGCTTACAAAGTACTCTATCGCATACATATTTCCATACACATCCTCATTGATAACATAGATGCGGTCTAATATATATACATATCTAATGTTTACTGTATATATATATATATATATTTATATATATTTATATATATAATTATAGTTATTTAGTTATTTAGTTATCAAGCAATGTGATAGACAATTAAACATTCAAATTAGAATTAAAAATTAAAAATCCGTTTCATAAGAAGGAAAGACCACAAAGGCAATAATTTGTAACGATCGTGCAAATTATTGTGTTTGTCCTTGTTCCTTCTTATGAAACAGATTTTTAATTTTTAATTCTGATTTGAATTTAAAATTGTCAATCATATTACTAAATATTATTGTAGCTCCAGGATATTTGCCTATCAAGCTTATTATATATCTGAATTACAACAGCCATTGTACTTTTCTTTTGTTTTAATTAAAGTAGTAAGTTTCCTATAACATTAAAATACACTCTGCTCTTTAGACTACTGTTCTAATCCCCTTCATGTATATATATATATATATATATATATATATATATATATATATATATATATGTATGTATGTATATACATATATATGTATATTCTAATCTCCTTTATATATATATATATATATATATGTAAGTATATATATATATGTATGTTATAACCCCCTTTATATATATGTATATATATATATATATATATATATATATATATATATATACACTGCTCAATTCAATCTCTAATAAACTCAGCAAATAATATACGACTAATCATTTTCGTCCGCACAAAGTCCTTCATCAATGAACATTTGATAGCGCATTTTAAACTCTACTCTAGTTTTAACATATTAATCCAATTTCATTACATTTACAAGTTGTAAGAAAGAAGTTGTAAATTTAAAATTGTGAAAACCATGTTTCTTTTTATTATCCCACATATTGTCATTTTATGACATATATAAGGAGGATGTTGTAATTTAGTATTGACGACCTACGTGAACCAATACAAATCCAGTTCGTCCACAAAATACACTTACACGTAAGGTTTTTACACGAGAATTAAGATTAATAACAAGAATTTCAACTTTTCTTTGAAAGGTTCTTAAAAATATCGGTGAAACAAATGCCTACAATACAATTTTCATACCTTTTCGATATGATCATTACAAATTTTAGTGACTCTGACCTTTTATTAGATATCAACATGTTGATGTATTAAAGTAAAGCGAAACAATTCTATCAATTATATACCTATAGTTTTATCATAAAGTTACTTCCCCACAATACAAAAATATCATAGGACAAGTGCAGAGTTTTGGAAAAAATATGTATGGGAATACGGGAATTTGAGATTAAAAGTGTTAAAAAAGTTTTTACTTTTGCGCAGTTTCGTATGAGTCATTACTATATTTCGTGTTTTACCCTTCTTTTGGTCTATATGAATACGAACATTCAACAGAGGTAAATAGGTTTTGCTATTCTTGTAAATTGGATTGCATTGTTTATCAGATCGGGAAAATGAGAGCAGATATGTCACATTATATCTACTATAATTAGTACTAATTGCATCAATCGAGGTAGGAAAGTCGTCTTCCGTGACATCTCAACATTCTGTATATAACTTGTGTGAGAAGTCAATAACTAACTGAGATCAATGTTACATTTGTGATATTTAAGAGTCCTCATTCACCATAAAGCATCCATCACCCCCCAAAACCATTACAACCCTTTCTAAACACAGCATTTACCAATTTCCACGTATTTTACTCTCTTTATATATATATATATATATATATATATATATATATATATATATATGTCTTTATCTCTATCTATTTTTACTTTCTATAACGTTCACACTTTCGTTCAATTATCGACACTTCGATAGAAGTTTGTCGGCTAATCCGAGGTGTCTACCTATTTACGCATATATACTTAATATAATAAAGTCAATTACAGAACCGTTCTCGCCCGAGTTCATACTATTTACACCCGCCTTTCTCCGCCATGCATTCGTTAGAAAATCCACTTTCAAGTCGACTGTTTCCCTGCGTTTCAACATGAAATCAGCTGTAAACATGAGCCGCTATTTGCAGACTATTTCGATCGGAAATCGATTCGACCTGCACCTTTCTCTATTCCGTTCCATTCGATATTTCTCGTTTGGCACATGACGTTTATCCAACACAACACAACCCAACCCATATGGTCAAGTAAAAACCGTGATATTTTGAGATACGAAAACCTACTTCAAGCGGCGCATCTCTTTCATAGTTGTAGTAATGCATGCTTAATCTGAATAGATTATTGGACTCTCTGCAAATGTGGAGATTAGGCCGAGTTCAAATTTACTCTGATCAATTTCTATCAAATTTCTATCCAGTAAATAATTATAATTACATTAGGAATAGTATTGGTATGCACTCCCACTTGTACTAGTTATTATTATTACTTGCGATATATATGTGTATACGGATATATCATTGTATTTTCTGCTGTGTTCTTATCTACGAGTTAACAAAAACAAAATGCAACTTTATAGACGCACGTGAGCTTTCCCGTGCGTGTCTCTCTCTCTCTCTCTCTCTCTCTCTCTCTCTCTCTCTGCATCGTTTCTGTTCCCTATCTCATTTTCATACTGGCCCCTTTCGATTTTCGCCTCTATTTATCTAAGACGAATAAACATCTCATACATGAATTGACTTGTCCTCAAGTGTCATCAGACGAAAAATAGATTATGATAGAGAGTGAGAAACTACATAACTAAAATATTTGATTAATCGTTTCGTAGCTTTCTCTTAAGAAAAAATTACAACCCGCCGGCTATTTCTAAATTGTTGGGCACGTCTCGCTCGCAATAGTTCCAATAGCAAGCGTTACGTAAACCATTATTATCCCCTCTCTGTGTAACGTGGCACATTCGTCACATCCTGACATCGGTTGCGTGCTTTGTTTACGAAGTTTGTCTCTCTTCTCGCTACAAATCATATCAGCCGTATCTGGTAACAATTCTGATTGCAGATAACTTATTATAACATTCGTTACTGATTATAGTCGTTACAACTCACAGTATCTGATTTATATGATACGTATCCTCGTAGGTGCCTACCATTTAAAAGTTAATTCATGATCGGCCAGTATTTGATCGGCACATGACTGTGTTGCTATCTCTTTATTTTCAGATTTGTATTCTTCATGATCTTGCAATGCTAATAACAAATGGTTTACGCCTAATAACTTACATTCTTATGGTGTTATTTATAACGTTAAGAACTGAGAATTTAGAAGTGCTTAACTTGATCCAAATAAATATATGATTTAACATTCTGTTCTATGACCACTTGTAGCAAAACCTTTGCATATACGTCAAAAAATGCTAATTATTGTACATGTGCAAGATATCAAAACTTAAGTAAACATGAGAGATGTGTGTATTTTTCCGGGATTCAAGCTTGCATAAGATATATGCTTGATTAAAAGCCAACGATGAAAATACAAATGTGAACTGATTGTTTGTTTCATTATTACACTGTTTATAATAATAAAACCCTTTTGTAATTGCAAGTCGTACATGACTGCAATCTCACCTGTACATTTCCAGAAAATATCCAACCTTTTGTTTTTCGTCACATAACCTTTATTTCGGCCGTTAGTCTAAAGTCAATGTGTAAAAAGAAAGTGGAAGACAGTCCTGAAAGCACGCGTCTTCAAAAGTAAAATCCGCTCTCAAGTAAGCTATTCACAAAAAATGGATGAATCACCATATACAAAAATAAAATAAAAAATAAAATAAAACACTTAAAGGAGATAAAAATCTTAGTTGGATTTTTGGTTGCCAAATAGTCTGTCATTGGCTTATAGAAAGATAACTCCATGGGAGGAAGCAAATGTCTAGCTGGTTTGGAAGATAGACTAAGTAGTACTTTAATATAAAACATAAAACCTGATAACACGATTTGCATGCGTTTCATTTTGTTTCTAACAAGTGCATTCTGATGACTCTTTAAGCGTAATCGAGATTAATATATATATATATATATATATATATATATATATATATATATATATATATATGTATATATAAGGAGGGTGTTTAGAAGAAGAGAGTGCATTCAATTCTATAAGAGGAGACTTATGAGGATAATATAAATCTCAACTAATTTCAATGGAGCTGATATAGGAGACAATAGGAGTGGAAAATAAATTCACAAATACTATATATTGGCAAATATAGAATGAGGCATTTATTTAATAAGGATATACAGACCTTTAATTGTGGGATAAAGATGGCTGTCAAACCATTTTCTACTCCTATATATATATATATATATATATATATATATATATATATATATTTGCACATATATATGTATACATATATATATACATGTTTAGATATTGTTGCATATATATATATATATATATACATATATAGTAATTTATAAAATATATATGGCGATTAAGCTACACTGAATATTCTGCGTTTCATCCACTATAAGATTCGTCAGGCTTATGCGCGGATTCTGTGGTTGCTTCTTGTACATTCACAAATAAAAAACACCGTATAATAACAACACTAGCGAATAAATACTAGGACCTCAAAGAAAGCGGACATTCGCCGGTAGTCGAATGGAAAATAATGAGACAAGCTACCACGTGCAGACATTTAGACGACCCATGTAAATTATGCCTCCATGAAGAATTTGCTATCCTGTACGTTAAAGAACCTCAAAATCTATGAAACTGTAGACGAGAAATAGCAAACAACTGTGTTCCCAAAATAATACTTACTCTAGGATAGCGATACAAAATAGCTTTACAACTAACAATAACAATAGAAAAAAAAACAAATAAATAAATTAAACAAACATGAATATACATAAACGATCAAACATATATGTATATATATGTATATATATGCATGTATGTGTGTACACATAGGTATATTTATATATATATATATATATATATATATATATATATAAAACGAGGGAAAAGATCTACCTTACACCACTAACCTAGTTCTAAAACAGATCCTTTGTTCGATAAAATGCATGCCCATTGGCTGATAGGAAGGGGAGCGGTGGATACTAGAAAGCTGATTGGCTAACTAGAAATCCACAACATATATAAAAACAAGATGCAACAACAGAATCCGTGCATCAGCCTGACGAATCCTATAGTGGATGATACGCAGAATATTCAGTGTAGCTTAATCGCTATATATATTTTATAAATTACTAACTAGCTCTACCTACGTATTGAGCACTTTTGAAGTAAATACTTTAAGTTTATGCATAAATCTATACTGTCGTATATGAAGTTTATGTGAGTAAATGAAGTAGTTTTATATATATATATATATATATATATATATATATATATATATAAGTAAGTGACGTAAATGAACATTTAAAATTAAAATGTTTAAATTCAACGTTATTCTCACGCAGTTAATGGTAGCCGAATGGATTACTTATTCCATAATCTAGCCTGAGATGTCTCGTGTTGTGGGGTTCAAATCGTTCAACTGGTATTAATCGTGACACCCTGCACTGAAGATTCCCGAAAGGGTTAAACACTAGTGTTTTTAGGTATTTAATTATTATATTAAAAAATAATTATATATATATATATATATATATATATATATATATATATATATATATATATATATATATAGAAAGAATTCGATGAAGTTGTCTTCTTAAATTACAAGTGAGATGTAACATGAAAAAGAAAATATCATGCAAGACTGCATTTCTATCTACTATGTTTTGCAGAGAGATTACTCATAAGTCGCCGAACATTTCACACACCTACTTATAATTTTCATTTCTATCCGCTTATGATAGTTATGTAAGCATTTATTCTCCCGTGCAAAGTAATGGACAATTAAGAACCGGGTGATTAACGATCGCTAGAAAATTTATTACATAGCTAACGGACTCTTTCTATTAGTTTTTTTTTTTTTTTAATCAGGATTTTCTTGATTGATTGATTTTTTTTTTCTGAATAGTCTTAAACTTTTTCTCCTATACTTACTCTCTGAATTAAGATAGGAAATCTTATAAAAGTAAGGTTGAATTTATCAGAGACGCTCAGCTACCTGAATTATAATACATCTACGCATGTTTTAATAAATAACAGACAGAGTACTCTCAAAGATAAAAAAAAAACAATCAGTAATAGCCAGTCCATCGCTTCTGAACTGCAATGACGATTATACTGTACAGATAATGGTTACTTATGGCGTTATGTAATGTTGCTACGTATTTTAGGATCATTTAAAAGTCGATTTCTAGTATCTGCGTTAGTAGTTCACATTTGAATTAATACTTCAGCATTTCAAAATATTTTAAACCAGTAATTCTGCTATGTTTAATGAGAAACCATTAACGTGCAATAAAATTATTCGTTAGAATAGATTAGAGTTAGATCCATTATTGGATATGATATTTGTTCAAAATGTGGTGAGCAGGAAACAACTATTACAATCAGTAATTGCTGAGGAATTCTTATCCGTCGCGGTTAACAACTGGCGAAGGCTGGAGGAATTGTTGGTCGAAACGTCGTGCAAATACAGATAAAATGATGACGATTATTATTCGCAATAAATTAGGATGTTCCCCGTTTCTGATGATTCTTGTATGTGCACTTGTGTGCTGGTCGGTGTTTTTACCCAATTACTGGTTGACTCGATGAATATTTGTTGTAAACGCTATGATTCTGCATTGTCTCCTGGATGGAAAAAAAGTGAGTTCATTATATGCACGTCTGTGTGAGTGAAGTCAGTATAATGTATATATATATATATATATATATATATATATATATATAGTAAATATGTATGTGTATATATATATATATATAGGCATATATATAGTATATATATACATACATATATATAGTATATATATACACACATGTATATATATATATATTGATATATATGCATGCATATATACTATATATATGTATATATATAGTATATATATATATTGATTTATATATATATATATATTAATATATATATTTATTTATTTATTTTCAGTGGAGTTTCACTTAATATTGAATATGTCTATGGTGGCATAATGTAAGCGCAATTCAATTGCAAATTTCTCGTTTATATTTTACTTCTCAGTTGTGTCAAAAATAAATCTGTTATCGTATGACTTCTTACTTTCCGTCTGTTTTTCCCGTGAATGTCACCATTAAATTTCACGACGAAACTGTAATGCTTCGGCTATTACCTCTGTATGGCTTGTCGCAAAATAAAAGGTTAATATACACAGGAAATGCAATAACATTTATATATAGTGTTATTTAAGCTTTAATATATATGGTATTTTGTTATTTACTTTTATTTTCGATCGATGAATTACAAAAGTTTTTAGAATTCTAAAACAATATGAATATTGTTTTTTGTTTAAAGTAACATATGATTGTTTAATATACGTTTATCAATGAATAAATTTAAAATTCATAGCTGTATAACATGTGTCTGTTTGATAGCTTTCTAATATAATTATTTATCAAACGCACCTTAAGCTTTATATTTCCAAACATATATTTTTTAAAATAGTGAATTTCTTTACAATAGTTCCCTAAGTATTAATATTTTTGAAATGAAACAACAGAGGGATACGCTTGCTATTTAAAAAGTATATATTTTAATATGTGGAAAAGCATCTGGGTTATGCTTTGGGTAAAGTAAAGTTATGTGTATGTATGTATACACCCCAAAACCCCACCACACACACCCACATATATATATATATATATATATATATATATATACATATATATACATACATATATATATATATATATATATATATAGGGAAATGTTATATACTTATATATATATGTGTGTATGTGAGTGCGCGTGTGTGTGTGTGTGGGTGGGTGTGGATATATATTTACTAGGAGTTCATCCCGGCTCTGCTCGGGCCCTATGTAGTGTTCAGAATTTTATGTGTATTAGTATATATGTATTAAAAATTTGACACATACCCATGTATCCTACATCTAACATTTCAGGTGTTTGGACGCAACATTGACATAAGTTCAAATGTTTCTATTTTACCATCTTGGCTAAATTTTTGCCCCCTGATTAAAAAGCTAGCTACATGTTAGATTACTGGATACTTTTCTAGAAGCCGAGAAGATAAAATCTTATGAACTTGGACCCATTGGCATCAAAAATTCAGCCAAAAACATCATTAAAAAAAGCTTTCCATATCTCAGACTACGGCTGTGTTAAAGTAAACAAGTTAAGCCCAAAGATTGGCTAAGTACATTGGTAGATCCCACGGAGGTTAAACGTGTGAAAAATTTGACCCCAATTTTGACCCTTACAATTTATTTTGGACTCAAATCAAATTAAAATTTTTAAGCAATACACACGTAACCTACAACGAACATTTAAAGTGTTAAGATCAAACAATTGGCAGAAGCTTTTGGTAGAGTTATCAAAGGAAAAATCATTTTACTTTGACAGCCAAATTTCTGGCCGAAAACATATTAAAAATAATTCTTCCAAATATCAATACCGCTTACGTAAAATCTCCACTTTGTAGACCATACATAACTGAGTATTATAGTAGTCAAAAGTACACACACAGGCACAAACACATACACACGCAGACAGAAAAGTTCAGTTTCATTGATATATGGATATATAGGAACATTAAACTTATATATATATATATATATATATATGTTTGTTTATATATATAACTATATACATATACATATATATTTATATATATATATAACTATATACACATATATATATATAAATATATATATATATGTATATATATATATATATATATTAAAATTATTGAAACGACGCCCACAGTTCAATTAATTTTGTAAATAAATAAATATAAATTTAAATATACACATGCGTAAAAATAACCTTAATAGCAGCTTACACCTGCCAATTTAAATCTATTTCAATGCTGTCCCCATAATTTAATGTTTTTTATCGTGTTGAACAAATCGATTGTTACACACATTCTCTATACATAACGTTTAATGTCTTTAGACCAAACGATAATAGATGAGGTTGGAAGACTGCGTTTTTTTCTGACAAATCTCTGCACATAAACAGCAAAGTTTATATACACACATACACACACGCACATACACACACCCACACACCCACACACACACACACATATATATATATATATATATATATATAGATTGATAGATTGATAGATAGATAGATAATGTGTTTGTGTGTATGTGTGTGAAGTATGGTGCAAATACGTATATTACCAAACCTAAAACAAGCAGGATATTACACCAACAAAAGCATATGATATATTATTCTTCACATAACGCAGATATACATAAGGACAACACTTATACTGCACCTTAAATAAAGAAAATCCTTTACAATGATTGTGTTACGCTAACATCTTTATTATTTCATTTGTCACTTTATTGAGTTAATAAAATATTATTAATAAATTGCTTAATCGAGTTTAAATAATTTACCCCACTCGAACTTGATAAATTATATGGTACTTACTATTCTATCATTTTCCCCCTTAGGATAGATTTGCATTCAACTTAATGTTTCCTATTCATGACTAAGTCTGTGTCACACCTATGTGTCACACCTTCTGTAAGTAAAATTTAGTTAACCCACATTGAATCTACTATAGTTCAAAGGCCCCAACTTCTCCATAATAGGATTTGTATATATTCGCAGTATTCAGACTGGCTAGTGTAAATTCACATAGCACAGCTTTATGTGTAAATTATAGCCATGCGTTTACCAATATTCGCAATTTTTGTCTCTAATTGCACAGCAGAATTTCTTTCCAACTTAATACATTTGAAAATTTATAGACGATACAATGTTTTTGATTTGCGTGAACATGCTAATATTATATGTTGAAGTAGTAACAGTAGTTGAAATTAAAATTGTAATTATGATAATAATAATAATAAAATAATTATAATAATAACAATAATATCAATAATAATAATAATAATAATAATAATAATAATATTAATAATAATGATGATAATAATATTAATAATAATAATGATAATAATATTAATAATAATGATGATAATAATAATATAAATAATAATGATAATAATATTAATAATAATAATGATAATAATATTAATAATAATAATGATGATAATAATAATATTAATAATAATAATAATTATAATAATAATAGTAATAATGATAATAATAATAATAATAATAATAATAATAATAATAATAATGATATAATGCCTTAAAAATTGATAATAGAGTGCTTGCAAATATACAACATGCTAGAAACGTATACGATTTATAAAGAAAGTTTGCAATCCGATTAAAACAGTAATACTAGACTTGTGAAGTGACAGCTAGTCCGTAATACTTAGCTGAAATAAAGCAAAAAATGTATTCCCCAAGGACACTGCATATTATTAATACAGATTTTTATAGTCAGTGTGACTCTTAAAAATATGTTTAACACAGGAATACGTCAGCTACAATTCTACCACTACAGGTGAAAAAAACACGTTATGTATATAACCAGTCTTAGAGAAAACCGAAAAAAGGGACGCTAATAAACACAACTATCACCTTCAGCTAAGATGTTTTAGTTGACTTTTAAATGTAATAGTTCAGACTACGATTATAAGAAAGGGACTACTGGACATAACTTATGGCGTGTATTCACTCGGTCAAGCGATATATAAATACTTTACTCGAACATAAAACATACGCACATCATGAGAAAATGTTTCTCTCTAATTCATAGGCTAGACAAAATATTAACAAAGCATACACTTCTGCCCATAATTCAGTATACCCAAAGTAAATGTCAACAGAGTGCCTGCATAACTATAAATAGTTAAAAAGAATCACGCGATTATAAAATACTATACTATACTATACTCGAAAAGACAATATAAACATAACACAAATGTGGATCAATAGACGAAACAATAAATTATGCAATAAGTGATGCAGATGAACAACTGATAAAATAAAAATGAGGAAAACTATGTAAGGAAGACAATACACTGGGAACTATGCAAAAAAGACACGTCCTGGAAAACCGGGATAATTTGTACAAGAACTGGGAACAGTACTTGAATAGAGAAAACATAAACGCTTATGGAACATGCCGTTACAAAATGATAAACTAATTCATGCAAGTTTACCGGATAAATGGCTTCAAGAAAGTAGGTGGTGCCGTCCCAGCAGAAAATAAGCTGAACATCAAGAAGGCGGAGAAATGATGACAATATTGGCCAGAGAGGGGAAAGGAGTATAGAATATAAATAAAAAGATACGAAAAATCATCATAGGAGCACGGAAAAAGTTACGAGACACCAAAAAATCAGCTCATCGATAAGAAGATCGTGAGAAACGGTAAAGAAAAAGGTGAACTAAATTTTGAATGCAGGGAGTAGAAAGAATTGACATTTTGTTCAATTTACGTGATAACAACCACTTGGATATTTTCTAATAGTTTTCTAGCATAGCATATCGAATTTTGATTCAAATTCAGGTTCAGGAATATTGTATTATTGTGGCAAGTGCAAATAATGGGAGTTGTTTTACATGACGATATCAATTCTCCTTTGCTTTTGTGTCACAAGTTTTATCCTCGTGACGTATTATGAATTGCAAAAGGATGACACCCCTTCCTAATGCAAACAGCATATTCAAATTATTTTTTTATGAAATGATTCGAATCGATTTAAAACTATATTAAATAAAATCTCATTATTTAATAGGGGCATACGAGTGACATTCGGTGTCATTAAATGTGCTATTCTTAATCTGGTCTACTCAGAATGTCTGGAACTGAGATTAACAGACCTGGTGAAGAATGTTTTTTTTTGCTTTAATTATTTGAACTATTACACTCATCTTCTAGTTGTTGTTTTCCTACGACGGTTCGGCCAATTATTCCTTTAGCCTTCGTCAGGTTAACCACAACGGCATAGGAATGTCGTCAGGTTAACCACAACGGCATAGGAATGTCGAATTCTCCAACTACATCCACAGCAATCATAATTGTTGTTTTCTCACCACGGTTTATTCAATTAATCCTCTGACCGACTTTGGGTGTGATTGAAACCGCTACATACAGTCAATATTCGCTTGGAACCTTGGATATTCATGCATCTCTATCCACAGCGCCGCTGGCCCCAAAGGGAATCAAGGTTGGATTTTTTATCTTATAATTCCACAATTTTCCAATTGTCGGGTCCTTACCGATTGTTATATTGAATTAATTTTTCGAATTATTTTGGAGATGAGTACATTTTTTTTAAAGAATATTGAAAATAAAGAGACAACAAGTACTTAGTTATAGTGATAGCGGCCCAAATATGGACATCGAGAATGAATGCACACCTCACAGATGAGGACAAATGAGTAAATATATATCAAAACGATAGCGTGTGTTTTATTTTTTGTGCAAGACTTACATCTTTTTGCTTCCAAATGACTTTCGTTTATGGCCTCCTATTTCTTGTAGTACATTAGTTTACCAAGAATTCTTCATAAGTTTTAATTTCGGTTTTCATTATAGCTTGAGAACATCAATATATGCAGACTCACACAAACACACATATTTATGAATCTATCTATCTATCTATTTCTCTCTCTCTCTCTCTCTCTCTATATATATATATATATATATATATATATATATATATATATATTACTTCATATGTCTTGCTTGTGGTTTCCATTAAAGATTATGCATCCAAGGCATATGGATACTCTTTTTTAATTTGTTTAAATCCAAACCTTATAATATAAGAGTCGATATTAAATTGACACTATCATAATATACACGAAATCTTCATAAATCAAAATATCATATTTAAGCGTATTTTACGACTTGGCTAAACCAAACGCCCTAGATAATTATTTTTTGCAGTTTTATCAAAAGAACTTAAAAATACTAGGACATCTCCATTTACGCCGAACATCCACAGAATGCCTACATCAATATATTACCGATGAAAAGTCCACTGGGCAATTTCCGCAGGTCCAACAAGTTATGGAGTATTCATTTACAATACAACTAAATTATATTCAACTAATTTCAAAGCATTTGCTATCATTTGATATACGGCTGGTGTACTTGGCCGCAATGTATGTAAATTAAAATATTTGCTTACAAAAACACAAAGGCTTTATTTTATGTTTATTTGTAGCGATAAATAGATGTTCCTCTAGTGTATTTGCGTAGGGAAATAGAGCCCATGTTTATTTATTGTTTAGTATTCATTAAATTTAGAGCAAATTTGTCCGAAAAATACATTTCGTAAAGTAATGAAATTCTCCTTCGTGAATTGAAAAAGTAAGAAAGCACAAAAGAACGTCATATGAAATAATGAAACTGTATAATTGTAAGATACCGCCCTTTTATTTTGTGTGTGTAACCAAAACGGGACCCTCATGAATAAATAAGAACATTAAGAAAGTTTACAAAGCAGAGGAGAAAACGGACTAAAGAGAACTCTGCTTGTTGAGTGCAAAAAGGGCTGGGATATTGGGGAGGCTTAGTTCCATTGTAATCCCAGTGAAGAAAAATGGTCACTGCAACCGAGAAATAAAGGACCAGCAGCTGTTTTGATGGCGTAAATTATTTTGCAAAGGTTACCGAAAGAAGTCGAGAGTACTGAAGTCTGGAGAGTCTTTGTCAAGAGTTTCACTTCTTTCTTTACAAAAGTATTCTGCGGAGAAATCAGATATATTTAAAGGTACAGATGACCAACAATCTATATAATCTAGGTTTTTTTTTTATAAAGCAGATAGAAGAATAGAAGTTTTGATAAATTTTTAGAAGTTTGCCACCTGATTTTCTTTTGAAATGACAACTTTTACAGTATTTTTTTTGGTATGCTGGAAATTAATATTGCAGTAAAATTTTCCGGAAATAACAAATTTTTCGGATATTGAGTTCTGAATGCCCTTATATTTAAAGTTTTGGTGGGTGTTGTAAGAACAATAATTTATACTTTTAGCATAATTAATATACCCACTATTCAGTAGCTAGCAATGTCATATTCTGATCCATAAATGGGTCACAGGTAGTCAAGTACAACCACACCCCCACACACACTAACGAATAAACACACACACCTGTACATACATATACATATATATATATATATATATATACATACAACAAATGACAAACGTCTATATTTTTAAATGTCATGATATTGACCATCTTACATTTTACTACTCACGTTGACATTTACAATAACTTACAGTAACTATTACGTAGCACAAACTCACTCATTTAATTAATATACCAATGAATTAAACTATTTTGTCCTTAGGAAATCGCAACTATAAATCAACCAAAAGAAAATAAATCTGGAATATAGATTTATGTCATTTATATAATATATAATCTGTAACTATATTGAGCTTCATGAATTAAGTGATATAAAAAGTTTAATATAATTAAAAAAAACATTTCCCATGAAATACATTACGCATATATAAATATATATATATATATATATATATATATATATATATATATATATGTGTGTGTGTGTGTGTGTGTGTGTGTGTGTGTGTGTGTGTGTGTAATGTATTTCATGGGAAATGTGTTTTTTAATTATATTACACCCACACACACCCACACACACACACACACACACACACACACACACACATATATATATATATATATATATATATATATATATATATATATATATATATATATATATATGACGTTATACGACGATGTTTAAGGATGCAACTTCCCGGCTTCTTGTGCATATTTTTTACAAATTCCATGGTACTTTGCAAATTAAACTGTGTTGTATATGATTAATTTCCAAGCTTCATATTTTCATTCACCAAACCTCTATAGAAAATTCAGAGAATTTTTTTAAACTGCTGTCTATTAGCGATGAAATTTTATCTTTACCGTTATATCATCAATTACTATGATCTCAATATCTTAAGGATTAAATAATTGTATAACATATATGAAACTTAATCACATAATACTGTTATTAAATTAGAATATTTTTAATAAAATATTACTAATTTGCATTAGTCTATCTACAGTCATTTTCAAATTTGTTCCTTAACTATGTATTTTAATGTAGAATAACCAAGCTTCCTTTCGGGAAACTTCCTACATGTTAATATTTTTTCTGCATATAGTCTGACTACAATATGGTCGGTTAAACATTCTAAGTAAGCAGCTTATTGTTGACCTCTCTACATTAGTAATCAATTTTTGCTAGATTATGTTGTCAAACTGCAAAAAAACTTACACTCATTACCTATACTGTCTCTCGTCATAAAATGGTTACTAACAAGTAATCATTTATAATCAGAGTTATAAATTCAGCATTCTAATTAGAATAAATCATGACTATTCAAATATCATTATTACATTATTATTCGTTACTTGTCCGGGTTAAGATTTGCTATGCAAATTTATGTTAAACCTTTTTGCAATTAAAGCGATTACAATATGGAAGCTAGCAACATTTTCCAAAATGTATTACTCCTATAATTAATCTAAACATATTCCGCTAACATTTTATTAATATCTACGCAATGTGATGTAAACGTCATTTTAAAGCGATTTGATAATTTTACAGATTTACAGTGTTCAAGTAAACTATATGATTACAACAATGCATAATAGTATTAGAAACACTGGCGTTTCACATGAATATACAATATGCAAGTGAATTTTTCGTACCTGAAATAGATGTTCTGGATATCCTTTGTCGATAATATTGAAATTCTTTAACTATTACGATATTTCCGACGGGAGTCCTTCTTTGCAATAATTTATACAAACAGGAAATATGGTAATTACATTTCATTCATAATTATGTATAAGTATAGTCCCTTCTGTCACCGGGAAAATCTTATATATCAACGGCTCTATGTCTGTCTGCCTGCCTGTCCGTTTCAATTTTTTAAAATTCCATATCCTTCGACACTAAAAGACGCTAAGCCGTGCTACGAACTACCAATGATTGGAGTTCCTTTCTTTTTTAGGGTCTTTTGCCGATTAAATTTGTTGATAAATGTCAAATCGGGTGAAAAATTAAAAAAAAATCGTTTTGTACATTTATCGTAGTTTATTATCAATATTTAAGTTTTAAACAGTTCTTATATGTGTCACGTAAGTACAGTAGTAACGTCGCCAACTTTGAATGATACGAGTCCGGGTTTGATTCTAGGTGATGGCACCTAATTTCTTTTCACTAAAGAAATCACGGCTATATTATAATCAATACCAAATCTGGAAAATTAAAATATCGTATCCAAGCGTAATTTAGGCACGGGTAAGCCGGGCGATCCGACACTAGTATATCATACGTAACAACTTATATACGTACGTTATTTAGACACAAATATTTTAATGTCATTAAATAAGGTCCTCTTAGAGAATCAAAAGTTACTGTTTTTTTATTGCTATATAACTACATACTAGCGAAAAAAGGACTCGCCTTCTTAACTGCAATAATATACAACATCTTAATTTAGACTAGAAACTAAATTAGCAACCCCTGATTTTCCACGCATACTATAACATAATTATGGAATAGACTGCAATCAGAATTTTGACAGGCATAGTAATATTTAGCATGTTTCTCTTCAGAATAGGAGTTCGCATTTTCGAACACAGAAAATCATTCAAACTATCGATTTTGAATACGTACTTATTCCTTTTTATTTAACTCAGCATTCATTAGCTATTCAGTATCACGCTTCTTCACGGCACTTCTTATATACAACTATATATTACATCTAAAAGCACTCTTGTAAATAGATATATATATATATATATATATATATATATATATATATATATATATATGCAACATATAAAAAATATCAACATTTCTTGATCTGCTGACTTCTAAGTACAAACTTAAAACTGTCATTGAAATCACATAAATACATCATATTTTAAGACAAAAACACAAACTAAACGTTATTACATAAAACTACATACGCTTACTTAAGAATCGCTACTCAATTCGTTTATCGAAAAATTGGATGCATGTTTTGTCTTGATAGTTTTTAAAAGATAATATAGATTAAATAATTAATAAAGAAATTAATAACAGCTATCACGTTATGAGTTCACAAAAGTAGTCATTACATCTTTCTAGAACTGCACTTCAAGGAAATTATAACTAGGTTGTCAAATATAATATAGCAAATATTTTATGGTGCACTTTGTGAAAAGTAAGTATGCAAAAATGAATGCAATTTAAATGATAGGAAAATATTTTTAGCAAAAAATAATTGATCTTTCCTTATTTATCATCGCAAACGGAACAAATATATACAATAATTATTATTTGTAAAGATTTAAACATTTTAAAGTGAAACGATATTATATAAATATTCATAATTGCTGTTTGCATTACCTTGAAATTAATCTACGTGAAAAATTAGGAAAACTCTTGATTATATAATTAACTGGAGTAAATGACACCATCATCACCATGAAAACTATATACCATAGACAGAAAGATAGAAATACATTGCACCTATTTACTATGCCTCCCCACGGGACAGAGTTAGACACCAGGGGTGTTGTATAATGTGGAGAAAAGGTACACAAATAAAAATTGTCTCAGTCGTGAAGGATTTCTCCTTCACTGAAAGAGAACAAGAAATGGAAGTGCAGCATCGAAAGAACAGATGGTATTTATTTGCTACCCCACACAGCAAATTAGGCACAAGGCCGATTTTTAATGTGAGGAGTGAAGGGAAGGGGGAAGGGAAAAAGGGGACCAGCTCCCGAGAGGTGGGAAATGGGAGCTGGTTAATGGTCAGGCATGTGGGGTTGCCCCCACATCTGGTCTTTGCTAGTCATAGCTAGTCATAGCTAGCAGCATCTGCCGGAACAGATGGTATTTATTTGCTCCCCCACCGAGCAAATTAGGCACAAGGCCGATTTTTAATGTGAGGAGTGAAGGGAGGGGGAAGGGAAAAAGGGGACCAGCTCCCGAGAGGTGGGAAATGGGAGCTGGTTAAAGGTCAGGTATGTGGGGTTGCCCCCACATCTGGTCTTTGCTTGCAGTATCTGCCGGAACAGATGGTATTTATTTGCTCCCCCACCAAGCAAATGAGGCACAAGGCCGATTTTTTATGTGAGGAGTGAAGGGAGGGGGAAGGGAAAAGGGGACCAGCTCCCGAGAGGTGGGAAATGGGAGCTGGTTAAAGGTCAGGCATGTGGGATTGCCCCCACATCTGGTCTTTGCTAGTCATAGCTAGTCATAGCTTGCAGCATCTGCCGGAACAGATACTACACGTTGATCTTGACCAAAAGGCCAAGGAAGACATTGTAAAAATAGGTGAAATTTACCATGAGCAAATGGAAACCCCGCATAAATAAGCATCGAGAAACCATAATTGTATGTGCTATAAAAACTTTTTTTTTTTATCTCAATAAATCCTGAGCGTGTTGAGGTGAACGGTTTTCGATAGCTCACAGAGGTTATACATTTTTCTGTTGAGTACCGGATGGTGTGTTAAGTAACGGATCTGAGACCATTTTGAATTACTAGTATCTTTACATTTCCACCAATAACTGCATCCGTCACAAATTTGTGTCGGCCATCTAGTATAAGTGGATTAATGCCGTTAGTAAGATAGAGTAAGGTTGGATATCGCAAATTAGCTTTAATTTTAACACACTTCGTGCGTCATCAATCATTCTCTAGATTACCAGAAACACATTCACTTAAATTGATAATTGATTTATAATTTTCTGCAGAGTTGGTTGTACTAAATTCAATGAGAAACTTCGGAAAGGTACCGATTTTAACATTGCAAGACTTTTGAGAATCCATAACTTGTGATGTTTTCTCAAATATAAGATTTTCTCATATTACAGGATTACAAAAACAATATAAAACCTGCCCATAGTATTTACCAGGAAATTTACACATGTTTTAGTCTAATCCATTTCTTGATAAAAAAAGGAGATATGTGTTATTTGAAAAAGTAAAAGAAAGAACAGCAATCAGTACTGTTATACTAATCCTAGCCCACATATCCCACTGTATTTTTATATATCCAGCGTTATAATCGTGTTATCATTGACTGCAAGAGGTATATATCTTGATTTAATAATACTCACTTAAATATGTTTCCTTATTAGCTGTAGTAGTTGGAAATAGCACAGATATAAACTATTTTACTTTATTATCGTATATGCAGTCATGCATATAAAATTCCATGAATTTGATTTATTTAGTAAAGCATCCCATCTGTGCAAGCATGAGTCTGATTCCAAGAACTATCAGTCTTTTTTTAAATTTTAATAAAAGTAATGCTTTTCCTCGAGATTTTCCAAAAGTAAACCACCTAGTTTTTATTCTAATCAAATAAGTCATAGATTAATCAACATTTGCGATGATTTAACGACTGAACTTATACATTAATGATCTGAAATGTTTATCTCTTGTTGCATTTATTGACGGTGTAAGACTTTACAAATCTGCCATTGTCATGAACGTCCGTCAAAAATAGTGATGTGTCATTACATTCTTGGCAAATGTGCGTTGAGAATAGTGCTTACAATGTAATATATAAAATCCTAGGGCACACGTTGTTACCAGTGTTATTGGTAACATTCGTAGCACTTAAACTTTGCAAGCTAAAAAATATAAGAAGCGTTACATTCGGAATCAATAAGTCTTACGTAGTATTCTGCTGATTCGCCACATAGTTTCTAAGTCGTGCAACAAAACATTGATAGACATATGCCTATATCAATCAATTCATCATTATTACTGCTACATAAATCTTGAAGCGAAGTCGGCGTGTGAGGAATTTCTAAATTATTAATTATTTTCATATGATGATTACTCAGGAATCCAATCTGTTTAAAAGAAAATATTAATATATTTTATGAATACTAATTATTTCCCACTTGATCAAAGTGGCCATATGCATTTGAAGTTAATATTTACTTGAAAATAATCAAGCAACATAAATAAATACAGAATTAAACAACATATCTTAAAATATACTATTACAAATACTCGGCTAAGAAGCAGAATATGCACACACAAATACACACCAGCAGAGGCACATAGATATACAGACACACACATATACAGACACAGACACATACACTCTCACACACACACACCCACCCAACCACATACACACACACGCACACACACACACACACACACATATATATATATATATATATATATATATATATATATGTATATATAGACAGAGAGAGAGCGAGTGAGAGAGATTACAAAATAAGTTATAAGCTGGCACACTATCGTAAATAACACACTGTATATAGGCTTTAATATGCTATACTGGAAAAGGTATTCCAGCGTGTATCATGTCGAATGTTTTATTATTTTCAAATTATCTTTCCAAATAGT
>NC_136508.1:72590474-72642974 GCF_053919585.1 Euprymna scolopes
AGCCACGTCAGGTTATATCGGATCTGATTATTTCTATTATAGTTTAGCAATTCTGGAACTTATCTATATTTTAGTATAAACAATAAAATCATATAAAGTCGTCCAGGAACTTACGGATATTAGCCTTAGTCGCAAAGATGACAAAGAATAGAAAAGACGCTCAAGTCACTTTTTCGTTCTACAATGACATTTATTTCCTCGTTCTCCCCCCACGTGTTACTTCTTATTACGCCTGTGACGTCTCTCACGTGATCGTTTTCTTGAAAGTGCTTTTGAATGTTATACATGTCTTTTACATGATCGTATTTTTTGAACGCGCTTTGTCTTTTTAAAGTGGGGGTTTCTTTACCGTGACGCATTTCGGTTCGGTATTAGCTTATAGCGGTCCTAGCTATATTACAATAGCACCAACTCAATTTAGCACTTAACGTTAAAACAAATAGATAGTGACCAAACATTAAATCAAAACGTCGAGGATATTTTTAACAAATGAATAACCATTACTAATATTCAAAGGAAACTTGAGAATCAGTCTTAAACAAAAAAAGTGTACCGACAATTACAGAGTACATATATATTATACATGCATAATTATAGTCGGATTTACCAAATTATATAGTTAATGTTACACTGTCACAATCAACATCATGATAAAGTTGAGTATAAGATGGTAAGAGCTACGTGAGGAAAATATCATATTTCTATGTAATAATACATATTCATATATATATATAAATATATATATATATATTTATATATATATATGTATGTGTGCATGTGTGTAAGTGTATATATTTATATATGTATATGTAAACATATATACATATATGCATATTTAAATATAAATGTCGGATATGAAAAAGAAATATAAAATTGCAAAATAGTAAAACAGAAAATAAGTAAATGTATTACAGACAAAATTAAATATAATTTATAACACGTAAATTAACAGAAAATAATAATAATAATAATAATAATAATAATAATAATAATAATAATAATAATGTATCCATATCCTCATTAACAGGTAGTTATAGACGACCATATACGCCCATATATAAACTGTGTCAATCGCTCTATTCCAGATCAGTAAAATATCAAGATTTTACTAAATATACGTAAGAACAAAATGAAAATTATATGACCAGTCGACTTTTTTTATGATAAGTTATTTCCAATTTTTAAAATTCAAATTCATGGGATATTCACGAAGTTCTGACATTTCATGATTTATCGAGGAATTTCTACTGTCCAGCGCTTTATTGCAAGTATCTTAAAATGTAATTTTTGTGTAAAAATATAATTTCTTATTTTGCGAACTTTTCTTTTTGTTATATTTTTATGTCAAAGAATAATAAACAAAGGCATATATTATGCATCATATAAACGAATTATTTATCAACTCATCCACTATGTTTAAAATGACATAAACAGCATCTTGCCCCCGGAGGAAGTCTATTGTTTGTATCTTAAGAGGAGTAAATTGCTCTCCTCCCTTCTACACTTCTCTTTTTAATATTGCCCAAAGATATTCATTTGGTTAACGTAGAGAACACGGTAATCAGACTAGGAGAGTTTACCCTACGAATCCCATAGATTAAAGGAAAGCTGCAGTCGCCCGAAGCAGAATTGGATTGAATATTTTCATGTATGAAAATCATCTGAAAGGGAAGATACAGTGGTAAGTGATATAGTCATGTCGACAAATTATGATCCATTATTCAATGTACGTATTGCTGCTAAGGTTTTCAACCCCTGGCACTCGGCCTGGTCCAACCAACTGATCTCCAATGATTTTCTCCCAAAACATTATGTCTTCCTCTCCTTGTTGATGATAAACGCTGTAAGGCATCAGAGTTCCGTTCGAGTTTCAAACTGTGATCCATCTATCCGGATCGTCAAGCGTAGCATCGGCCTTATCCCTAAATAGACCCTTTTGCAAATCCATTTTCATGTAATTCTGTTTTCAAGACAATCCTATTTTCCTATGTTGTTTGCTCAATGGAGGCCTGGGAAGAGTTGTGATGTTACTTGCAGTCTTATTCAACACATTGTATCCGGTCTTCCTGGATCTTGGAGCGATTCCAGCGTTTTCCAAAACGGAAGCGCTGGTGCTGTTTTTGTTTCGGTTGACTTCTATATGAATCTTCCGAATATCGCGATCTGAAAGGCTTTTCCTGGTACATTTATTTTTCTGGATTTGGTGATATGATGTCTAAGAATCAGGTCTAGCTTCTTGGATCCCTTTTGAGCTCCGTGGCAAAATACTTGATGGATAATCCTTCTGCGAGTCCAGCAACTATCCTTTGCTTTTCGATAACCTTTAATCGCCTGTTTTTTTTTGGATTTTAAGAGGTCTGCAATTAAGCCATGGACAGTATAATTCCCTTGATAATAAATAAAATTCCATAACGTCGTGAATATAGGATGAATTTGAATAACATCTTTGGAAATTATTAACCTTAAAGATGCTCTTTGATGGCAAAACCTTTATTTTTTGTGACGTGTATTAAGTGAAATATTGATATTTTACTAATCTGCAACAAAGCGATTGACACAGTGTAGGAGTTCCAATTTTTTTTCGGATTTAATTTTTCAAATCATTGACTACTCATTTTATTCATTAAAATGACATCGTCGAGCCATTTTTTTGGAACACTTTACCTTTGATGCAGAGCTAACTCTCAAATGTTTTGATAAATATGGTTATAACTAAATGTCTGAAAACTTCAAAATAGAATCTTACTATATTGTTTTGACTCACTTAAATTTGGTTCACATTTGAAAACACTGTCTTTCTTTTTACATTTCTCTAATGAATAAATATTTCTATCGCTAATTTAATATCGAGATCTTAATCGTCAAAATATACATAAATAAATTTTGACCTGCGAACAAAATTTTGTTATTCTTTGGGTTATAATTATTATTAACTATCATGGTCGCAATTACCTGATATTATTCAATACGTACACCACATAAACCAATTAATCCCATGTATTACATATTTGTACTGCTTTTATAATTGATTAGAATTGCCGAATTACTAAAGCTGAATAGGGCCAAACCAAAACCATATAAATACCAGGTACTACGAATGGGTACAAACTAATAGTCTCTTATGTAGTGACAAGTCGTCATTAATAAAACTAGGGAGGTATTGAACAGGCAAACCTCTAGGGAAGTACAGATAACAGCTCTAAAAAGGATACCCTTTACTCTCATATATAAATGTAACACACAAAAAAAATCATTTAAGGGACGTTTACTTCATGCACTCCAACTGAGCTAAGATTTTACAAATAGTATTTTGGTTATGTACAAGACTACATAATAAAACTTTTTATGCCTCCAGGTACTTGTGTTTTTTAGTACAACCTAATAACCGTATACTTTTCCCTACAACTAAATCTGACATAATATGCAATTGCAGGATATTAGAAGCCGACATATTATCTTTCTGACAAGGCTTTTACTTGAGACATTATTTTACGTAGCAGTGCTTCCTTGTTGCTTAGACGTACCATATGAATTGCTGTCATGAAATCAAGCAACACTTCGAAAAATACACCAATAAAGAAAAACTATGATATAAGTAAATAACGAAATAAAAAGAGAAACATCACTGGTTTACTAACCAAACTGTCCATAAACCAAGTGAATCGTAAGCACACAGATATCTATGAATTTTATATAGAAATCTAGCATTACTTAGAAAACCGTGTAAACTTGTTATTACATATTAATACCCGCCTGACGCTGTAGGCGAAATGGTCGGCAGTAATCAAAATAGGAAAAGAATACTGACTCCGCTTTTTTAAAAGTAAATAAATAGCATTTATGTGTGTTATTCTTCAATTTACGTCTTCGTCTTGTTTTTACAAGTTTCTTCGTTCGTCATGTTATAAACAGAACTCTGCAGTGTTAAACACGAGGTTTTCTTTCTTTCGTGTCGATATTTCTCAAGCCCAGTTACTACCTCGTGATTTTTTTTCTTTCAAATTACTCTCGCCGGCACGTGCTTCGACTGACTGTCACTTCCTGTGTATTTTCCAAATTGTTGGCTTCGTCGCTTGTGTACGCGTCATGCTTTCGCTGCTACATACGTGCACGCAGAACAGTAACAAACATCTAATTAAATGTCTGGAATAAACTGAAATAACATAAAAATGAGAAGAGTTTGAATATCCTACTGCAGGCATTTAATGATGTAGTAGCAACTATACTTGTGTGTTCGGTCCCTTTTGTACAAGGTTCTTTATAAAATATTTAACTGAGGATAATAAACTCTACAATTAAACCTTGAAAATATTTAAAATAAGATGGCATACGGTACCTAAACAAGATTCCCACAACATTTATATGCACTGCCTCACATGAGATACTATTCATGTACTAGTTATGTTACACAATTGCACTCTATCAGATTACATGAGTTCTTGTCTAGAAATCCAGTAACACTCGTCTAGCATTTTAGCTAGACAAGTGTTACTGGAATCAATATATTATCAATAATTTCCCACATTTTTTTTAATCTGTGCCTAAACCTAAAAGTAGAGTCCATGAACGAAGCTGCTTTCGTAGAACTGCACACCTGTGGAACTCTCTTCCGATTGCCTGATTTCCAGCTGACTAAAATCTGATTGTCTTCAAGTCCAATGTAAACAGGTTTCTGATAAACCGTCCCCCTAAGTAATCCAATTTACAAAATTCCCAGTACTTATGTTTACTAGGCTATAATCACATTGTCAAATGTATACCCATTAACCCTTATCATCGAGTGACCTCTTGGCCTTGATGAACGGTGATTCCTGTGTAAAATAAAGATGAATATACCATATAATACTATAGTTGAAGGTACGATTGGGAAGAGAGATGGTTTACGTTGTTCGTAACGCAACGATTGCGTAATACAGGCTAATGTAAATTTATTTCGCCGCTTTTAATACATATCCTATGAATTTCACATAATATTTAAAAAGATGCAGACATTTTAACACACAAAAACACGCCTATTACAATATTTTTTTAATTGCATTTATATACTTGTAATCTATATCCACATACCTATGCGCGTTTTTGTACACCAACTTTTTTAATTGTGTTTGATTTGGACGGGGTACGTGTATTTGAGCGTACAAAATTCCCGTAATATACTTACAAACGTATACCGTGCATCAGTTTAGTTTATGAGAAGTCTCAAATTTTACCAATATTAAAACAACACCTATAGGGCGAACAAAAATACAGCTAATAAGAAACATAAGCAAGGAATAATATTTAGAGTTAGATACATGCTATGTTTTAATATTATTACTCGCGCAGATCCATGGCTATCTACATATAAAATGAAAATTGAAGAAAACAAACAAACAAACAATGAAAACACTCGCTGTGTTAAATGTTATCTTACAACGATACGACGCACGAAAGTTGTTTTTCCTTTTTTCCTCAACTTGCAATAAATCCTCGTGTATTGGATATTATTTTCCACATTTCGTTCTGTTTCTAATCTGTCCTACGAAAAGTAACTCAACTACATGCTTTAGAATTCGTCCCATTAAACAGTTACTAATTATGTACATATGCAAATTAATGGCATACGTTCACCAATGAGAGCCATATAAAATTGTGCTTGTCTTTTTTATTTTCTACATTTTCTGCTGGCATTTTTCGAGCTAAGCTACACGAGGTCGTTTGCGAAAGTGATGGTTTATATTACACTACTGAAACATAATCTTTAAAACGTGAACGAAGATGAGGGACCAAGCAATAAAATGGTTAAAATTCTAAAATACTAGTACAATTCTGATACCTAAACACGTTTTTTTTATCGAAGCTAGATCTAGATGTAGATAATTGATAGTTTCGTCCAGGCTAACACAATAGGAGTCAGATATTAAAAAAACTTAAATGAATTATTATATTTGCAAGTGGTGTTTTATATACACTCATGAGCTAAAAAAAGGCCAAGAGAGAAAGAAGAAAGAAATCAATTTTTCAATATTTTCCATTAATTTTTGGTAATTTTAACTGAAAATTTCTATTTTGCAGATCATTATTATTATAGCGTATAATAATAAGTTGAAAAGCTAATCCTAAATATGGTAGGACCGCATCTCGCCGAGGATATAAAACAGAGAATTGTAGGATTAGGGCAGTCCGAAATAGCTCACAAACAGAGTTTTCATATTTTAAGAAAAGAAAAAGTGAAAACATCTCTTTCTGTAGTGAAGCGGAGTTAGTCAAAGGTTCGAACCTGAATGCTTGGTAAAAGGGTAACCTGGATGTGGTCACCCTACAAAATTACCTTTGTGAACGCTCACATGCTTAAATTAGTTGTTTTGAAGGATCGAAAGAAAACTCATGCTGACCATAGCAAAGAACTCCAATCAGGGTCTGGAAATTCTCTTTCTAGATATACAATATCTATACGAATGAAGGAAATGGGATTCTCTTCTAAAAGGTGTGCAGAGAAGACATTTTTATCTAAGCAGATCATCAATGATTAAAAGAAATATTTCTCGTAATATGACACAAAAGATACAGACGGTTCAGACATTTTTATGGTCAGATGAATCAAAGTTTTGTCTTTTCATGATGCTCCCGATGCTTCCGAATGATGCAATCAAAGAACCTGAGAACGAAATTTACCAAGTTGCATAAAAAGGATAGTAAAACACGGGTATGGATAGATAATGGTATGGGAAATTTTTACTGAAGCAGGAGTTGCGGAACATATTAAATGTCAAAAGTCAACCAATGCAAAGGAATACAGTCGAATATTAGAAACCTAACTGTTACCAAGTATCCAGAAGCTTGGAATATCTCAGAACATTATTCTCAATATGATAATGTCCCTGTACACACTGCAAATGTCACAAAAATGAATTCTGATAATTCAACTGATGTCATATTTTGGCCAGGTCAAAGGGCCGATTAAAACCCAATCGAGAATATTTGGTCCATAATATCTCGTGCATTGAATGGAAAAAGTTTGTCAAAAAATGACAAACTGTGGGAAGCTGTGCAAAGCCAATGGACTAGCATCTCCTCTTCACAATGTTCCACTTTAGTTGAGAGCATTCTAAAAGGATAGATATTTTAAATAAATAAAAAGGGGATGCGATTCCATCCCAATCATTTCTTAAAGTAAATGTCTTGTTATCTGTTATTAGTCTCGTTTAAGTTTCCTCGTTTAATTGTGCTTTGTTCAATATAGTTTTAGTGCAATGCAATGTATACAATTTGTTTGGCCCATTTGTTTTTTTTTGGCTCACGAATGTAAGTTATCCAGTCCGTTCATTAATATGAATTAGTTTTGTGTGTATAATTTAGCGGTTTTAATTATTACGTTGCGTTTTCTTTTTGTTTACCTTTACTTTTGTCGAAGTTCTCATGAAATGGAGCTGATATTTTATTTCTATATCATTTATACAGTAAGTTGAATATTCTATTAAATTCGCTTTATTTCTCGAACATTGAAAAATATTTACCTTTACTTAATCAAACATTGCAATATGTTATAGTGTATATTTTTTGTTTTATTATACTTAATTGATTACAGTAAACTAAGTCGTTTCGTCTGGTGTCATATTCCCTTATGTAATATAATTTTTTAAAACATGTTAAATTAATGTTGTCCAGGTATATAAGTATTCTTTATGCAAAACATTTATAGGTATACATTAGCACATTTGTGTATGTCCGTTGAAAATTTGCTACCGACCTATATTATTTCCAACATTTTTTCTTAATAATTCAATCTTCCTATGAATGTTCAAATATCTATCCGTCGGAATGATAAAAGCCACCTGGTTTCCGAAGGATAACAAGCGAAAAGTGCTGTTTAAATTGGCACAAGTTACAAAGAAGAGGTCTTCCTCTGTCGACTTAATTTAATACAGCAGCAGGAAAAAATTCAATACATATGTAGGTGAGATGAAATGCAAAGGCTGGCGGAAGTATCGACTCTATCTGACATAAAATGTGTATCTAATATATTAAAACGTCACGCATCTGGTTTTTATCAGGATCAAAATTGTTTCTATGCATCGGACTTAACTAGGCACCGCCAAAACTGGGGGAGCAGGTCAGTACTTTTTGACGGACCGTCTTTTTAAAAATCTACCAAAAATCAGGTAATTATCCGATCAATACGGAATTTTCAGCGATTATTAGGAGAAGAATGAACTTTATAACAGTGTACATATTTTTCATAAACGATATTTATATATATATATATATATATATATATATATATTTTTGCTTACAAAATCCCCCTTGTTTTGAAGTGGGAACAAATATGCTTAAAATAACTATCTGAAACTGAAATCAACATATTGTGTTGTTGTAAGGGACAGAATTATAGATTAAAAAAAAAATTGTTTGCATACCTTATTTTGACGTCTGAATATCAGAACTTCGATTGTGTTTAATTATCCCGCTTGTGAGTTTTGAAGTGTGAAATTCGGTGAATATGTTAAGTAAAATAATTTATTTAAGTTAAGCAAAACAAAACAACATTTTTTTTTAATATTTATACGAAAAAAGCTATTTTAAAATTTTTGATAAATAAATTAACAATTTTTTTTAGCGAGCCGAATAATGCATGACTATTATTAAACAGGGCATGCTTTAAATAATCGATACCAAAAAAAAGAATTCGATAAATATTGTGCCCTTTGTGTTAACAATAGCATCATTTTTTCGATCCCGTTTGAAAACGTTTGCCGCCTTTCGACTACGGTGGACCAAACGCGCTGAAATAATTCTTTTTTATTCTGCTTTAAATTGCCCCCCCCATTTTGGGGAGCCTGGCCCCCACACACATACACATAAAAAACCAAACGCATACAAATGGTCACCCATCTGGTACTGGCCAGCCTCAGTTTAATAATACATTGAAATTTTCGTCACTGAAAAATAAGTTTTTTTGGGCCTGTTTGGTCTTCCATAGTTTTCTTTTTATCAAACGAAAACGTAAACAGAGTCGATCTGAACTCTACGTCAACGCGAAATATCTGGTTACCTATATGAATAAGTGGAATTATTTGAAATTCAGGTGCTTATATTATAATATTTTTGCATATTCTCTTAGAAAATCATCCTAAATCTTAGTTAGACAATAAATAAATTAATTAATTATTTCAAAAACCCTTTTTTTTTAATATTTAAGTACGTTTTTTGTGCAAGACAAAAAATGTCAATTGTTAACTTTTTGAGAAAATTTAACATTTAAAATTGAATTAAAAGTAGTAGAAAAAGTGTTACATTATTCTGTTTTCTATATGATAAAATTCAGGGTTTTATCTTTCTGGAAAAAAAAAAGTTACTCAGAAATAATGGATTTTAATAAATGTAATTTAGTTTTAAAAAACAACAACAACTTGATTTTGCGGCCATTTTTGGCGGTGCCTAGACTAAACTATAAATTAATCTTCCAGTCATAGTATCGACATGGAATATGTTTACTGGTGTATTTAAAAGTGTTGAAGCTTTTCACTTATTTTTGATTGATTTTTTTCCATAAGTAGTCAAATTTTAAGGTTAATCAGTTTCTATTTATATTTTTGCCGCTGATAAACAAAAATATTTCTATTATGCTAAAGACGATCTCGGGTCCATGGATTTTCTTTTTGTATTAATGTAAAATAAACAAGGTTTTTATTTTTTTTTAATTTTCTCTCATGATTTATGTATATCATGGACATTATACATGCTAATTAACGTTTGTTTCAATTACATTAAAACTTTTGCAAAATATTACAGTCGGAGAAGCAGAGAAAATATATATTTCTTTCTTGATTTTGAAATAGGTTTTATATTCTGCTCGATCGGCATATCCTTATAAATGGCATAAGTGAATCACATTGAAAGAAATCTGATTCGTTTACGGTGAACAATGAAATAAATTCCGAAGCGACTTATTGATTGATCCAATTAGCGAGTAAAGTGAGCAGCAAGATGGATGCGGGTCTAGCATTTCAGTCATGTAGTCAGAATGCATCTCACCAGCTTTGCATGGTATGTCACTTTTGTTTATGAAAAACAAATGATAAAAACTTGGAAGAAATTTATATTAAAAAAAATATAAAAAAGTGAGAGTGGAGGCGTAAGAATTAACACACCATTATCTTATCTAATATGGTACGTGTACAATATCTGAAGACAAATGTTGAAAAAAGGCGATATTTTGCCGCTCAGTTACCGTTGGGACAGTGCTGTAGATTGTTGTTTTTTGCAGAAATATCTAATAATGAAATCTGGGTGAGACTAAGATGATTTTTATAAAGAGCGTGGTAAGTTTCGAATACTTTAAAATGGTATAGACGTGTGTTTTTGTATAGTTTCGGATGATATGCCTTTATGGTTTATATAATTTCGGATGTTATGGACCTGGCGATTTGTAATGTTGCGAATGGTATTGCCTGATTGTTTGTACAATGTCGGTTGGTATAAATATCGTGATGTTTAAAGTTCCGGATGGTATAAAACTTTCAATACAAATGATTATCCTATCAGATACTTTAATAAGACAGTGATTTTTTGAAAATGTCTTAAAAGTGGATTAAGGTATTGAAGTCATGTGGATTAAGGTATTGAAGTCGTGTGAAGTAAGGTATGGAAGTCATGTGGATTAAGGTATGGAAGTCATGTGGATTAAGGTATGGAAGTCATGTGGATTAAGGTATGGAAGTCATGTGAATTAAGGTAGGGAAGTCATGTGGATTAAGGTATGGAAGTCATGTGGATTAAGGTATGGAAGCAATGTGAGTTAAGGTATGGAAGTAATGTGGATTAAGGTATTGAAGTCATATGGATTAAGGTATGGAAGTCATATGGATTAAGGTATGGAAGTAATGTGGATTAAGGTATTGAAGTCATGTGGATTAAGGTATTGAAGTCATGTGGATTAGGGCATAGAAGTCATGTGGATTAAGGTATTGAAGTAATGTCGATTAAGGTACGGAAGTCATGTGGATAAAGGTATTGAAGTCATGTGGATTAAGGTATTGAAGTCATGTGGATTAAGGTATTGAAGTCATGTCGATTTAGGTATGGAAGTCATGTGGATTAGGGCATGGAAGTCATGTGGATTAAGGTATGGAAGTAATATGGATAAAGGTATGGAAGCTATGTGGATTAAGGTATTGAAGTCATGTGGATTAAGGTATTGAAGTCATGTGGATTTAGGTATGGAAGTCATGTGGATTAGGGACTGGAAGTCATGTGGATTAAGGTATTGAAGTAATGTAGATTAAGGTATTGAAGTCATGTGGATTAGGGCATTGAAGTCATGTGGATCAGGGTATTGAAGTCATGTGGATTAAGGTATTGAAGGCATGTGGATAAAGGTATTGCAGTCATGTGGATTAAGGTATAGAAGTCATGTAGATTAAGGTATCGAAGTCATGTGGATATAGGTATGGAAGTCATGTGGATTAGGGCATGGAATCATGTCGATTTAGGTATGAAAGTCATGTGGATTAGGGCATGGAAGTCATGTGGATTAAGGTATTGAAGGCATATTGATTAAGGTATGGAAGGCATGTGGATTAAGGTATGGAAGTCATGTAGATTAAGGTATCGAATTCATGTCGATTTCGGTATAAAAGTCATGTGTATTAGGGCATGGAAGTCATGTGGATTAAGGTATGGAAGTCATATGGATAAGGGTATGGAAGTCATGTAGATAAAGGTATGGAAGTCATGTGGATTAAGGTATTTAAGTCATGTCGATTTAGGTATGGAAGTCATGTCGATTACGGCATGGAAGTCATGTGGATAAGGGTATTGAAGTCATGTAGATTAAGGTATGGAAATCATGTGGATTAGGGCATGGAAGTAATGTGGATCAAGGTATTGAAGTCATGTTCATTAGGGCATGGAAGTCATGTGGATTAATGTATTGAAGCCATGTCGATTTATGGATGGAGTTCATGTGGATAAGGGCATGGAAGTCATGTGGATTAAGTTATGGAAGTCATATGTAGTAAGGTATGGAAGTCATGTGGATTACGGTATGGAAGTCATGTGGATTTAGGTATGGAAGTCATGTCGATTTAGGTATGGAAGTCATTTTGATTAGGGCATGGAAGTCATGTGGATTAAGTTATGGAAGTCATATGTAGTAAGGTATGGAAATCATGTGGATTACGGTATGGACGTAATGTGGATTTAGGTATGGAAGTCATGTCGATTTAGGTATGGAAGTCATGTGGATTAAGGCATGGAAGTCATGTGGATTAAGGTATTGAAGTCATGTGGATAAAAGTATGAAGTCATGTGGATCAGGTTATGGAATAATGTAGATTAAGTTATTGAAGTCATGTGGATTAAGGTAATGAAGTCATGTGGATTAGGGCATGGAATTCATGTGGATTAGGGCATTGAAGTCATGTAGATTAAGGTGTTGAAGTCATGTGGATAAAGGTATGGAAGTCATGTCGATTAGGGCATGGGAGTCATGTGGATTAAGGTATGGAAGTAATGTGGATTAAGGTATGGGAATCATGTGGATTAAGGTATTGAAGTAATGTGGATTAAGGTATGGAAGTCATATGTATCAAGGTATGGAAGTAATGTGGATATAGGTATGGAAGTCATGTGGATTAGGGCATGAAATGATGTCGATTAAGGTACGAAAGTCATGTGGATTAGGGCATAGAAGTCATGTGGATTAAGGTATGGAAGTCATGTCGATTTAGGTAAGGAAGTCATGTGGATTACGGTATGGAAGTCATGTAGATTAAGGTATTGAAGTTATGTTGATTAGGGCATTGAAGTCATGTGGATTAATGTATTGAAGCCATGTCGATTTAGGTATGGAAGTCATGTGGATTAGGGCATGGAAGTCATGTGGATATAGGTATGGAAGTCATGTGGATTTAGGTATGGAAGTCATGTGAATTAAGGTATGGAAGTCATATGGATTAAGGTATGGAAGTCATGTAGATATAGGTATGGAAGTCATGTGGATTAGGGCATGGTATCATGTCGATTTTGGTATGAAAGTCATGTGGATCAGGCCATGGAAGTCATGTTGATTAATGTATGGAAGTCATGTTGATTAAGGTATGGAAGTCATGTGGATTAAGGTATGGAAGTCATGTAGATTAAGGTATGGAAGTCATGTCGATTTAGGTATTGAAGTCATGTGGATTACGGCATGGAAGTCATGTGAATTAAGGTATTGAAGTCATGTAGATTTAGGTTTGGATGTCATGTGGATTAGGGCATGGAAGTAATGTGGATCAAGGAATTGAAGTCATGTTGATTCGGGCATTGAAGTCATGTGGATGAATGTATTGAAGCCCTGTAAATTTAGGTATGGAAGGCATGTGGATTAGGGCATGGAAGTCATGTGGATTAGGGCATGGAAGTCATGTGGATTAAGGCATGGAAGTCATGTGGATAAGGTATTGAAGTAATGTGGATTAAGGTATTGAAGGAATGTCGATTAAGGTATGGAAGTAATGTGGATTAGGGCATGGAAGTCATGTGGATTCAGGTATTGAATTCATGTGGATTAAGGTATGGAAGTAATGTGGATTAAGGTATTGAAGTCATGTGGATTAAGGTATGGAAGTCATATGGATTAAGGTAGGGAAGTCATGTGGATTAAGGTATTGAAGTCATGTGGATTAAGGTATGGAAGGCATGTGGATAAAGGTATTGAAGTCATGTTGATTAAGGTATGGAAGTCATGTGGATTAGGGCATGGAAGTCATGTGGATTAAGGTATGGATGTTATTTTGATTACAGTATGGAAGTCATGTGGATTAAGGTATGGAAGTCATATGTATTACGGTATGGCAGTCATGTTTATTACGGTATGGAAGTCATGTGGATTAAGGTATTGAAGTCATGTCGATTTAGGTATCGAAGTAATGGCGATTAGGGCATGGAAGCTATGTGGATTAAGGTATGGAAATCATGTGGATTAAGGTATGGAAGTCATGTGGATTAAGGTATTGAAGTCATGTGGATTAAGGTATGGAAGTATTTTGGATAAAGGTATTGAAGTCATGTGGATTAAGGTATGGAAGTCATGGTGACTAAGGTACGGATGTCATGTAGATCAAGGAATTGAAGTCATGTGGATTAAGGTACGGAAGTCATGTGAATTAGGGAATGGAACTCATGTGGATTAGGGCATTGAAGTCATGTAGATCAAGGTATTGAAGTCATGTGGATTAAGGTATGTAAGTCATGTCAAATAGGGCATGGAAGTGATGTGGATTAAGATTAGGAAGTCATGTTGATTAAGGTATGGAAGTCATGTGGATAAGGGTATTGAAGTCATGTGGATTAAGGTATGGAAGTCATATGGATTAAAGTATGGCAGTCATGTGGATATAGGTATGGAAGTCATGTAAATTAGGGCATGGAATCATGTCGATTTAGGTACGAAAGTCATGTGGATTAGGGCATGGAGGTCATGTGGATTAAGGTATGGAAGTCATATGTATTAAGGTATCGAAGTCATGTGGATTACGGTATGGAAGTCATGTGGATAAAGGTATTGAAGTCATGTCGATTTAGGTGTTAAATCATGTGGATTAAGGCATGGAAGTCATGTGGATTCAGGTATTGAAGTCATGTGGATTAAGGTATGGAAGTCATGGGGATTAGGGCATGGAAATCATGTGGATTGAGGTATGGAAGTCATGTGGATTACGGTATGGAAGTCATGTTGATTAAGGTATTGAAGTCATGTCGATTTAGGTATGGAAGTAATGTCGATTAGGGCATGGAAGTCATGTGGATAAAGGTATGGAAGTCATGTGGATTAAGGTATGGAAGTCATGTTGATAAGGTATTGAAGTCATGTGAATTAAGGTATGGAAGTCATGTGGATTAAGGTATTGAAGTCATGTGGAGTAAGGTATGGAAGTCATGTGGATTAAGGTATGGAAGTCATGTAGATTAAGGTATGTAAGTCATGTGGATTAAGGTATGGAAGTCATGTGGATTAACGCATGGAAGTCAAGTGGATTAAGGTATTGAAGTTATGTCGATTTAGGTATGGAAGTCATGTGGATTAGGGCATGGAAGTAATGTGGATCAGGGTATTGAAGTCATGTGGATTAAGGTACTTAAGTCATGTGGATTAGGGCATGGAAGTCATGTGGATTAAGGTATTGAAGTCATGTGGATTAAGGTATGGAATCATGTGGATTAAGGTATTGAAGTCATGTGGATTAAGATATGGATGTCATATGGATTAAGGTATGGAAGTCATGTCTATTACGGTATGAAAGTAATGTGGATTAGGGCATGGAAGTAATGTGGATTAAGGTATGGAAGGCATATGGATAAAGGTATGGAAGTCATGTGGATTAAGGTATTGAAGTCATGTGGATAAAGGACGCGAATTCATGTCGATTTTGGTATGGAAGTCATGTGGATTAGGGCATAACAGTCATATGGATTAAGGTATGGAAGTCATATGGATTAAGGTATGGAAGTCATGTGGATTAAGATATGGAAGTCATGTCGATTTAGGTATGGAAGTCATGTGGATCACGGCATGGAAGTCATGTGGATTAAGGTATGGAAGTCATGTCGATTTAGGTATGGAAGTCATGTGGATAAGGTATTGAAGTCATGTGGATTAAGGTATGGAAGTCATATTGATTAAGGTATGGAAGTCATGTGGATAAAGGTATGGAAGTCATGTGGATTAAGGTATGGAAGTCATGTGGATTAAGGTATGAAAGTCATGTGGATAAGGTATTGAAGTCATGTCGATTAAGGTATGGCAGTCATGTGGATTAGGGCATGGAAGTAATGTGGATCAAGTTATCGAAGTCATGTTGATTAGGGCATGAAAGTCATGTGGATTAAGGTATTGAAGTCATATGGAATAAGGTATGGAAGTCATGTTGATTAAGGAATTGAAGTCATGTGAATAAATGTATGGAAGTAATATGGATTAAGGTATGGAAGTCATGTGGATTTAGGTATGGAAGTCATGTGGATTAAGGTATTGAAGTCATTTCGATTTAGGTATAGAAGTCATGTTAGTAAGGGGATGGAAGTCATGTGGATATATGTATGGAAGTCATATGTATTAACGTAGTGAAGTCATGTTGATGACGGTATGGAAATCATGTGGATTAAGGTATTGAAGTCATGTCGATTTAGGTATGGATGTCATGTTGATTAAGGCATGGAACTCATGTGGATTAAGGTATTGAAGTCATGTGGATTAAGGTATGGAAGTCATGTCGATTAGGCATGGAACTCATGTGGATTAAGGTATGGAAGTCATGTTGATTACGGTATGGAAGTCATGTGGATTAAGGTATTGAAGTCATGTCGATGTAGGTATGGACGTAATGTCGATTACGGCATGGAAGTCATGTGGATTAAGGTATGGAAGTCATGTGGATTAAGGTATGCAAGTCATGTGGATTAAGGTATTGAAGTCATGTGGATTAAGGTATGGAAGTCATGTGGACTAAGGTATTGAAGTCATGTGGATTAAGGTATGGAAGTCATGTAGATTAAGGTATTGAAGTCATGTGGATTAAGGTATGGAAGTCATGATGATAAGGGCGTGGAAGTCATGTGTATTAGGGCATGGAAGTCATGTAGATTAAGGTATGTAAGTCATGTGGATAAAGGTATGGAAGTAATGTGGATTAGGGCATGGAAGTCATTTTGATTAAGGTATGGAAGTAATGTTGATTAAGGTATGGAAGTCATGTGGATTAAGGTATTGAAGTAATGTGGATTAAGGTATGGAAGTCATATGGATTGAGGTATGGAAGTCATGTGGATATAGGTATGGCAGTAATGTGGATTAAGGTATTGAAGTCATGTCGATTTAGGTATCGAAATCATGTGGATTACGGCATGGAAGTCATGTGGATTAAGGTATGGAAGTCATGTGGATTAGGGCATGGAAGTCATGTGGATTAAGGTATGGAAGTCATGTGGATTAAGATATGGAAGTCATGTGGATTAAGGTATGGAAGTAATGTGGATTAAGGTATGGACGTCATGTGGATAAAGATATGGAAGTCATGTGGATTAATGTATGGAAGTCATGTGGATTAAGGTTGGGAAGTCATGTGGATTAAGGTATTGAAGTCATGTGGATTTAGGTATGGAAGTCATTTGGATTAGGGACTGGAAGTCATGTGGATTAAGGTATTGAAGTAATGTAGATTAAGGTATTGAAGTCATGTGGATTAGGGCATTGAAGTCATGTGGATCAGGGTATTGAAGTCATGTGGATTAAGGTATTTAAGGCATGTGGATAAAGGTATTGCAGTCATGTGGATTAAGGTATAGAAGTCATGTAGATTAAGGTATCGAAGTCATGTGGATATAGGTATGGAAGTCATGTGGATTAGGGCATGGAATCATGTCGATTTAGGTATGAAAGTCATGTGGATTAGGGCATGGAAGTCATGTGGATTAAGGTATTGAAGGCATATTGATTAAGGTATGGAAGGCATGTGGATTAAGGTATGGAAGTCATGTAGATTAAGGTATCGAATTCATGTCGATTTCGGTATAAAAGTCATGTGTATTAGGGCATGGAAGTCATGTGGATTAAGGTATGGAAGTCATATGGATAAGGGTATGGAAGTCATGTAGATAAAGGTATGGAAGTCATGTGGATTAAGGTATTTAAGTCATGTCGATTTAGGTATGGAAGTCATGTCGATTACGGCATGGAAGTCATGTGGATAAGGGTATTGAAGTCATGTAGATTAAGGTATGGAAATCATGTGCATTAGGGCATGGAAGTAATGTGGATCAAGGTATTGAAGTCATGTTCATTAGGGCATGGAAGTCATGTGGATTAATGTATTGAAGCCATGTCGATTTATGGATGGAGTTCATGTGGATAAGGGCATGGAAGTCATGTGGATTAAGTTATGGAAGTCATATGTAGTAAGGTATGGAAGTCATGTGGATTACGGTATGGAAGTCATGTGGATTTATGTATGGAAGTCATGTCGATTTAGGTATGGAAGTCATTTTGATTAGGGCATGGAAGTCATGTGGATTAAGTTATGGAAGTCATATGTAGTAAGGTATGGAAATCATGTGGATTACGGTATGGACGTAATGTGGATTTAGGTATGGAAGTCATGTCGATTTAGGTATGGAAGTCATGTGGATTAAGGCATGGAAGTCATGTGGATTAAGGTATTGAAGTCATGTGGATAAAAGTATGGAAGTCATGTGGATTAAGTTATGGAATAATGTAGATTAAGTTATTGAAGTCATGTGGATTAAGGTAATGAAGTCATGTGGATTAGGGCACGGAATTCATGTGGATTAGGGCATTGAAGTCATGTAGATTAAGGTGTTGAAGTCATGTGGATAAAGGTATGGAAGTCATGTCGATTAGGGCATGGGAGTCATGTGGATTAAGGTATGGAAGTAATGTGGATTAAGGTATGGAAATCATGTGGATTAAGGTATTGAAGTAATGTGGATTAAGGTATGGAAGTCATATGTATCAAGGTATGGAAGTAATGTGGATATAGGTATGGAAGTCATGTGGATTAGGGCATGAAATGATGTCGATTAAGGTACGAAAGTCATGTGGATTAGGGCATAGAAGTCATGTGGATTAAGGTATGGAAGTCAGATGTATTAAGGTATGGAAGTCATGTCGATTTAGGTAAGGAAGTCATGTGGATTACGGTATGGAAGTCATGTAGATTAAGGTATTGAAGTTATGTTGATTAGGGCATTGAAGTCATGTGGATTAATGTATTGAAGCCATGTCGATTTAGGTATGGAAGTCATGTGGATTAGGGCATGGAAGTCATGTGGATATAGGTATGGAAGTCATGTGGATTTAGGTATGGAAGTCATGTGGATTAAGGTATGGAAGTCATATGGATTAAGGTATGGAAGTCATGTAGATATAGGTATGGAAGTCATGTGGATTAGGGCATGGTATCATGTCGATTTAGGTATGAAAGTCATGTGGATCAGGCCATGGAAGTCATGTTGATTAATGTATGGAAGTCATGTTGATTAAGGTATGGAAGTCATGTGGATTAAGGTATGGAAGTCATGTAGATTAAGGTATGGAAGTCATGTCGATTTAGGTATTGAAGTCATGTGGATTACGGCATGGAAGTCATGTGAATTAAGGTATTGAAGTCATGTAGATTTAGGTTTGGATGTCATGTGGATTAGGGCATGGAAGTAATGTGGATCAAGGAATTGAAGTCATGTTGATTCGGGCATTGAAGTCATGTGGATGAATGTATTGAAGCCCTGTAAATTTTGGTATGGAAGGCATGTGGATTAGGGCATGGAAGTCATGTGGATTAGGGCATGGAAGTCATGTGGATTAAGGCATGGAAGTCATGTGGATAAGGTATTGAAGTAATGTGGATTAAGGTATTGAAGGAATGTCGATTAAGGTATGGAAGTAATGTGGATTAGGGCATGGAAGTCATGTGGATTCAGGTATTGAATTCATGTGGATTAAGGTATGGAAGTAATGTGGATTAAGGTATTGAAGTCATGTGGATTAAGGTATGGAAGTCATATGGATTAAGGTAGGGAAGTCATGTGGATTAAGGTATTGAAGTCATGTGGATTAAGGTATGGAAGGCATGTGGATAAAGGTATTGAAGTCATGTTGATTAAGGTATGGAAGTCATGTGGATTAGGGCATGGAAGTCATGTGGATTAAGGTATGGATGTTATTTTGATTACAGTATGGAAGTCATGTGGATTAAGGTATGGAAGTCATATGTATTACGGTATGGCAGTCATGTTTATTACGGTATGGAAGTCATGTGGATTAAGGTATTGAAGTCATGTCGATTTAGGTATGGAAGTAATGGCGATTAGGGCATGGAAGCTATGTGGATTAAGGTATGGAAATCATGTGGATTAAGGTATGGAAGTCATGTGGATTAAGGTATTGAAGTCATGTGGATTAAGGTATGGAAGTATTTTGGATAAAGGTATTGAAGTCATGTGGATTAAGGTATGGAAGTCATGGTGACTAAGGTACGGATGTCATGTAGATCAAGGAATTGAAGTCATGTGGATTAAGGTACGGAAGTCATGTGAATTAGGGAATGGAACTCATGTGGATTAGGGCATTGAAGTCATGTAGATCAAGGTATTGAAGTCATGTGGATTAAGGTATATAAGTCATGTGAAATAGGGCATGGAAGTGATGTGGATTAAGATTAGGAAGTCATGTTGATTAAGGTATGGAAGTCATGTGGATAAGGGTATTGAAGTCATGTGGATTAAGGTATGGAAGTCATATGGATTAAAGTATGGCAGTCATGTGGATATAGGTATGGAAGTCATGTAAATTAGGGCATGGAATCATGTCGATTTAGGTACGAAAGTCATGTGGATTAGGGCATGGAGGTCATGTGGATTAAGGTATGGAAGTCATATGTATTAAGGTATGGAAGTCATGTGGATTACGGTATGGAAGTCATGTGGATTAAGGTATTGAAGTCATGTCGATTTAGGTGTTAAATCATGTGGATTAAGGCATGGAAGTCATGTGGATTCAGGTATTGAAGTCATGTGGATTAAGGTATGGAAGTCATGGGGATTAGGGCATGGAAATCATGTGGATTGAGGTATGGAAGTCATGTGGATTACGGTATGGAAGTCATGTTGATTAAGGTATTGAAGTCATGTCGATTTAGGTATGGAAGTAATGTCGATTAGGGCATGGAAGTCATGTGGATAAAGGTATGGAAGTCATGTGGATTAAGGTATGGAAGTCATGTTGATAAGGTATTGAAGTCATGTGAATTAAGGTATGGAAGTCATGTGGATTAAGGTATTGAAGTCATGTGGAGTAAGGTATGGAAGTCATGTGGATTAAGGTATGGAAGTCATGTGGATTAAGGTTGGGAAGTCATGTGGATTAAGGTATGGAAGTCATGTGGATTAACGCATGGAAGTCAAGTGGATTAAGGTATTGAAGTTATGTCGATTTAGGTATGGAAGTCATGTGGATTAGGGCATGGAAGTAATGTGGATCAGGGTATTGAAGTCATGTGGATTAAGGTACTTAAGTCATGTGGATTAGGGCATGGAAGTCATGTGGATTAAGGTATTGAAGTCATGTGGATTAAGGTATGGAATCATGTGGATTAAGGTATTGAAGTCATGTGGATTAAGATATGGATGTCATATGGATTAAGGTATGGAAGTCATGTCTATTACGGTATGAAAGTAATGTGGATTAGGGCATGGAAGTAATGTGGATTAAGGTATGGAAGGCATATGGATAAAGGTATGGAAGTCATGTGGATTAAGGTATTGAAGTCATGTGGATAAAGGACGCGAATTCATGTCGATTTTGGTATGGAAGTCATGTGGATTAGGGCATAACAGTCATATGGATTAAGGTATGGAAGTCATATGGATTAAGGCATGGAAGTCATGTGGATTAAGATATGGAAGTCATGTCGATTTAGGTATGGAAGTCATGTGGATCACGGCATGGAAGTCATGTGGATTAAGGTACGGAAGTCATGTCGATTTAGGTATGGAAGTCATGTGGATAAGGTATTGAAGTCATGTGGATTAAGGTATGGAAGTCATATTGATTAAGGTATGGAAGTCATGTGGATAAAGGTATGGAAGTCATGTGGATTAAGGTATGGAAGTCATGTGGATTAAGGTATGAAAGTCATGTGGATAAGGTATTGAAGTCATGTCGATTAAGGTATGGCAGTCATGTGGATTAGGGCATGGAAGTAATGTGGATCAAGTTATCGAAGTCATGTTGATTAGGGCATGAAAGTCATGTGGATTAAGGTATTGAAGTCATGTGGATTAAGGTATGGAAGTCATGTTGATTAAGGAATTGAAGTCATGTGGATAAATGTATGGAAGTAATATGGATTAAGGTATGGAAGTCATGTGGATTTAGGTATGGAAGTCATGTGGATTAAGGTATTGAAGTCATTTCGATTTAGGTATAGAAGTCATGTTAGTAAGGGGATGGAAGTCATGTGGATATATGTATGGAAGTCATATGTATTAACGTAGTGAAGTCATGTTGATGACGGTATGGAAATCATGTGGATTAAGGTATTGAAGTCATGTCGATTTAGGTATGGATGTCATGTTGATTAAGGCATGGAACTCATGTGGATTAAGGTATTGAAGTCATGTGGATTAAGGTATGGAAGTCATGTCGATTAGGCATGGAACTCATGTGGATTAAGGTATGGAAGTCATGTTGATTACGGTATGGAAGTCATGTGGATTAAGGTATTGAAGTCATGTCGATGTAGGTATGGACGTAATGTCGATTACGGCATGGAAGTCATGTGGATTAAGGTATGGAAGTCATGTGGATTAAGGTATGCAAGTCATGTGGATTAAGGTATTGAAGTCATGTGGATTAAGGTATGGAAGTCATGTGGACTAAGGTATTGAAGTCATGTGGATTAAGGTATGGAAGTCATGTAGATTAAGGTATTGAAGTCATGTGGATTAAGGTATGGAAGTCATGATGATAAGGGCGTGGAAGTCATGTGTATTAGGGCATGGAAGTCATGTAGATTAAGGTATGTAAGTCATGTGGATAAAGGTATGGAAGTCATGTGGATTAGGGCATGGAAGTCATGTTGATTAAGGTATGGAAGTCATGTTGATTAAGGTATGGAAGTCATGTGGATTAAGGTATTGAAGTAATGTGGATTAAGGTATGGAAGTCATATGGATTGAGGTATGGAAGTCATGTGGATATAGGTATGGCAGTAATGTGGATTAAGGTATTGAAGTCATGTCGATTTAGGTATCGAAATCATGTGGATTACGGCATGGAAGTCATGTGGATTAAGGTATGGAAGTCATGTGGATTAGGGCATGGAAGTCATGTGGATTAAGATATGGAAGTCATGTGGATAAAGGTATGGAAGTAATGTGGATTAAGGTATGGACGTCATGTGGATAAAGATATGGAAGTCATGTGGATTAATGTATGGAAGTCATGTGGATTAAGGTTGGGAAGTCATGTGGATTAAGGTATTTAAGTCATGTCGATTAAGGTATTGAAGTCATGTGGATTAGGGCATGGAAGTCATGTGGATAAAGGTATGGAAGTCATGTGGATTAAGGTATGGATGTCATGTGGATTACGGTATGGCCGTCATGTGGATTAAGGTATGGAAGTCATATGGATTAAGGTATGGAAGTCATGTGGATATAGGTATGGAAGTCATGTGAATTAGGGCATGGAATAATGTCGATTTAGGTACGAAAGTCATGTGGATTAGGGCATGGAGGTCATGTGGATTAAGGTATGGAAGTCATATGTATTAAGGTATCGAAGTCATGTGGATTACGGTATGGAAGTCATGTGGATTAAGGTATTGAAGTCATGTCGATTTAGGTATTAAAGTCATGTGGATTAAGGCATGGAAGTCATGTGGATTAAGGTATTGAATCATGTGGATTTAGGTATGGAAGTCATGGGGATTAGGGCATGGAAATAATGTGAATTGAGGTATGGAAGTCATGGTGATTACGGTATGGAAGTCATGTGGATTAAGGTATTGAAGTCATGTCGATTTAGGTATGGAAGTAATGTCGATTAGGGCATGGAAGTCATGTGGATTAAGGTATGGAAGTCATGTGGATAAGGGTATTGAAGTCATCTGAATTAAGGTATGGAAGTCATGTGGATTAAGGTATTGAAGTCATGTGGATAAAGGTATGGAAGTCATGTGGATTAAGGTATGGAAGTCATGTAGATTAAGGTATTGAAGGCATGTGGATTAAGGTATGGAAGTCATGTGGATTAAGGCATGGAAGTCAAGTGGATTAAGGTATTGAAGTTATGTCGATTTAGGTATGGAAGTCATGTGGATTAGGGCATGGAATCATGTGGATTAAGGTATTGAAGTCATGTGGATTAAGGTATTGAAGTCATGTGGATTAAGGTATGCAAGTCTTGTGGATGAAGGTATTGAAGTCATGTGGATTAAGGTATGGAAGTCATGTGGACTAAGGTATTGAAGTCATGTGGATTAAGGTATGGAAGTCATATAGATTAAGGTATTGAATCATGATGATTAGGGCGTGTAAGTCATGTGTATTAAGGCATGGAAGTCATGTAGATTAAGGTATGTAAGTCATGTGGATTAAGGTATGGAAGTCATGTGGATTAGGGCATGGAAGTCATGTTGATTAAGGTATGGAAGTCATGTGGATTAAGGTATGGAAGTCATGTGGATTAAGGTATTGAAGTAATGTGGATTAAGGTATGGAAGTCATGTGGATTAAGGTATGGAAGTCATGTGGATATAGGTATGGAAGTCATGTGGATTAAGGTATTGAAGTCATGTCGATTTAGGTATGGAAATCATGTGGATTACGGCATGGAAGTCATGTGGATTAAGGTATGGAAGTCATGTGGATTAGGGCATGGAAGTCATGTGGATTAAGGTATGGAAGTCATGTGGATTAGGGCATGGAAGTCATATGGATTAAGGTATGGAAGTCATGTGGATTAAGGTATGGAAGTCATGTGGATTAAGATATGGAAGTCATGTGGATTAATGTATTGAAGTCATGTGGATTAAGGTTGGGAAGTCATGTGGATAAAGGTATTGAAGTCATGTCGATTTAGGTATTGAAGTCATGTGGATTAGGGCATGGAAGTCATGTTGATTAAGGTATGGAAGTCATGTTGATTAAGGTATGGATGTCATGTCGATTACGGTATGGCCGTCATGTGGATTAAGGTATGGAAGTCATATGGATTAAGGTATGGAAGTCATGTGGATATAGGTATGGAAGTCATGTTAATTAGGGCATGGAATCATGTCGATTTAGGAACGAAAGTCATGTGGATTAGGGCATGGAGGTAATGTGGATTAAGGTATGGAAGTCATATGTATTAAGGTATCGAATTCATGTGGATTACGGTATGGAAGTCATGTGGATTAAGGTATTGAATTCATGTCGATTTAGGTATTAAAGTCATGTGGATTAAGGCATGGAAGTCATGTGGATTAAGGTATTGAAGTCATGTGGATTTAGGTATGGAAGTCATGGGGATTAAGGTATTGAAGTCATGTCGATTTAGGTATTAAAGTCATGTGGATTAAGGCATGGAAATCATGTGAATTGAGGTATGGAAGTCATGTGGATTACGGTATGGAAGTCATGTGGGTTAAGGTATTGAAGTCATGTCGATTTAGGTATGGAAGTCATGTCGATTAGGGCATGGAAGTCATGTGGATTAAGGTATGGAAGTCATGTGGATTAAGGTATTGAAGTCATCTGAATTAAGGTATGGAAGTCATGTAGATTAAGGTATTGAAGTCATGTGGATTAAGGCAAGGAAGTCATGTGGATTAAGGTATTGAAGTCATGTGGATTAAGGTATGGAATCATGTGGATTAAGGTATTGAAGACATGTAGATTAAGGTATGGATGTCATATTGATTAAGGTATGGAAGTCATGTGGATATAGGTATGGAAGTCATGTGGATTAGGGCATGGAATCATGTCGATTAAGGTATGAAAGTAATGTGGATTAGGGCATGAAAGTAATGTGGATTAAGGTATGGAAGGCATATGGATTAAGGTATGGAAGTCATGTGGATTAAGGTATGGAAGTCATGTGGATAAAGGTATCGAAATCATGTCGATTTTGGAATGGAAGTCATGTGGATTAGGGCATAAAAGTCATATGGATTAAGGTATGTTAGTCATATGCATTAAGGTATGGAAGTCATGTGGATTAAGATATGAAAGTCATGTCGATTTAGGTATGGAAGTCATGTGGATTACGGCATGGAAGTCATGTGGATTAAGGTATTGAAGTCATGTAGATTAATGTATGGAAATCATGTGGATTAGGGCATGGACGTAATGTGGATAAAGGTATTGAAGTCATGTTGATTAGGGCATGGAAGTCATGTGGATTAATGTATTTAAGCCATGTCGATTTAGGTATGGCAGTCGTGTGGATTAGGGCATGGGAGTCATGTGGATTAAGGTATGGAAGTCATGTCGATTTAGGTATGAAAGTCATGTATATAAGATATTGAAGTCATGTGGATTAAGGTATAGAAGTCATATGGATTAAGGTATGGAAGTCATGGGGATAAAGGTATGGAAGTCATGTTGAGTAATGTATGGAAGTCATGTGGATTAAGGTATGGAAGTCATGTGGATAAGGTATTGAAGTCATGTCGATAAGGGTAGGGAAGTCATGTGGATTAGGGCATAGAAGTAATGTGGATCAAGTTATTGATATCATGTGGATTAGGGCATGAAAGTCATGTTGATTAAGGTATTGAAGTCATTTCGATTTAGGTATAGAAGTCATGTTGATTAGGGGATGGAAGTCATGTGGATATATGTATTGAAGTCATATGTATTAACGTAGTGAAGTCATGTTGATGACGGTATGGAAATCATGTGGATTCAGGTATTGAAGTCATGTCGATTTAGGTATGGATGTCATGTTGATTAAGGCATGGAACTCATGTGGATTAAGGTATGCAAGTCATGTGGATTAAGGTATGGAAGTCATGTCGATTAGGCATGGAACTCATGTGGATTAAGGTATGGAAGTAATGTTGATTACGGTATGGAAGTCATGTGGATTAAGGTATTGAAGTCATGTGGATTAAGGTATGGAAGTCATGTGGATTAAGGTATGGAAGTCATGTGGATTAAGGTATGCAAGTCATGTGGATTAAGGTATTGAAGTCATGTGGATTAAGGTATGGAAGTCATGTGGACTAAGGTATTGAAGTCATGTGGATTAAGGTATGGAAGTCATGTGGATTAAGGTATTGAAGTAATGGGGATTAAGGTATGGAAGTCATATGGATTAAGGTATGGAAGTCATGTGGATATAGGTATGGAAGTCATGTGGATTAAGGTATTGAAGTCATGTCGATTTAGGTATCGAAATCATGTGGATTACGGCATGGAAGTCATGTGGATTAAGGTATTGAAGTCATGTGGATTAGGGCATGGAAGTCATGTGGATTAAGGTATTGAAGTCATGTGGAGTAGGGCATGGAAGTCATGTGGATAAAGGTATGGAAGTCATGTAGATTAAGGTATGGACGTCATGTGGATTAAGATATGGAAGTCATGTGGATTTATGTATGGAAGTCATGTGGATTAATGTTGGGAAGTCATGTGGATAAAGGTATTTAAGTCATGTGGATTAAGGTATGGATGTCATGTGGATTACGGTATGGCCGTCATGTGGATTAAGGTATGGAAGTCATATGGATTAAGGTATGGAAGTCATGTGGATATAGGTATGGAAGTCATGTGAATTAGGGCATGGAATCATGTCGATTTAGGTACGAAAGTCATGTGGATTAGGGCATTGAGGTCATGTGGATTAAGGTATGGAAGTCATATGTATTAAGGTATCGAAGTCATGTGGATTACGGTATGGAAGTAATGTGGATTAAGGTATTGAAGTCATGTCGATTTAGGTATTAAAGTCATGTGGATTAAGGCATGGAAGTCATGTGGATTAAGGTATTGAAGTCATGTGGATTTAGGTATGGAAGTCATGAGGATTAGGGCATGGAAATAATGTTAATTGAGGTATGGAAGTCATGTGGATTACGGTATGGAAGTCATGTGGATTAAGGTATTGAAGTCATGTCGATTTAGGTATGGAAGTAATGTCGATTAGGGCATGGAAGTCATGTGGATAAAGGTATGGAAGTCATGTGGATTAAGGTATGGAAGTCATGTGGATTAAGGTATTGAAGTCATCTTAATTAAGGTATGGAAGTCATGTGGATTAAGGTATTGAAGTCATGTGGATTAAGGTATGGAATTCATGTGGATTAAGGTATGGAAGTCATGTAGATTAAGGTAATTAAGGCATGTGGATTAAGGTATGGACGTCATGTGGATTAAGGCATGGAAGTCAAGTGGATTAGGGTATTGAAGTTATGTCGATTTAGGTATGGAAGTCATGTGGATTAGGGCATGGAAGTCATGTGGATTAAGGTATTGAAGTCATGTGGATTAAGGTATTGAAGTCATGTGGATTAAGGTATGCAAGTCTTGTGGATGAAGGTATTGAAGTCATGTGGATTAAGGTATGGAAGTCATGTGGACAAAGGTATTGAAGTCATGTGGATTAAGGTATTGAAGTCATGTAGATTAAGGTATTGAAGTCATGATGATTAGGGCGTGGAAGTCATGTGTATTAAGGCATGGAAGTCATGTAGATTAAGGTATGTAAGTCATGTGGATTAAGGTATGGAAGTCATGTGGATTAGGGCATGGAAGTCATGTTGATTAAGGTATGGAAGTCATGTGGATTAAGGTATGGAAGTCATGTGGATTAAAGTATTGAAGTAATGTGGATTAAGGTATGGAAGTCATATGGATTAAGGTATGGAAGTCATGTGGATATAGGTATGGAAGTCATGGAGATTAAGGTATTGAAGTCATGTCGATTTAGGTATGGAAATCATGTGGATTACGGCATGGAAGTCATGTGGATTAAGGTATGGAAGTCATGTGGATTAGGGCATGGAAGTCATGTGGATTAAGGTATGGAAGTCATGTGGATTAGGGCATGGAAGTCATGTTGATTAAGGTATGGAAGTCATGTGGATTAAGGTATGGAAGTCATGTGGATTAAGATATGGAAGTCATGTGGATTAATGTATGGAAGTCATGTGGATTAAGGTTGGGAAGTCATGTGGATAAAGGTATTGAAGTCATGTCGATGTAGGTATTGAAGTCATGTGGATTAGGGCATGGAAGTCATGTTGATTAAGGTATGGAAGTCATGTTGATTAAGGTATGGATGTCATGTGGATTACGGTATGGCCGTCATGTGGATTAAGGTATGGAAGTCATATGGATTTAGGTATGGAAGTCATGTGGATATAGGTATGGAAGTCATGTGAATTAGGGCATGGAATCATGTCGATTTAGGTACGAAAGTCATGTGGATTAGGGCATGGAGGTCATGTGGATTTAGGTATGGAAGTCATATGTATTAAGGTATCGAATTCATGTGGATTACGGTATGGAAGTCATGTGGATTAAGGTATTGAAGTCATGTCGATTTAGGTATTAAAGTCATGTGGATTAAGGCATGGAAGTCATGTGGATTAAGGTATTGAAGTCATGTGGATTTAGGTATGGAAGACATGGGGATTAAGGCATGGAAATCATGTGAATTGAGGTATGGAAGTCATGTGGATTAAGGTATTGAAGTCATGTTGATTTAGGTATGGAAGTCACTTCGATTAGGGCATGGAAGTCATGTGGATAAAGGTATGGAAGTCATGTGGATTAAGGTATGGAAGTCATGTGGATTAAGGTATTGAAGTAATCTTAATTAAGGTATGGAAGTCATGTGGATTAAGGTATTGAAGTTATGTGGATTAAGGTATGGAAGTCATGTGGATTAAGGTATGGAAGTCATGTAGATTAAGGTATTGAAGGCATGTGGATTAATGTATGGAAGTCATGGGGATTAAGGGTGGGAAGTCATGTGGATATAGGTATGGAAGTCATGTGTATTAAGGTATTGAAGTCATGTTGATTAGGGCATGGAAGCCATGTGGATAAAGGTATTGAAGTCATGTGGATTAAGGTATTTAAGTCATGTGGATTAGGGCATGGAAGTCATGATGATTAAGGTATTGAAGTCATGTGGATTAAGGTATGGAATCATGTGGATTAAGGTATTGAAGACATGTGGATTAAGGTATGGATGTCATATTGATTAAGGTATGGAAGTCATGTGGATATAGGTATGGAAGTCATGTGGATTAGGGCATGGAATCATGTCGATTAAGGTATGAAAGTAATGTGGATTAGGGCATGGAAGTAATGTGGATTAAGGTATTGAAGGCATATGGATTAAGTATGGATGTCATGTGGATTAAGGTATGGAAGTCATGTGGATAAAGGTATCGAAATCATGTCGATTTTGGTATGGAAGTCATGTGGATTAGGGCATAAAAGTCATATGGATTAAGGTATGTTAGTCATATGGATTAAGGTATGGAAGTCATGTGGATTAAGATATGGAAGTCATGTCGATTTAGGTATGGAAGTCATGTGGATTACGGCATGGAAGTCATGTGGATTAAGGTATTGAAGTCATGTAGATTAATGTATGGAAATCATGTGGATTAGGGCATGGACGTAATGTGGATCAAGGTATTAAAGTCATGTTGATTAGGGCATGGAAGTCATGTTGATTAATGTATTGAAGCCATGTCGATGTAGGTATGGCAGTCATGTGGATTAGGGCATGGAAGTCATGTGGATAAAGGTATGGAAGTCATGTGGATTTAGGTATGGAAGTCATGTGGATTAAGGTATGGAAGTCATATGGATTAAGGTATGGAAGTCATGGGGATAAAGGTATGGAAGTCATGTGGAGTAAGGTATGGAAGTCATGTGGATTAAGGTATGCAAGTCATGTGGATAAGGGCATGGAAGTAATGTGGATCAAGTTATGTAAGTCATGTGGATTAAGGCATGAAAGTCATGTTGATTAAGGTATTGAAGTCATGTGGATTAAGGTATGGAAGTCATGTGGATTGAGGTATTGAAGTCATGTGGATTAAGGTATGGAAGTAATATGGATTAAGGTATGGAAGTCATGTGGATTAAGGTATGGAAGTCATGTGGATTAAGGTATTGAAGTCATTTCGATTTAGGTATGGAAGTCATGTTGATTAGGGGATGGAAGTCATGTGGATATATGTATGGAAGTCATATGTATTAACGTAGTGAAGTCATGTTGATTACGGTATGGAAATCATGTGGATTAAGGTATTGAAGTCATGTCGATTAAGGTATGGATGTCATGTTGATTAAGGCATGTAACTCATGTGGATTAAGGTATTGAAGTCATGTGGATAAAGGTTTTGAAGTCATGTGGATTAGGGTATGGAACTCATGTAGATTAAGGTATGGAAGTCATGTTGATTACGGTATGGAAGTCATGTGTATTAAGGTATTGAAGTCATGTCGATGTAGGTATGGACGTAATGTCGATTTGGGCATGGAAGTCATGTGGATTAAGGTATGGAAGTCATGTGGATTAAGGTATGCAAGTCATGTGGATTAAGGTATGGAAGTCATGTGGATTAAGGTATTGAAGTCATTTCGATTTAGGTAGGGAAGTCATGTTGATTAGGGGAGGGAAGTCATGTGGATATATGTATGGAAGTCATATGTATTAACGTAGTGAAGTCATGTTGATTACGGTATGGAAATCATGTGGATTAAGGTATTGAAGTCATGTCGATTAAGGTATGGATGTCATGTTGATTAAGGCATGGAACTCATGTTGATTAAGGTATTGAAGTCATGTGGATTAGGGCATCGAAGTCATGTGGATTAAGGTATGGAAGTCATGTGGATTAAGGTATTGAAGTCATGTCGATGTAGGTATGGACGTAATGTCGATTAGGGCATAGAAGTCATGTGGATTTAGGTATGGAAGTCATGTGGATTAAGGTATGCAAGTCATGTGGATTAACGTATTGAAGTCATGTGGATTAAGGTATGGAAGTCATGTGGACTAAGGTATTGCAGTCATGTGGATTAAGGTATGGAAGTCATGTAGATTAAGGTATTGAAGTCATGTGGATTAAGGTATGGAAGTCATGATGATTAGGGCGTGGAAGTCATGTGTATTAGGTCATGGAAGTCATGTAGATTAAGGTATGTAAGTCATGTGGATTAAGGTATGGAAGTCATGTGGATTAGGGCATGGAAGTCATGTTGATTAAGGTATGGCAGTCATGTGGATTAAGGTATTGAAGTTATGTGGATTAAGGTATTGAAGTAATGTGGATTAAGGTATGGAAGTCATATGGATTAAGGTATGGAAGTCATGTGGATATAGGTATGGAAGTCATGTGGATTAAGGTATTGAAGTCATGTCGATTTAGGTATGGAAATCATGTGGATTACGGCATGGAAGTCATGTTGATTAAGGTATGGAAGTCATGTGGATTAGGGCATGGAAGTCATGTGGATTAAGGTATGGAAGTCATGTGGATTAGGGCATGGAAGTCATGTGGATTAAGGTATTGAAGTCATGTGGATTAAGGTATGGAAGTCATGTGGATTAAGATATGGAAGTCATGTGGATTAATGTATGGAAGTCATGTGGATTAAGGGTGGGAAGTCATGTGGATTAAGGTATTGAAGTCATGTGTATTTAGGTATTGAAGTCATGTGGATTAGGGCATGGAAGCCATGTGGATAAAGGTATGGAAGTCATGTGTATTAAGGTATGGATGTCATGTGGATTACGGTATGGAAGTCATGTGGATTAGGGTATGGAAGTCATGTGGATTAAGCTATGGAAGTCATGTGGATAAAGGTATTGAAGTCATGTGGATTAGGGCATGGAAGTCATGCGGATTAAGGTATTGAAGTCATGTCGATTTTGGTATGGAAGTCATGTGGATTAGGGCATGGAAGTCATGTCGATTAAGGTATGGAAGTCATGTGGATTAAGGCATGGAAGTCATGTTGATTAAGGTATAGAAGTCATGTGGATTAAGGTATGGAAGTCATGTCGATTTAGGTATGGAAGTCATGTGGATTAGTGCATGGAAGTCATGTGGATTAAGGTATGGAAGTCATGTGGATTAAGGTATGGACGTTTTAACTGATTTTAGTCATTCACTATCGAAACATTTGTCATGCAAAAAAATGCATTCGTTAATTGCTAAAGTTGATTTTAATTTTATTTGAGATAAATAATTGATCGGTGATTCCAGTGGAAACAGAAATATATATACAGGGTGGCCCCTAAAAACGGGCACCAACTCTAATTAGGCCCCGTTTCTTAGTGTTTTGTCTGAATGAAATTAAACTTTGGTCATAACTAGTAGATTATATTTAAAGCATCACATCAAAACACTAGGGTATTTGCCCATTTTTCTCCGTTCTACAGCATATGTTCTAGATGGCCTTTATTTAGTTTTTTTTTGGGGGGGAGGGAGGTCACCCTGTATATCTGTATTGTCGACGGTAAAATACAAGAAAACTTACGAAATATCAATCATTATCAAGTACGCATATTGGTTGTTGAAGACAATTAATAAAGTCTCTTGAAAAAGAAATAAAAATCGAGAAAACTTATATATCAAGGACCGCAGTCATTAATCTTACTAATGATCATCGTTTCATTATAAATATCTGCTAAATAAGAGGGAAACATTGAGCTACAGACATTTTAGTTTAGATACTTTGTGAGATATTTTGTCTTGGACTTATATCTTGTGTACATTCTATAGAAATGACTCCAAATAAAACATGATATCACTTACTGTCAAAACCTAAAATAAAAGAGAATTAATATCTCAGAGCCGGTAGATGAATATTAGTTTCAATTTTTACAACATATAATTTATATTTAGTAAAAAGAAAAAACAGTGAACGGTTAGGAATGTTTACTAAGCCTGAATTTGTAGATGCAATCAAATGACATAAACGCATAAATGAAATATATACATGGAGTTGTTGAATAAATCTTGACTAATTTGCTACAGTAGTTACACCAACATTATCTATGAGATTAGAGACCAATCATTAAAGTATGTAAGCGATTTCTGTAAGAAATAAGGTCGTTTAAGTTAGGGATGGGGTGGGAACAAAAAGAAAGTACAGTCTCGCACATAATTATTTTATTTTTAAAGAACATATCTATGCATTACCAACTTTAATGATTAAATCTCAATGTTAAAAAATCCAAGATGCGTTTATTAAAATAGCTATTTAAATGTTATTAATGAAACCTTAAGCAGCGAGGGATATTAAATGTCTGCTATTAAATTCTGTCTCTTTATATTCTCCAATAATTTATTTACACTAACTCAAAAAAACATGGGTATATTACATTTAATTTAATAGATAACATATTGTGACAATCATACTAATCGTCGTTATGTGTGTATGTATGTATGTATGTATGTATGTATGTATGTAGACTTGTTTGGTGAGGAGGGCGGCTAGTCTCCCTGGAGGATTAAAAACAAGACCTTCCAAAGGGCGAATGAACTCTTTTTCTGGATCAACGGCCAACTAGCACCGTGTATATTTGTGTGTGTATATGTGTATTGGGGTGGAGAGGGCCCCCGTAAGCCGTGGTGAAGGCAATATTTCTAGGAGAAGCAAATCTCTGATTTAAAAAAAACCATAAAGCGGGAGACCAGTACCCGCATTAAGCTGGTCTGCAGTTTAATTTGTTGCTGGCTATCTTGCTCTAGCTTGTTGCTGGATCTCAACATTTTGAACCGAGAGAGAGAGAGAGACTTAGCTATCGTACAAAGCTAAGACTCTGCAACATCATCTTTGTATAGATACTCCCTCAGGCATTTGGGCTCATGGATTTTAAGTGTCTGAGGGAGTGGCACTCGTCTGACAAGACGTTGCAATCATCATGTATTTATGTATGAGAGGGCTCCCAGAAGCCGTGGTGAAGGCAATCTTTGTAGGAGCAGCAAATGTCTGATTTAAAAAAAAAACATAAAGCGAGAAACCAGCACCCGCATTAAGCTGGTCGGAAATTTAACTTGTTGCTGGATATCTTGCTCTTGCTTGTTGTTGGATCTATACATTTTGAACCTAGAGAAAGACTTAGCTGTCGTACAAAAATAAGACTCTGTAACATCATCTGTGTATAGATACTTCCTCAGGCATTTGTCTATTAAAATGGTCCTGTGGCAATGGAAGTCATTTTTGGGTTCATGGCCTGAGTGACTGAGGGAGTGGCACTCGTCTGAGAAGACGTTGCAATCATCATTTATATATATATATATATATATATATATATATATATATATATATATATATGCGTGTGTGAGTGTGTATATGTGGGTGGTTCATTGCCTCGCTCATACACCTTAATAGTTGTAATCAATGCTATCGTTAATAAACGTTTACGTAATCTTTTTCGAACGCCTATAAAATAAACTTTAATATCTACCTCTCATGTGATTCACTGAACACTGCCCTATACTCAATACCGTTTAAAAGCATGTCATTAATTAATACATCTAGATAATATGTGAACATTTTCAATAAATTACACCCCCTGCTGTGTTAGAAATATAATGCGAAATGATTTGATTAGCATTATGTTTCAGGTAGATAAATGTAGATAAAAATCTAAGAGGTTAAGTTGAAAACCTATTGATGCAAGGATCATCGAAGCGTGTCGCCATAATATTGACTGACGATTACAAAAAAAAAAAACATTTAACATTTTTTTACAGAAACGTCAATTATATACTTGTGTATTTAAATAGATTAATTTGCACCATAAATCTTTTTAGCAATTCCTAAGCTAGAGTTTATTTTTAAGGGAAAATATACGCACATGTAGTTTGTACATAGCCAACCTATTTATTTTAATATAAGATTTAAGTAATTCATTGTCAAGCATTAATGAAACATTTTTAATTTATTTGTCTCGGTTATCTGCTTGGCTTGGCTAGGGCAGAACTACCTACTGAAGCGGCCTATGAAGTTATGTAAGACTCCGTCGCAAATGTCATAAACAGGTTTGGTGCAAATATTTGTCGCAATGAGTTGCTCTTTTCTCCATTCATACGTTTCAGCAGCATAGTTCATATTTTCTTATTTCTTGTTATATATATTCATTCAGACTCACTTCCATCTTGGTAGGTCATCTTCAAAATGTTGATGGCGATGGCAAATGTGTCTTATCTTAAGGCATATTTTTTATATGATATTGTTATTATATTGTATTAAATTCTATTGACATTTCCATGGAAACGTCTACCTAGCTTTACATATATTTGCTTATATTTTAACATATTAAATGTGTTAGATGTTATAACACGTTTTTATATTTGTTATATAACTTTGATATGATAAAACTTTTTGTTATTATCTTGTATAATCTGTATTTTTTTATTTGGGAAGTTTGCGTGTTGCATTACCTGCTCTTTATATATCTTTTACAAATGGGTGTGATTTTTTTATATGATATTAAACATTTTTTTATGTCATAATAACTCAATAAACTCTGATATAAAAAATATTCTGAAAACAAAATGATTTTAAAACGTTCTTTTAAAAATGATAATTTACTTTAAAAATTTTTTAAACAATTTAATTATGGTATATCATTCATAAACAGTTCGTTTACATTGTATCCCCCTGTAAAGTTGTAAACTAATTAGTCGCACTAGTTTTATAATTGAATAGTTGAGAGTAGAATCATATTTAACTCTTAATTGTAATCTGAATTATTTTAATTTTTATCTAGCATTAAGGCTATTTTTGATACTTTTTTTACTATTCTTAAACAAGTATTCACGTATATTATTGCATAGTATTATAACCTTACAATAATAAAAGAATAAGCCAATGATATTAATTTTGATAAAATTTCTCGGTTCACACATGAGTGCCGTCATTCACTCTTTTTTGCGTCACAGTTAAAGCCCGCGACAATTAAAAACACTGCGCTGATAGGTATACAATCAGTAAGTTATCTCATATAGTGTCGGCTGGCTCAAAAGATTCCCAAAAATATATCCTTCTTTTGGCTTAAACACTATGCGAATTCACGTCCGCTTCTGCGCCTACTTGCGAGTCACTATCAGAAGATTTTTCGGCTGAGTCAAATTAATCCAGTAACACTAGCGGACATTATATTGATTATTTTAACCTTTGGTTCTTCTGCTGAGGTTATTCTTGAAATTGTAATAATTAGTTGATTCTAAATTATTGGCAAATGAAATTTTACCAGCAGATATGATTTTTTTTTTATTACCATTACATTTGTTGTTCTAATGGCGATTTTTAACGAATGCTCTTTTGTTTTATTTTACTTGATTCGGAGTTATCAAAAAGCAACCCCACATTGTGCCTGGGGCAAACACCTGATCTCTATATGAGATGCAAATATATTCGAACATTACATTAAATCCAAATCAAGTCTACAAATACACAGTTAGTAAGGAAGTCAGGATTATTAATTATACTCTTCTACATGATTAGTTAAATGTTCTATAATATTTCCTAATCTCGTAATCGTACTGGATTTAAGGATAAGAATACATCGAGTCTGGTGGAGTTTCTAGTATACTTTTACTATACATAAAGTAATTTGAAGGAGGTTTACTATTCCTCCTATAATCCAGCATAGGTTTGCAATAACCGATGCGTCCTTAAACATTTGACAATTAAAAAAAATATTATCTGGGGCATTTATGTTATCAAAAAGTATATTTTATATACGAAGCCTTATGTAATCTAAAACGCAATGGCGAAAACATCCTTTGTAAGACCCCCCTTTCTCTAAGTAAACCAACTTGATATCGTCATACAATATCTTCTCATATTTGAACAATTTGGTCAGAGTATGACAAGGTTTGAGATGTTTTTGCATAGCATCCGTAATTGCTATACAAGCTTGAAAGTTTAAGATTCTATTATGAGTTTAATTTCCGCAATTTCCGCCTATTTCTTAAAGGTCATTTTTAATTGATCTTGCCTGAAATTAAATTATTCTACCTCCGATAGGTTCAACTGCTGAAATAATGCTATCTATTTTCAAGTCAGTCAGAAAATTATCTCTAATTATTTCACCCCATACATGTTCAGACTATTTTTATCTATGCGTTTACTTTAAATGAAAACATGATTGTCACACTTACCGATGAAGCACAGTTTCAGGATTTTTATGATGGCATACTCCTGATATCGTTTTAATGTCTGCTTTCATAAGTTTTTATAGCGAATTAGAGGACACCATAACTTTTATGTATTTATTTCTTCTGTTCCAGCTTTTTTGCTAGAGTATTATCAGTTAATTTAATATTATTCTTTCTCATATGAAATAGGATCTATTTTTTACTAATAAAATAATCTGAGTGCCCGGCGTTGTCTGGGTATTTTGAAGTGTGTGTTGAGCAAAAAAAAAATGCTAATAGGCAAGGAGGCTCCAAATCGTACCGCGACTGGGAGGGAAAACATGGAAAAACACGTGTTCTCCTTGCCCTTACGTTCATAGCCAAACCTGAAGTTGCGATCTTTTAAATGAAGTCTAGTTAATCGATATTATCGGCGATGAAAAGCGACCACTCCATGTAGACAAGTGTCCAGTTGTGTGTGAAGCAATTAATATTTTGAGCTAATTTTTAGATATTTTTCCTCGAAAGGGTCGAGCTTCAAAACGATATCAATCTTCTGGAAATTTATCGCATCTTCCAAGATTGTTTTAAGCAGACATACATGCATAAATTTAAACAGACAGGTGAGAGTGATATAATAGACAATCTGGGTGCCGGGAGTTACCGAGTGTTTGGAGGTGTCTGGTGAGAAAAAATAGTGTTAGTACGTAGGCAGGCAGGCTCCAAGCCGCACTGGGAATGAAAAAAAAACACGTGATGTCTTTGTCGTTGCTCCCATCGCCAAACAGGAAGTGGTGAATGTTCGAATAGAGGCTATTACATTGAAAGAGGGGTTTATTTAAAAATATCAGCGAAAAAAGCGACCCTTCCTTATAGAAAAGTTTTTAGTTGAGTGTGAAGGAGTTAATGTGTCTTAAGCCATCTTTTGCATATTTATCGTTGGAAATGTCGCGCTAAAAAAAAACAAACTCCGATCTCGTGAAAATCGGTCGCCTCTGTCGAAAGTTTAAGGCAGGCATACAAATATACATATTTACATACATAAATACACACATTTAAACAGACAGCTGAGATATATATTATAGAAGATTCTCGTATCTTAATTGAAGAGCTGGTTAGACCGTAGATAATTTTAGTTTACAGCTTTGGTTACGTAGTAATTATAAAAGATTTGAACTGAGTTTGAAGCATAAATATGTACTGTATAACCTCTGTTTATATCAAGTCATCGATATAAAGAAATGGTCATTTAAGTTAAGTAAATCATATATTAATTAAAGGCTGCGATCATGAACACAAAGCCATATTGTATATTTATATTTTTATTAATTAGTAATTTCCTTTTGTGTTATTTTTTAATATTAATATCAGTAATATTAATTATTAGTAATAATAGTAGTGAAGTAATATTTGTAGTAAACATAGGAATTGTAGTGTGATTGTTATTCCCGTAATGTTTCCTCATCAACTAATATTATTATCAATTAATTCTAACAACGGTTTATTCTCAGGAGGATGATTACTCAGTTCAGTCCAAAGTCAACAGAATATACGCCATTTTCAAATGACATTTTATCTGTTAAGGGACGGATAAGATTCTGTGTATTATAATGCAGACAGAACTTTGACTGCCTCCCAAATGAAATAAGTCTATTACTTAAAGCGTGTCTCACCAACCCAGGAGTATTGACACACTGAGCAAATTTTAATAGGCAATGCAGGTTTCTATCAGAGGTTGACACCGCTTCAACATTCGGGCCCGCATTGCATTTTCCTGGCATGATAACATAAGTAAATGAGACTTTTATTAGGACATATATCATAGTCTTTCGGAAACTATTGCACATATTTAGTTTTCATAACAGTAATTTACCATTGATTTCTGACTGATATTGGGTGAGTTTTTCCAAGACAGTATTACCTCGAAACTTCCGCTGGATTACGATAAACTCCATGTATTCCCTCTTCAGTTATTGTTTGTTAATATCCCTTTAGGATGCTCTAATTTCACTTGCCCATTTCTACGATTGTTTTGACGTCGACTAATGCTTGTGATCGTGAGGATTATTGGGGTGTACGTGGTTATGTGATGTTACTTATCTGCTCGAGATTCATTTAACTTATTCAGGGCGTTTGCTTTCATATAAAAAAACATGGATATTATACTAAAATAGTGTATGCTTGTCACAATGTGTGTGCTTTTTCTTGTTTGTGGCGATGTCACAGTCTCAAATGTAAAGGTGATGGCGTCATGTGTAAATGAGCCTAAATGCATCTGACTGAAGAAGATAACTGGTACTTCGTTATATGTTGACATATTTTGATATCTAATAAGAAAAACAGTGGTTTGTTTTCCTCCTTACTTTTATTTATTTTAAGTTTTTGTAGCATCTTGCGTTTTATTTTATTTCAAATCCTCACCTTAAAATAATTTCTCGTTAAGTAAGGTTTCGTAGAGGTCTCTATTATTTTATTCAACATTCTAAGTAGCGATCTGGAGGTCCCCCTGAGTATTATTTTCATTGCTCACCAAGAAATTGTTTCTCTGTAAAAGTTGAGCAGTTGGAACTGTTTAATAGTGACCTGAATGCTTTCTGTAGGCCATTTCTGTATTTTTTCAAGGATAACTTACAAGATAATGTTTGTTATACAGACTAATTATTTCAGTTTCATAATGATCTAGAGTTGTTTTTTATTTTACTTTTATTTAGTCATTACGTTGTGCTTTTGAGGCTTCCAGAGTTCATTTATTTTTTTATTACTAAGTTACATTTTTTTTATCGAAAGATTAGACACTTTAATATAACATTTACAGGAGTGCTTATTACCTTCATTTAGTAATTTCACAACAACTATCAAGGTTTACGGAGTTTTATTTTTGTAATTGCTAACTAGAAAAGCAATATTCTAAAAATTGTCTTATTTCCTATTACAAACAGTTACGTTTCCACCCGTATCACACTCCGACAGGACAAGAAAACCTTACTTCTAGATCTATTTCTGACCACAGTAATCGACAATTATGTAACGAATGCCCATATCCCACTCGTGAATGGAGTATCACGTTGTGATAATAGTAGAACTACTCCTAAACTCTCCACTCTAGGTTGAAGAGACATTGCTTAAAACGACAATCCTATAAGAAAACTGGTTGGGAAACCATCAGGAATTCCATCAGAGATGTCTGATTGGGTAGTATATATTGTCTCCATGCAAAACAGTGTGCAAATGAGATAGCTGAATAGTTAAAAGCGGCATTTGAAACATATGTTTCCACAAGCAAGTTCTATAGCAAACCTCACTCTCCCAGATGATATACTTTTATTGCGTAGCTGCCATTCCTCAAAAGTAGCATACATACTGCAGATTTACCGAGTTAAGGCCAGTAAAAATAGGCCAATGTTTACAGAATCTAGTAATTGTTAGAAAAATAGCGACCACAAATAACTATTATATAGAAACCATCAGAAAAAATAATTGAAGCGCAGAAATTAGTAACTTATGATTTCTGGAAAATCTACAACATTGTAAAACATAATTGTGAAAGAAACAATCATGAAGTCGTATGCACGGCAACCGAGAACGCTGTCATAATTGCTCCTGTGTTGGCTTCAAATTCTATGCGAAACCATTTGAAAGTTACACAATTTAAGTTCCCAACAAACCACTCTATTCCTCATTTTCCTTTGCGGACAAAACCCATATTATAGATCTGAAAAAACATCCCGTCTCAAAGACATGATCTCATAAGTAATCTGGACACCACAAAAGCACGTGGAGCTGATCTCATCGCGCCTACTTATGCTTTAAATAATCTTGATTTCATTACTCTAGGAAACCCGCTTGCGTGGTATCAGTTCGCAAGAACTCTGGCGAAAGCACTGCCCCATTATATTATGGCAACTTTAAGGTTTTCGCTCTTTTCACCAAAATATTTGAGTCAGTAATTAATCAAGCTGTACTCAGTTGCAAAACATCTATTAGACCAACATCAATGATTAGACAAGCTCGTTCTACAACAGCCATCAAAAATGTAATCTCTGAATGTATATACTACGCATTGCATAGTGCATAAAAATGTAGGGTAGTAGCCTTACATATACCAAAGACTTTGAACAGGGTATGGCACGATGGTCTTCCCAGGAAAATCAGACCATAGTGTATTATTGCACGAATACTTAACATAATAACATCCTTCTTAAATAAGAAAAAAAATCCTGGTTATTCTCGATAGTCGTACGTCGCAAAAATATGATATAAAGTTGGGTGTACATCAGGGGTCGATCCTTGGGCCTTTTTATCCCTGTTATTCATAAAGAAAATCTATGATGCGTATATTTGCTGCTGAGACCACGCTCTATAACAGACATTCGGGAAAGACGAATGAACACATATCGAAGGCATTAGGGGAAACTTTGAGAAAGACCTCCAATATTCAGCAGAATTGGGGCAAAATGGAGAGTAACATTCATTTCTGTGTAATCTAACCTTCTCTTCCCTAATAAATACAATAAGTTTTCTCAACCACTAATAGCTATGGCTAGTAAAAGTACCTTTTTTCAAACTCCTCGGCTAAACGGTCGTAGGGAACATAGGTTGCAACAGATAAAATGAAGACATTGCCACGGCTGCTGCACGGAAGGTGGTCTCTCTTTACCAGGCTAGAAATTTACTTACGTCTACAAGTATCCTGTCCCTTTACAGGGCCATCATTCGCCTATGTATGATATATTATTGTCACATTTGGACGTGTTCATCTGCAACTCGTCTCTCAGTCCTTGACAGATTGCATATGAGAGTCGTCACCATAATAAATCTTGAACCGTCAGCTAAGCTTCAGACTGTGTGTATTCTACGAAATATATTGCATCCCTATGCCTACTTCAGAAGTATTGTAATGGTAGATGATCCAACGAACTACAAGCCTTTGTACCTCCTCGATGTAAATACTCCCAACAAACCAGAAAACAGGCAAAATGCTACACTTTAACACTAGAGATATGTAGCTACCTAAATGCATTCTACTCTAATTAATTCTTCCTCATAACTGCTAGACGTTGGACTTCTCTTCCGGGTTCCGTAATTCCCCAACTGTACTCACACGCAGAAAGTTCGAGTGTAATGTGAACATACATCGTGCTGCTTACCTTCCTACATAATATCCTAGCAATTTATGTTCCAGGTAGTAGTAGCTAATAAAAAACACTATGTCTGGGTCGGAATACACATGTAATAGACATAAAAAAATGTTAGTTGTGCTCTGTAGGCCCCTTTAATTTTTATTAGTGAATGCCACATCGTTCTGCACCTCCTCTGGGTTAATTTTTCCTTATCACTAATCAGTAGAAAAAGTAATTTCTATTCTAGATCGGGCAGAAAAACATAGCTTAGTAGAGATCTCTCGACCTCCTGACATTTATTAAGTGTTTCAATAGAACTCTGAAGATCTCCAGTGTTTTAATTTTTTTTTTAACTGCTAAATCAAGGAATTGTGATTTTGTTCATTAATTCGTAATATTTTGCTTGAAAGTGTATGATAAAATTTGTTTTAAAACAAATGCGTTTCGGTGTATATGCAAGATAAAAATATCAGTTGTAAAATATATGCGAAACCCACTGTTTTCATGCTGTTTCATTATTTATGTCCCTGATCAATAATATTAAAAAAAAAACCTCGGAGCAATACACTATTAATACAGTACTAACGGGACCGGTAGAAATTTCACAGGGAACTCATTCATGTGTAATATTCCGATGTTGGCATTCTGTAAATGTTCAGCGTAAATGAAGACGCTCTGATAATATTGTGGCTCTTTTGTTAAAACTCCACAAGTATTTATACAAGCTAGCAACGACGAACAGCGTCGCCCGGTTTTAAAGTACGCAAAAATATGATATTTAAATTCTTACAGACTCCGTTATCTATAATATAAAGCTGAATGTGTGTGTGTGTGTGTGTCTGGTCAGTAATAGGCTGCTATATGTTTGACTATTTAAAAAAAAATGATTACATATAATGATAGCAGATGTATCGGGACACAGAAATGGGTATGTTCGATCGTGCTGAACAGTGGTTCATTAAAATTGTGGGGTCTGCGTCCGCGCCGGGTCAACTAAGTAGGGAAATAAAAAAATTCAAAAATTCAAAAAAAACGTTTACAAGTGTTTCTGATATAGATGTACATTAGAATATTTTCATAAGTATGTTTTAACTTAAATAGGGACGGTATAATCATATTGTGGCATGACCCTCATAGAATGAAAATAGGCAATAACTTTAATAAATACCTTTCATATATATCTGCGTAAGTATACTTTGATAATTATGTTTCAGTTTGGAGAAATATGTGATGAGTAAATTATGGGGTATTCGTTCGCGCCTGACCTCCATAGAATGGAAATATGTCACAAAGTTTAACAAGGTTTTTTATATAGATCCAGAGAATATTGTGATAAGTGTTTCAGTGTGAGCAAGTATGGTATGATAAATTATGGAGGTTATCTATTTTATTTTTACTTTCATCATATTTTGCTTTGGTTTTGATACACCCGAATTCGAAGCTATTTCTTTACAACCCATCCTTTTGAAAACATATCATACTTTAATAAATCGAAATCCATTTTCTGTATGCACTTTTTGAACCCAGTCAACGACGGGTACTTTTGCGAGTATTATTATAGAGTGAATGTTCTATAATTTTTTATATATTATAAATTTGCGATTTCAATATATATATATATATATATATATATATCTATATATATATATACATGTATATATATAGATATGTATATATGTATATATATGTATATATATATTTATATGTATATATGTATATATACACATGTGACTAAGGTGCATCAGCTTAATTCAAAATCGAAACTATATATATATATATATATATATATATATATATCTGACCTATTCAACAATTTTCGTTCTGGTTTCGATTAAAGTCGAGGAATTCCAGTTTACATATATATATATATATATATATATATATATATATATATATATATACATGTGTGTGTGTCTGTATGTATTTAGCCAGTAGAGTTTAGTTTCCTAGAAATACATCCAATGGCACACCAGTTGTTTACCAAAGAGTGCTCAATGAGTGAACAGAGCAGGTATATTAAATTTATTTAAACAAACATTGGTGGCTACATATGTGCATATAAACACCCGCCCTATTGGATGTTATATATATATATATATATATAATGTGATTAGTTTTTTTGGAAAAAGAATTCCAGCAGAGTGCTCAATTAAAAGGAAAATCCAAATTTTAAGAGCGTACTTATATTTTGTGTACAGAAAGTTGTTAGTTGAGACAGGTCATTGGTACCGTCGGTTTCAAGCCCGATAATAAGGCCCGTTTAAGGTATCCTTATCGAGCTCTCTTCAGCCAATATTCGTCTCGACGAATATTGGCTGAAGAGAGCTCGATAAGGATACCTTAAACGGGCCTTATTATCGGGCTTGAAACCGACGGTACCAATGACCTGTCTCAACTAACAACTTTCTGTACACAAAATATAAGTACGCTCTTAAAATTTGGATTTTCCTTTTAATTGAGCACTCTGCTGGAATTCTTTTTCCAAAAAAACTAATCATATTCGCCCCCACCAGGAATTTACGGTAAATACCAATAGCCTAGTGGTTGAGCACTATCGGGAAAGAACACCACAAAACAGGAAGTAAAGACCACCTTCTTTAAAAACAACCGGAGATGGAACAATATACCTTAAATTACTCCACTAGAGACGAATATTGGCTGAAGAGAGCTCGATAAGGATACCTTAAACGGGCCTTATTATCGGGCTTGAAACCGACGGTACCAATGACCTGTCTCAACTAACAACTTTCTGTACACAAAATATATATATATATATATATATATATATATATATATATATATATATATATATATATATTGAGACAGGTATCAGGTTATGCCCACATATTTTTTAAAGTTCTTAATCGACAGTCTTATTATTGCTATTATTATTGATATTGTTAGTGTTATTAATATTATAAAAATTATTATTATGATTGTTAGTGGGATTAACATTATTACTTTTGACATAATAACAGACATAATATATAATATGCGGGTATGTACATGGATGTCTGTGTTTTAGGGTCCGTGCATTGATATAACTGCGTATGTGAGTATAAATATAAACATGTTATAACTGCAGGTGAGTAGTATATACCTATGTAGGTGTATATGTGTGTATATATACACGGGTGAATCAAAGTGTGGGTGTTTATACGTGTATTTATATATGTATGTATGCATGAGGAGGTTGATAACTTTCGCAGTTTGATGTATATGTTTATTTATTTGTTTATTTGTTTGTATTTCATTTAATTTTTTTAATTAATTTTATTATTTTATTTATTTAATTTATTTTAATTTTATTCTTGTGTATCTTCATAGATATTGTCTGTTTTCCGTGCGCGTGTATGTGTAATATACAGCGAGCGGTGTATAACCACTCCTGGGTAAAGGCATATGTGTGTTTGCTTACAGAGAGTGTGTGTGTGTGGGTATGTGTGTGTGTGTCTGTGTGTGTGAATTGAAATACACTGGTCAGCACTCAATAGCCATGATGAATGTTTTTGATTATTGACCGCAAGACAACACTATTAAATTGTCAAGTAACTTATACCGTAAAACCCAAAAGATGGGATTGATAAACTTCCAAAAGGAATATAAAAAAGGGAAGTAAAAAAGGAGAGGTTTCCTATGTTCAAAGACCTTACTTTTCCTCTCGCCCCCCCCCCTCATAACCCCACGCGCATGTTACATTTCATCTTTGTAAACGAAATAAGATTTTTTTTTTGTTTGAAATATCAGTTCTCGACAACGCGGGTGATTACAGAAACATGTATGCACATATGTAGCCATCAATGTTTGTATAAATAAATTTAATATATATATATATATATATATATATATATATATATATATATATATATATAAAACTTGAGTTCCGTCGACTTTAATTGAAACCGGAACGGACACTGATGAAGAAGTCATGAAAAATTATTCACACGAAAAATAGATTACTGGAATTTCATTAATTATAATCTAAACAGAAACCAACACTTATGAAAAATTATATGTAAAATTAGTTATAAAAAAATGTTTTGAGTGCAATTACCAATAATAGAAAATAAGCTTATTAATAATTATTGGTAAAATTAGTAATTACAAGAAATGCAACTTTTACCTCTTAAACGACAATCACTCGGAGGTAAGCGTGACGATGTATGATATAGTAATACCTACTTATTAAATGATTTTCGTTAGAACAAGTGATATACACTTGGTTCAATATTAGATTATTATGACGGTCGATATTTTTAATTACTGACTTATTTCGATCTATTTCCAACTATGTCAAACTTGCATTTATCAATTTATCGTAACTAAGATTATTCGTCCCCCTCTTATATTTGGAAGCGGAATATGGCTGTCATTCTTACAGTGCAATATCATCTGTGTTAGTTTGGATTATTTGGATTATTTCGACTACGGTTTTTATCTAATATATAATTCTCACAACGGTTCGACCGATGGAAGCAATAATATTTTTCACGTCTGTTTTGTTGAACTCAAACTAAAATGCCTGCAAAACTTAGACATCCTCAAGGTTATCAGAAACAATTATTACTTTTATCAATATAGTAAAATTGTTAAGTTCTGTAAGCCATAGTTTGACTCATGCAATATTGATAGATTTTCTCAGTCTCCAGAATGTGAATGACTTATTTATCAGTTACCACATCTGTCATTGCATCTCGATCTACTAATAATCTTATAAAATTCGTGTAGATTACAGATATCAACAGAGATATCTGCCAGTTCGACATATTATGCCTAAAATTGTTGATGATTACATCGGCGGAAACGTTGTAGGAATAACACTCAAAATTCGAAAAGTGTTCCGACTAATAATATAATAGAAATCCTCAACGCTTATCTGAAAAAAATTAGAAACCGCTATGATAACGTTGATGATGACATGCGTTTTAATTACCTATGCTTTTTTTCATATGTGCCATGCAATTATAAAGGCATGGACAACAGCATATCCCTTTCAATGTTCTGACCCCCGCGTGTGTATCCGTTCATATCTTATATCCATTTATATAAAGCGACGTGGTTATCGGTTGATTAACTGTATCTAAGTGTCCCAGATATATACTTAAGAGTCAAAACAATGAACAGAATATGCTGTTTTCATATCCCTAGTAATTATAGAGTACATTGTAAAACAAACTGATAATTTGGGTATTTTTATTCATTTATTTAATGCGTTTTACTTTAAATAGTACGGTTAAATGATAATCCCTGGGGGCATATGACATACACGATGAATTACCTCTCCATTGATAGAAGAAGTGTCGTAGCTTGGGATGTGGCACATTAGGAGATGACAGACATTTGCCCGCTCTATCTCATACACTCAAATCTAGAGATAGATTTTGATTTTTATCGCCCATTTATATGTTATGGGTTGTTCTGCGCTTGCATTTAGTTAATTGTGTGTATTTAAATTGAAATTTGTAATTATTTTCTAAATTTAGTTGCTACTATTATTATTAAAATAATAGAGATCTTCCTAAAGATTCAGCATTATTTCTTGCAGTACATAAGAATTTCTACTTCATTAGCTTTACCTATTAACCCTTGTTTAACTTGATATCTCAAGGGATTTTTTCGTATTCTATGTTTTCTGCTTCCCTCCCATATCATTATGCCGATAAAAGAACACCGTTTTCTATTACTGATGTGTAATATGTATTCAGACCGTATTTTGTCGCGATATTTAATTTTTATTGGAGATTAAAAGACATCGATTAAGGATTAAATAAAAGAATGCACACTATATATGTTTAATTGTAACAGAAACCTATTTATTAGTATCGACTCACCAGAAGATTTGTGGCAGATCGTTATTATGGATTTTTTTATCGCGCGTTTACCGGAGTCTAGATCACATTACTCTGTATATTTCTTTTATCTATATATTAATACGACAGCGGGTGTGCTATTTTGTGTGTCACGCTTCCTTCTTTCTTCTTAATTTTACGAAGAATTCTTAATAATTTATAGTTTCTTTTTCGATTATATCTCACGGATTTCAAGTTATATATATATATATATATATATATATATATATATATATATATATATATATATATATATATATATATATATATTTAAAGTGATGGTTGTGTAGTTCCAACGAGAGAAAAATGTATATTTAAAAGAGTGTAGCCATCAAAAATCGTGTTTTTTTTAAAAAAGATTTTCATCATATTTTTATTTTAAAATATTTTTATAACGCGTTTCGAGCTTAGGGTGTGATCTCTTCAGATGTTTTCGTAAAAAGTTTTCTTTAACATGAGAGTTTGTAGAGTTACCTCCGCTGATACTAAATGTGTTTTTCAGAGTGATGTGTGGTCTCAGACATTCTGACTCCAACTGTAAGTGTTCAAAGTGTCCGGTCAAAGTTATATTCAAAGAGTGGATTTACGTCCATTGGTGAAGGATTTTATGTTTTTTAGGGTTATTTTTAAATACTTTCTTTCCCCATGTATAGAACACACTCACACACAATCACACACGCATGCATATACATTCATGTACATGCACACATGTACACACACACGCACGTAGGCACACACACATACACACACGCACATACATAGAAATATATGTAGGAGCATACATATATACATACCCACCTACACACTCAGACACGTACTCGCACACATCAACCGCTAACAATTTTTGTATGTTTATATATATATATATATATATATATATATATACATACATATATATATATATATATATATATATATATATATATATATATATATATATATATATATATATACTTCCCCCCCCAACCAAAACACGCATGTATATAAATTCCGGGAAAAAGATTACACCACAAGATACAGAGGAACAAGTGAAAATCAAAAAATCCCTTAGTATTTCAAAACTTCAGACCGAAATCGACATACGCGAAGACAAGAAAGTACATTCTACGGAGAAGTACACAGATATTGACAATAAAATATTTAAAAACATCAAGGAACTTTGCCCCAAGGAAACACAGCAACCCCTCTTGGAACTCTGGGATTCTTAATGCAAAAAACAGGAGGAAAAATCCAGGGAAATCATTGGACGGAAAATAACCTGGCTAAAAAACCTGCCGGAAAAAGAAAGAAGCAAACAATCGACAAACACATACAAGGACAACCAGGAACAGAACACTCTTACACGATGTCCGCAAGCCCAGAGATCACATAACAAAGGTAAGAAACGAAACATACACCATATACAAACACATCCACACAACAGATACAACTACACACAAAGAAGCAACCACAATATATCCACGTCATACACAAATTCCCAACAACTGACCCAGCCACCACGCACACAAATAACACCTCAAAATTACACAAGAACCCGCACCCTTAACAAACACAACACACCAGACAACATACCACATAATACATATCCACAAAAATACCCACTTATATACAATCCTAAGCAATACAAACCTTACTATTACCACCCAATTCAGCAAACACAATAACAACTCCATTCCCACTGACACTACATCGCTAACACAAACAACGAAAATATACCTTTACTAAACAACACCTACCAAAACATCCCAACAATGCAACACAACTACCTGAGACATCACATAATTCAAAACACTACCTACAACTCTCATCCCTAATATCCTACACAAAGAAGGGAACCCCTAAGGCACCTCCCCCATCAACGGGAACAATCAGAATATCCCATGCAACACCAATCCCAACAAACAGACCTTCCCTACAACAAACCCTGACAACACAACCCTATACAACAATGCATGTATCCTCAACACCAACACCAATTCCAACTGAAACACAACTATCAAACACAAACAACATATAACGACAACCCATTCAATCATTTATCACTGTTATTGTACACAACACTCATTTTACAAGGAGACATCACATCACCCCAAGACACACCACTCCTCGAAACAAGGAAACAAACAACCCTCACCATTTTTTAGGAAACCCCCAGGGAACAACAATTCCAGGTTAGAAAAAATTAGACCCAAAATCACCAATTTATCCACATACTCCTTATCAAACCACGAAATGGCAATACTGAAGCTGGACCTAAAATTCTGCCCCACCCCTAAAAGCAATATAGCGGAACTAAAAAAGGACCTTAAAGAATTCGAACGGAAATTTTGACTAATAGAAACACTACATAACAAAGGGGACAAAGATGATTCTTTAGTAAAAAACAAATCAACATATTTCCCTAATAAACAGAACAACACAAAAGAACTAAACAGCTACTTCGAAAATCTCTGGAACCTTACCCTCCAAAAAAAACCCACAAAACCACAAGCAACCTCACACATAAGCAAAAACAAGCACTCGAAAAGATCCGTAATAATAATGACATAATAATAAAAGAAGCAGACAAAGGCAGTGCCGTAGTAATCATGGACAAAACGTATTATGAAACAAAAATTACAGAATTACTGGATGACAAACACTACTATAAACCCATTAGTACCAACATAGATAACACCACCATCTCAAAAATCACAAAACTTTGTACAACACACAACAAAAAAATAAAAAAGAAAGAAAAGGACTTCCTCACAAATTTCATTACAAAGACCAACAACTTCTACGGACTGCCTAAAATACACAAATCTGGCGTAATAAAACTTGCCATCGATACGCAAAACTCAGAATATATTAGCGCTCCAAATCCTAGTGACCTTACATTTAGACCCATTGTAGCAGGACCAGCCTGTCCGACAAGCAGACTTAGCAAATTAATAGACATTGTATTACAACATTTCACAGATCAAGTTAAGAGCTACATAAGGGACGACATCCATTTTCTTACTACCTTACCACATACAGTAAAAAAGGGGCACTATTAGTTACATTTGACGTTAGCAGTTTATATAGTAATATACCCCATGAATTAGGAAAAGAAGCAATAATGTTTGTGATCAACAGACACGCACAAACACTACACCCCAAATTCACAAAGCAATTCATTATCGATAGTATAGACATAATTCTAAATAATAATTCCTTCGAATTCAACAATACCAACTACATCCAAACAATAGGTACAGCAATGGGAACGAAAATGGCACCGACTTACGCAACCCTTACATAAGCCTACCTAGATAAAACGTTATACAAAAAGATAGAACAAAAATTTGGCCACAGCAATAAAAAAATATTTGTAGAATCATGGAAAAGGTACTTAGATGACTGCTTCATCCTATGGAAACCCACATGGGAGGGTATCACAGACTTAAACACCATACTCCAGAACCCACACCCAAAAATTATATTCACCATAGAACAAAGCTCTACAGAATTACCTTTCCTAGATATACTGATAAAGATTAAAGACAATAACATTATCACATACATTTACCGCAAACCACAGACACCCAATAATATCTACACTTTAAAAGTCACCACCCTAAAAGCTGCATAAAATCAATTCCCTACACCCTAGCCGTAGAATCTGCACCATAATCACGGACAATAACCGTCGGAAAATCCGACTCAAGGAACTACGAATAAATTTAAGAAAAAAGAAAATACCCATCACAACTTATAGACAAAGGGATCCAACTTGCGACAAATATACCAGTAGAAGATTTGAGAATCCCTAAAGAACGAGACAAAGAACAAATCCTAACATACGTCTCCACACACAACACAAACAACCCAGAGCTTTTCACAGAGATAACG
>NC_136508.1:72645474-72672974 GCF_053919585.1 Euprymna scolopes
TAAGGGTGTTTGTATTCATGCTGAACATCCACAGAATGCCAACTATAATATCTTAGATATAAAAGATGCAGCTGGTGAATTCCCAGAGGACTGCTAGTAATCTACACGTACGAAAACCACTGCAAATAGGTGTGAATTACTGCTATAAATGTTTTACCCTTTTTCTATCTGGTTATATCTCAAATTTAAGAAACAATATTTTCCTCAAGGACTCGTCACATATTTAAAATCAAGACATGGTCAGTGGTTTCTCTCCCCGTTCATTAGATTAGTTATTAATTGCTAAATTAGAACAATTTTGTGTTGGATCAACCAAAACTAGTAGCATCATATTGTCTGTACTGTTTTTTGTCTGTGTGAGTGGGGGGTGCTAAGGGAAAAATTTAGGATGTCTTATGAATGTCTATTATTATTATTATTATTATTATTATTATTATTATAATAATAGTCTTAATATTATTTTGGGGGGGAGTATTTTCTTATTAAAATTGAGCTATTAATAATTTCCTTACCATGTTTAACATTATCCATATAATCATTATATAAATTTTAATTATTATTTTTACTAGTGTACCGGCGGTACATGATGTATGAAACAAGGCCAGAAAATATTTTTTAAATGTTTTCTCCCGAACAAAAAAATAAATTACGCTTGTTAGTGGGCCCAATGCTGGCCATGGAAAGCAGCGGGAATTGGAGGGCATAACCTAAATGAAATCAGTTGACTACAACTCTCGTCTTTTGTCAGTTAGATATAACATAACAAGTAGCTTTGATTGTCATTACTCGTGGTTAATTTCAATTAGTTGCGTCTATTGACGCGGACTAGCTTTTGGTACCAGGTACTATCCTTTCTTTTAACTGTAACTCACTGGCGGCAGTTATCTATTTCGACTTCTGGAATGAACCTAACTGAAATTATCTGTATTCACTTGCCGAGAAATTACTGTCACTGGCGGAAATTGTCGCGCAGTGTCAGAAACTAGCAAACACTTGCATCCATTGGCTGCTATTGCATTTCTGTAGCGGTGAATGATAGCCATAGTCAGTTTGTTCTATAATGAGGGGTTTACTGGATTTTAGTTGCGTTTACTGGTTGACTATATCTGCTTTCTAATTATCAATATTGGTCAAGCTGAGTCTGTTATTTGCGTTTACTGGCGAGTAATAGCTGTCTGTTGCAATTATCTACCACGACTAGTGTCAGGCCCTATAAGACTGCTCTGAAATTATATCGATTATGGGTACCGACACTTCTTAACAAATGCAGACACATATATGAACTGACGCTCACTTTCAGACAAAAAATAACATAGGACACTACCATCCAGTGGTGAACACGGCCATTCATAACTATTGCGCTCTTAGAGTAGTCACTGTCACGCCATAATAAACGCGTGCATTTACGGGCACTGCTGTTTTATGCTGTATTTATTTTAATGAGGAATACGTACCGTACTATTTTTAGATATGATGTCATAATAAGATGTAACTTTTTTACGATAAAACAATAATACTATTAATAGTACTCTTTATAATAATAATAATAATAACAATAATAATAATAATAATAATAATAATAATAATAATAATAATAATAATAATAATACCAAAAGATCTGCTACCTTGAGAAGGCTTATTGCCATTCAAATTCCAACCGAGAGGTCGCTGCTAGCGAGAAATGAATGTTATCGAAAGAGGTGGAGAGTAATGGAACTCTGGGGAAGCTTGTTGTCACCCAGCTTCCAGGGAACAACATCACAGGTTGTTCTCAAGGAGAAATAATTTTATGACCTGTGTGAAAGCTGCCTGTGATCTACTACTACTACTACTACTAATAATAATAATAATAATAATAATAACAACAACAACAGCAGCAACAACGACAACGACGACAACGACAACGACAACGATAACGATAACGGTAACGATAACGATAATGACAATAATAATAATAATAATAATAATAATAATAATAATAATGATAATAATAACAATAACAATAATAATAAGAAGAAGAAGAAGAAGAAGAAGAAAAAGAAGAAGAAGGCTATGATACGTGTGTGTTAAATATGTTATGTTAATACGCCGAGTATCCATAAAAAAAAATAATTATCCGTGCCCATTTACAAAAGAGATTTGGAACGAAATATTCCCGCGTGCTTTTTTTGGTAAAAAGTAAAGATGATGGTAGGCTATTTTGTAAATCGTTAATTTCAAGTACCGCGGGAAGGAAAATAATTAACGACATTAAATATGGCGGCATCATTGTTCGTTTAATGTATCCCTGACCCAGTTACCAAATCAAATATTCTTTTTCAGTTTAAAATACACAATAAATTAGGATAAAAGAAAATATTTAATATTTGTACCGACAGCTAAGTAATGTAAGAATATATTTGGGGTAAAATAATAAAGCATACTACATTGTACTGTTTTATAAGTTTATTTACAGATAACTTTTTCTCACAACTTGCCGTGAGCAATGCTAATCCTCAGTTCTGTCTCCACTGGGATCTTTCGATAACTCTGTTTAATTAGTTAAAATAAAGACGAAATGTAATAAGTCGCCATACGTACCTCTACATCTTACAGTATATTGATACTCTATGGCTGTCTGGGATAGTTAACGTTTATTTATATCTTATATACTTTTGCGTTCCATGTTTAAAAATGATGTGTCCTCTATAGTAACAGACATGACAGAATGGTTAATTGTAGGTATAGATCGTTTCATACCCTCGAAAAAATTTCCGCAAAAACCTAACAGCCAGCTCTGGTTCTTTCCGAAATGTGCTGCTGCCATTGCGCAATAAATCACTTTTTCCATTGCTTCCAACGGAATAGATGTACTGAGACTAAAACCGCTTTCAGGACTGTGAGCAACAGTGAAGTATTGTTGTCATATTTGGACTGGTGCATCTGCTACTAGTCTCTTACTCCTGGAAAAGGTTAAAAAGAGAGTCGCTAACCTGGTAAGTTCTTAACTGTCATCTAAGCTTCAGCCTCTGTCTCATCGACGAAATGTAGTATCCCTCTGCCTGTTCTACAAGTACTTTAACGGTGAGTGCCCCAACGAACTGCAAGCTTTTCGACGTAAATACCCCTTACAAACCCAACAGGCTGTAAAATACCACCTTTTCACATTAAGATCTCTAGCTGTAAGAGAGCAGTCTACTCCAGTAGTTTCTGCTCCAGAACCGCTAGACTTTGGAATTCAATTCCAGATCACTGCTTCCCAAATGTACTGATATGCAGAAGTTCCCGTGTAACGTGAACCGACATCTTGCTGTCCAACTCCCACATAGTGCTCCTGTATCTTATGCCCCTGACAGTCGCCACCTACAACAAAGTGGCAATGTGCCTTGTTTGGGATGAAAATGTAATTTAAAAAATATAATGAAGGACGCGAGAAAGTTGTATGCTCAGTCCATCAAGTCCAAAATAACTGAGGAGCGGCTTGGTTCCAACCAGTTTTAGCAAATAACAAACAGAATCCTGAAGAGAAGCTTCTGCTTTATCCTAAATATCATCACTGAACCATAAAGTAATCTCATCAGCATCAGCCAAAGCCAAACTATTTGCGAAGACCTTTGCAGCTAACTCCACTCCGTGCAACCGAGGCCGCACACCCCCGGTATTTCCTCCTGTATTAGGAAACGCACTATGCGACATATAAATATCTGTGCATGATGTTGCCAAGATAATCAAACACCTTGATTCCAGTATAACAATTGACCCGACGGAATTCATCTTATAGTGCTCAAAAAGCTTCAGCTAGAACTAGCTCCCATACTTACAGAGCTGTTTAAGTGTTGCCTTAAAGAGAAGTGCTTATCAACGCTCTGGAAAAACCTCACCGATAAACCATATTTAAGAATTCAGGTAATTGCTCATATCCCTCTCGGTACAGACCTATAAATCCCATGTGCGTCATGAGTAAGTCACTTGAATCCGTCTTAAATAGAGAAATAGTCAACCACCTCAGGAAAAAATACCCTTCTTGGTCACCTGCAATGTGGTTTCCGTTCTGCTTGATCTACAGCAAATATGCTTACAGTTATTTCTCACAGGATAAACGAATCTCTCGATAAAGGCTTCCTTTCTATGACAATTGCTCTAGACATAATAACACCTTTGATATGGTATGGCATAAAGCACTTCTACAAAAGATCTCCATGATATAGCTGGAAAAGTCTTTCAATTAGACCATTTGTCTCTTATAGATTTATAAGAGTGGTGGTTGATGAACAGAAATTAGAAACTCAACGTACTAATGATGGAGTCTCCCGGGGATCAATCCCTGATCAAACTTTCTTCCTGATCTATATTAATGAATTGCCAAATCACATCCTAATATCATTCGGTGACACATTAGCTAACAACATTACCAGCTTTGGCAGCACACCAAAGGCCGTAAACGACCAAGGTCTCTCTGATTCTTTCTTCTCTAGTCTTGAGCATGTACTATGATAGGGAAAAATGTGGCTGGTTACGTTCAATGCATCTAAAACCAAGCTACTATCTTTGCATCATCAACTTTCTGATCCCCATCTTGCATAAATTGAAATGACTGGGTATATTCTCGGGGAACCTCCACGTTTGGACAAGTGTCTGGGATCGAGCTTTACTCCTGCTATAAAGTTGAATATTTATATTAAATCCTTTGCCAAGTTCTACTTGCTGATGCAAACCACTACATAAGCAGGATGGCCTTTTCTCTTCTCTGCAATCTCTTTTACACAGGAGAGATGTTGCGTGCCGTATCAGCTTTATCCTTATTTTCCTGGCAAGTACTCGTCTGAGCTCTAATCCACATGCCCCCTCGCCAAACATTCACGAAAAACACTCGTTTGGCTGTAAATACTACTAAGAATTTCCCCCCACTTTATATTTGCTTAAACCTGAACGTAGATTCAATGAACGAAGCTTCTTTCTAGGACCTGTACTCCTGTGAAACTCTCTTCCGTTTACATGACTGCTAGGCGCTTATAAATACCATACAAACTAAACAGAATAAGCGGTAGGTTCCTTTTAAACGGGTATACGCTTGAAAATAAGATTAAACAAAAATAAACTGCTTAATCTGCTGCTGCCATCCCTCACAGCTCACTTTTTCCATAGCTACCAACGTTATAGATGTACTGAAACTAAAGCTGCTTTCAGGATTGCTAGCAACCACTGTAAAAGAGTAATAAAAAATGCAGGAGAGCTATATGCTCAGTCCGTTAAATCCAAAGTAGCTGAGCAGCGGTTTTGTTCCCACCAGTTTTTTCAAATAGTAAAGAGGATCCTGAACAGAAGCGTGCGTTCTATCCCAACCATCATCAATGGACCTGAGGTCATCTCGTCAGCATCATACAAGGCCAAACTACTTGCCAAGAACTTTGCAGCTAATTCTATCCTATGCGGCGAAAAGCATCAACTCCCTGTATTTCCTCTAATAACAGACAGCACGCTAGGTAACATATAAGTATCTGTGTGTGAGGTCTCCAAGCTAATCAAGAACCTTGATTCCAGTAAAGCAACCGGCATTGACCGCATTCCAGCTATAGTGCTGAAAAGCTCCACCCAAAACTTGCCCCCATACGTACAAAACTGTTCAAACGTTGCCTTAAGGAGAAGTGTTTTCCAACATTCTGCAAAACCTCATCAGTATCCCCTGCATTTAAGAATTCAGGCAGAAAGTCATCTCCATCTCAATACAGACCAATAAGTCTCCTGTGTGCCATGAGTAAGTTGTTGGAATCTATATTAACTAAAGAAATAGTCAACCACCTCGGCAGAAACAACCTTCTTAGTGACATGTAATATGGTTTCCGCTCTGCAGGATCCACAGTAGATGTGCTTACTGTTATATCTCATAGGATTAGTTAATCTATTGACAAAGGCTTCCTCTCCAGGGCAATCGGTCTTTACATATCGAAGGTCTTCGATAAGGTATGGCATAAGGGCCTAATTCGCAGGATTTCCAGCTACGGTATCACTGGAAATGTTTTCTCAATCATTAAATCATTTCTCTCCAATAGGTTCATTAGAGTAGTGGTTGATGTACAGAAATCAGAGGCCCACATTATTAATGTTGGAGTCCCTCAGGGGTCAATCTTAGTTCTAACTCTCTTCCTGATGTACATCAATGGTCTCCCAAAAACACATACTAAAATCATTCGTTAACAGCTATGCTGATGACATGACCATCTATGGCAACACATCAAATACCGTAAATGACAAAGTTCTATCTAATTCTCTCTCCTCAGATCTTGAACGCGTGGTACAGTGGGAGAAGAGGTGGCTGGTTACGTTTAATGCATCCAAAACCAAGCTTCTATCTTTACATCATCAACTCTCTGATCCCCATCTGGCATCAATTGAAATAGATTGCTCTCGTCTTTGTTTTGAAATAGATTGCTCTCGTCTTTGTTTTGACAAGATTATGGGTTTAACCTTTACTCCTGATCTTAAATGGAACACGTACATCAGGTCTGCTGCGAAGGATGCTGGGAAAATGGTGAGATCGTTCTACCGTTCTAGAATATATCTCACTACTGATGCAATTCTCTATCTGTAAAAAAGCTAAGCACATCCAATGGTGGAGTACTGCTGCCATATCTGTGCAGGAGCTGCTAAAAGCCTATCCTGCCTTGACAGAGTACAAAATAGACTTCGCGGCTTAGTGGGGGTGCTCTTTTCTCTTCCCTGCATCCTCTGTCCCACAGAAGAGACGTTGCGAGCCTGTCTTTGTTCTATCGTTATTTCCATGGGAAGTGTCCGTCTGAGCTCCAATCTCTGCCCCCTTTCGCCAATATTTCACGACAAACACCCGTCTAACTGAAACTACTGTCATTAATTTCCCCACTGTTTATCTGTGTCTAAATCCTAACGTAGATTCCATGAGCAGAGCTTCTTTCTTAGAAGTGCACGATTGTGGAACTCTCTTCCGTTTCGTGTTTCCGATCTGACTACAACTTGGATGTCTTCCAGTCCAACATAAACAAATTCTTGACAAACCGCCCCCTTAAGTAAAACATTCTACTAATGATTACTACGATACTATCCCATTGATTACTGTACATGCAACAACCCTTATCCCCGAGTGGCTTATATATGTGTCTGTGTGCGCTAGTATATGTATATATACATGCATACATATATATATACACACGCACATATACACACATATATATATATATATATATATATACATATATATACACATACACATACACACACACACACATATATATATATATATATATATATATATACGTGTGCGTGTGAAAACACGCTGTAATATTAGCTTTGTGTGGTGTGTGCAAAGGATTAACATAAGAATGACATATTTTGCTTTTTATAGTGTCGGTAGTAGGGGCACACGTGGTTATTTTATTATAGATATAAATTATTGTCAATGTTATTCATAATGTTCATATTCATATTCATATTCATATTATTATTATTATTTTTATTATTATTATTATTAGTTGTAACTTAAACGTAGAAAATATAAGATTGCGTTTGTTCTATTTTCAATTCTACAGACACACACGCACACATACACGCATATATATATATATATATGTTGAATGCATTGTTTGTAGAGGTTAAGTAACCAATAAGTTTTAGGAAAATATTACAACAGTACGTAATACCTACGTAGAACAGGGTATACGATTGGTTTGCTTTGACATAAGAAGTAATGTGTTGCTACGCAATCATGAGCATATTTTCTTCAGCGAAATACTTGCAGTGAGATACGCCTGTAGGCAATGCAGCTTATATATCAGCTTTCCTCGCAGCTGTATCACTTGAAGACGTCTCTAGCTATTGATAACTAGCTGACCGAAACATTTTAATGACTGTGTAGCAACATGTTACTGCTTCCCTTAAACCAAATAAATAGTATATATATATATATATATATATAAAGAGAGAGAGAGAAAGGGAAAAGGAGTAAGTGGGTATGTTTATGTGCTTCTGCATGTGCGTTAATTCGTATGTTTCTCATTTCTAATGAGTGCTCGTAATAACTAATATGTTGGGAGGATGTTCATTAATAAATAATGCATTTTTAATTACTATTCTCCAACAATCTCTTGTCTACCACGATAATGATTCAGGAAATGCTAGAGTCTGTGCTCTGGTTTATCTCTTTTACGTTTTTGTGTTGTTACCAAGCGAAATATAAAAGAGAAACCTATACAGACACACAGACACAGACACAGACACATACACACACACGCACACACACCCACACACACACATATATATATGTCTCTGTGCGCTAGTATATGTATACATACATATATATATATACACACGTACACATATATATACACATATACATACATATATATACATATATATATATATATATATACATATATATATATATATATACGTGTGCGTGTGAAGTGATTCACCTGCGTTATTTCACTTCGTAAAGTCTACATTTTACCAAAGTGTCTAATGAAATATTTATCAATTTCCTTCTGCTCTGTGATGACGAGCCGCAATTAGTCGTAAACGTATATTTTTCGAAGTACGATATAAGATTCCTTCAATTTCATATGAGAAATTTTACTCTTACTATTCTGAGCAGATGCTTTCTAGATATTGGAAGTGTTTTAGAATTACATTTCTGGCATAATTTCACTCAAATGGAAATAAGTTTATGAAAGCTATAAGACAGAATATACTGAAATCACTAGAAAACACATTGAAATTCAGAGATAAAGAACTCGGGATTTATTGAAAACCTATAACTGTACGCATTGTAAATTATTTTAAATTAATAATTTCTCTACTACGCCCCCAATCTTTAAGTTGTTTTGTACGGATTCAGAGTTGCAAACGTTCTTGCCCGTCGGTTTGCCTCTAAATCTACTCTAAAATTTACAGAACACACTTTTTAGCGGATAGAAATTAAACAATCTGGTCTAAGACATCACCAGTTCTCGACTGCATGATGTTATAAAAAACTAGTCATCAGAAAACATGAGTTTCTGATCTCATACACGTTGTGCTATAAAAAAGAACTCTAATGATCTTGCTCTAATTGTCTCCAAACTTTTCAAAAAAAGCCTAAACGAATCTTACTTTCCTTACTACTGGAAAACTACTTCTGTTGTACCAGCTAACTTGAAGTCTGGTGAAAGTTCTGACTCATTATATTATTGCCGATTAGCGGTCTTCCTCTGCTAAACTTCTGTCTGAATAAAAGGTTGATTTAGGCAAGCCCATTTTCCTGCAAATGTCCTAATTGTAATGGTTTAACGTCTATACCGCTCCGACATAAGGCGAGGTAGATGAGGACAATAACACTAAACATATCAAGGCTTTTGAGAAAATATTTCACGATGGTCTTCTAATAAAAAATTTACCACGGTGACTTACAGCGTTACTAAAATAATACTTAACATAATTAAATATTTCTTAAATAAGAGAAAAAATAAACAAATAGTCTTCAATAGCTGTTCGTCTAAACAATATGATAAAATGCGCGTGTGCTTTTGGGGTCGATCCTTAAACCTTTGCTATTCTTGATATCCATAAATGGCCTTCCATATTTAATGGTCTCTAAGATAGATATATTTGCTGTCGACACGCTCTATAACAGACATCGGGAGTAGACGAATGCATACATATCAAAGCAATGCCACTAACATTAGGGGAAACCTTGAGTCTGTAGTGGAATGGGATACAAATTAATAGAAATAGTCACTGCTTCCAAAACTAAGCTTCTTTCCTTTAATTATTATAAGAAACGTATTTACCCACTAATAGCCATCGCTAATTGAACATTATTCGACGGAATTTCGTTCAAAGTCGCCGGCTTAAAATTCCCAGGCAGGATTAATTGAAATATACATCAGGAACATTGCAAAGTCTGTTGTAAAGAAGGGCCGATAGAATGTTACTTAAGCCTGAAAGCATCCTGTCACTCTACAAGGACACCACTCGCATATGTGTGGAGTATAGTTTTCAAATATGGGTTGGACATCTGCTACTAGTACACCACTCTAAGACAGTGTGCAACAGAGAATTGACAACTTAATAGATTCCGCAGTGCCCTATGTGCGATACTGTCCCATCGACAGATACGGTCCACTCGACATGATATGTCATTAATCTGCCTATTTTACAAATATATTAATGCTCCTCTTACGTACTACAATCCCATTTATCCCTGATATAAATACCTCCGACAAACCCGACCACCAGTAATATCACACTCTTCCACAGTACATATGTGCAGATACCGGAAAGCCTTCTACTCTAATAGCTTTTCATAAGGACTGGTAGACTTTGGAATTCCCTTCCAAGTCCCTGCTTTTCTGAATGTTTTAACCTTCAAAAGTCTAAATACAAATTATGATCCATACATAATCCCCTTAATTAAACTGGCACTCTGTTTTGTGTGTGGTGAAAGTACAATGCAAATATTAAACCTAAAGTCAGGTCGAATACAAGGCCTTATTTAAAATTTAGTTTTTAATTAATGAAATAAAGATTATGTTGCATATGTGTTGTGTTATCAAACGTTACCTTCGTTATCTTAAACAGGCAATAACATTTCAGATCTAATGCATCCGCACTATCGGATAAAATCAACCCATACAGTGCACTCATTCGGTTGCACCACTGTTTCTCTTATAAAAAGTGCTGTTATATAATGTGTTATGGTGCATTGATGCCTATTGTGTTTTGCCGATGTATACACTCCCGACTAACAAGCATCGACACCATTTTTTGGTTCTTGAGGTTCGTAGTTTCTGGAATAATGTAACTGCAATAAACCTTTCCCTTATATGGCTGAACTATTTAAGTCAGAATCAGTTTTTTATTACACTTATTTTAATTACAATCAGATGTTTGAATATAATCTGAACGGACATATCGCTGCTTAACTCTCTACAGTATTCTGCTAGACACCATAAACAATCGTAGCTATTTACGTTCAAGTTGAAATTAGATTCGGATATCACTGAATAGGGTAATCTAATAATATAGGAGTGTCATATTTTCGACTCATTTTTGCCATTGTGGTCTCCATCCTTTCATCCCAGGTTGATCTTAATCGGCACCATGTATTGTTTGGATGTTGATCCTGTGTAATCTTCTTCTGAAAATATCAATGTTCTTACATACGCAAATTAATACCGATTACACTGTTCATATTAACCATAAAGCAGTTATCAGAATATATTTTTCCTCGCTTTGATCGAGTCTAACTCCAAGGAATTAATCTGGTTAGTTCTTCTATTATGAGAGGCCTCTACCCATCTCTAGTATTATATATATATATATATATATATATATATATATATATATATATATATATATATATATATATATATATATATATATATATACTGTACAACCTGCGAAGCGAACGTCTCTCTATTCTATCTTCTGTGTATTTGGGATTGTTTTACTCTGTTATTTCTGTTGAATTCACCTATACGTAACAACCATCATCGTCGTCGTCATGAACGTTGTGGATTTGTACCGTTATGGACGCGTTTTCATTTTAAAAACTGTACAACCGGCGAAGCGAACGTCTCTCTATTCTATCTTCTGTGTATTTGGGATTGTTTTACTCTTTCATTCATGTTGAATTTACCTATTTGTAACAACCATCATCATCGTCATCATAAATGCTTCTTCATATATATTCTACATGTACGTGTATGTGTACGTGTGTGTGTATATGTATGCACATGCGTGTGTTTATGAATGTATGAGTGTATGTGCATGTTGTCATGTGTATTTGTTCTTGCGTATGTATGTGTGCGTGCATCTGTTTGTATGCATGATTGTATGTGTACGTGTATATCTTTATTTCGATATGTGTGTGGGGTGGAGAGGACTCCCAAAAGCCCTGTTAAGGCTACCCCTCTGGGTGAAGAAAATCTCTGATTTAAAAAAAAAAATAAATACATAAAGCGAGAGACCAGTACCCGCATTAAGCTGGTCTGCGGTTTGATTTGTTGCTGGCTATCTTGCTCATGCTATTTGCTGGATCTCGACATTTTGAACCGAGAGAGAGACTTAGACGTCGTACAAAGCTAAAACCCTGTAACATCATCTTTGTATAGACACTTCCTCAAGCATTTGTCTATATAAATTTTCCGTGGCGATGGAAAAAATGTCATGCGTGTAGCCCTGAAATGCAGGAAGCATTTAATAATTGATCTGCCAGCATTCTGTATATGCATATGTGTGTATGTATGTATGTATATTAATATATGTACTAGTGTATGCATGTGTATGTATACCTATTTGTATATGTATGTATATACGTATGTGTGTATATATTTTTATTTATTCGTTTATTGTGTATACATGTTTATGTGTGTTTTTATGTATATACGTATATATATTTGTGTGTATGCATATGTATATGTATATATGCATATATATGTATGCATATAGGTGCATATATATTTATGTGTACGCATATGTAGGGAACTTTATGTGTATGTATTTATATGTGCATACATGTGTACGTATATGTATGTGAATATGTATGTATATGTGAGTGTATGTATTTGTATATGATAGCATATATGTGTATGGATACATATGCATATGTGTGTGCATGTGTGTATGTATATGTTTGTATGTATGTGTTATATGTATTGTGCATGTATGGATGTATGGATGTGTGCATGTGTGTATGTTTATGGGTGGGTATGTGTATGTATGTGTGTATATGCATATATATATATATATATATAGATATATATATATAGATATAGATATAGATATTTATGTATGCCAAGGACCTTCTTCAATGCCATGTCTGCTTGAGCATGTGAATTCCCTGGCAGGACTAAAAAAAAAAAAGATTATTTTCGGGCTCATGCCCTTTCAGTGACTGACGGAGTGGCACTCGTCTGACAAGACGTTGCAATTATCATATATATATATATATATATATATATATATGATAATTGCAACGTATTTTCAGACTATATATATATATATATATATATATATATATATATAATTTGCTAATTGAAAACAAAGTTAATTTACATGTCTTGCAATATTATGATATATATTTTGTACAGGAATTAATCCGATTAATAACACGAATAAAAAACATAAATCGATATTAAAATAGATGATATCTCCTATGGATTAAAACAGATAATTTTACGTAAGAATATATTACGTTACACCAAAAAAGATGAGATGATATCTGTAAATCATTTCTTTTTAATAAATAGTTATTATTTTTCTAAAAATATCAGCAGCTTAGCGTATATTGGCTCTATTTTTTCTGCGAACTACATCATGAAGTTCAATCTGGTATCTTCTGCTTCGGCCCGACTGAATGACTGAGTGCTCGCCAACCGCAATCTTTGGACCGATACAATAGTCTCTATGAACAAATCCGTCTTCATAACCACCATACTCGACATTTCCCATGCATGTGTTCAGTATCAATATTACATCAGGCTGCTGGAGTCATTTCACATCAGACGACTACCGCGGGTCCTCAGCCTCCATTGGTGACACAAATCCGTCTTCGTCGAGCAACGTCCTCAGGATTCCCTCAAATAGATTACGGTGAAGAGTTCTCTTCGGTCAGCTAACTGCCGACCGACGAAACGGAGGCTGTCCGAAGGAACGTTATATACACTGAATGAACCTCACCCTCAAGCGCTACAACACCCTCTTTAATATTGTTTAGAAACTTTGGAATCTGAGAGAGACACTTAGCGCTTTGGAAACGGACAGATATACATGGCGCTTCACACGTGATACCGGGATGGACTTCTTCAACAACAAGCATGAGCGAGCAGTTACGAGCGCCGCAGACTGACACATTGAAGAGTGGCGGCCGTGCATTATCAACACCCAAACCCTGTCTTCATGTCCTCTATTTGTGTAAATATGCTAGACAAGGCATCGGGCTTAACAGTTATACACCTACATCACAGAGTCAAATAAAAAAAAAGATGGAGAAGACGTCGTCATCCACATTGATGACCTACGAGAACTATATATATATATATATATATATATATATATATATATATATATATATATATATATAACTACTTAATTTACTATGATAAATAAATAGACGAAAGTATATATTTATGCGTACACTTTAAGTATTTACTTCAAAAGTGCTCAATACGTATGGAGAGCTAGTTAGTAAGTTATAAAATATATATGGCGTTTAAGCTATACTGAATAGTCCGCGTTTCATCCACTCCAGAACTCTTCAGGCGTATGCGCGAATTTTGTGGTTGTGTGTCGCTTTTATATACGAATCTTCTATTGAGATTTTAGTTCGCCTATCAGCTTTTTAGTATTCACCGCGGGCTTTCTATCAGCCATTGAAGATGAACTTACCGAACAAGGGCATATTTGACCTCTGGTTGACCAGTTCCTTTTGTGAGCTCTATTTAGTCTGGATATCTAGTTTCTTGATCTGTTTTAAATCTAGATTAGGTTTTTTATGTTAGTTTATATATATATATATATATATATATATATATATATATATACACATATATGTACATTATAAATATATATATATACATATATATATATATATATATATATATATATATATTTCTTGTTATTCGGGTTTTCTTTCGCAACTATTGTGGCCTGGTAAACTACGCTTTTTGTTGGGCATTTATTTTGAAGTGGACAAAGTGTGCTGTGTCTACAGTGGCATTAAAAAACTAAAATGAAAAATTCGTTTGATTTGGCGATGGGGGTAAGGGATTCTGCAGAGACATCAGATTTTGTGGGATTATTCATTCTATATCCCCTCACAAGCATAGTTGATACTAAGGATATCGACGTATATAAAGATGATGGACTAGCTATAATAACAGACCCCAACAAAGTCAAGAGAGATTACTGTAAGAAAATCATACACAAGGAAATGAAAAAAAAAATTAGGCCTAAAAGCAGATGTATCAGCTAACATTAAAATAACAAACGTCCTGGAGGACACGTAATATTTATATAAAAACACATATGAACCCTGCTTAAAAGATAACGCTACACTAATATATACGTAAACCCTAAGTCCAATCACTTACCATCAATTATAACACAGATTCCTAACTCGATTGTAAGTAGACTCAGCTAAAACTCAAGCGATTGAAATCAATATCTATGAAACAGCCCGAAAATAGTGGATACAAAATCATCGATATAAAATATAAGCAAAAAACAGCAATAACTATAATAAAATTAAAAATAGAAGGAAAAGAACTGTAATTTAAACAAAACTTGGCAAGAAATTTCTAGATCTTATTGAAAAACACTTTCCTGCAACAAAGCCCTTACCGATATATTCAATAAAAATACATTAAATTATCCTACAGCTGCTGTGAACATTTAGAGGGGATAATTAAAGCACATAATAACAAATTATTAAATAAAAACAATGTAAACAACAACAACAAAATAAACAATAACAAAGTAGACACCATGACAAAAATAAAACTAACACTGGCAGAAATAATAATAATAATAATAATAATAAGAAGAAGAAGAAGAAGAAGAAGAAGAAGAATAAAACCCGGTCAACAACAACCATACTAGAAATAATAATAAAATACTTATAACGAACAAGATAAATGCCGACTCTATACACCGCACACTTTGCCCAGGTCAAAATAAATGTCTAACCAAAAGCGTAGTTTACCAGGCCAAAATATTTGCGAAAAAACCCGAATAACCAGAAATAATACGTGGCATGACTTCCTTAGATTTCAAAACTCGATTTATGACCACAAAAGTACATTCAACAATAAAAAACACGGTATGAAAACAATGCTTACAAATAAATACGGTAGTCGAATGGAAAATAATAGGACAAGCTACCACACGTAAAGACCTAGCCGACGCATGTAGATTATGTCTTCATGAGAAATTTGCTATCCTGTACTTTAAAGAAGCCCAGCATCTATTAAACTGTACAATAGAAATAGCGAACAACTGTGTTCACAGGATAAAATTTACTCTAGGATAGCGATACTAAATAATTTTAAAACCGACAAAAACGATAGAAAATAAACAAATAAATAAAATAAACATGAATAAACACACAGTATCACACATCTATGTATATATATATATATACACACACACATATATATACATACATATATATATTTATATATATATATATATATATATATATAAACCCTAACCTATATTTAAAACAGGTCATAAAACAAGATACCCAGACAAAATAGAGCACAAACAATGTAACAGGTCACCCATAGGCCAAATATACCTTTGTCGGTAAGTGCATCTTCATTGGCTGATAAGAATGGCGCGGTGGATACAAGAAAGCTGATAGGCTTACTAAAATATCAATAGAAGGTGCCTATATAAAAACGGCAGACAACCACACAATTCGCGCATAAGCCTGAAGAGTTCTAGAGTGGATGAAACGCGAAATATTCAGTGTAGCTTATTCGCCGTATATATATATATATATGTATATATATATATATATATATATATATATATATATATATATATCACGTATTTATTTAGTATTTAGGACTCATACGTTTGCAAAAAATATAGGGGTATTTCAGACTCTGACACGAAGGATCAGATGTAAGATTTGGATTTGTATAAAAAAATTATCCTTAAAATGTATTATTTCTTCTCTATCACACACACACACACACACACACATACACATACGTGTATTACGTTTATATTGATTAGATACGTGTAAAAATCATATTGGAATGCTTTTATTTTCATTCACCCGAGCGTTTTCTGTCATTAAAGAATTTTTATAAATTAGCTATAAATATGTGTAATTGTTTGTAAGTATGTGTAAATAAAATGTGAATAAAATAAGAATAATAGTAACTATATAACTAGTGCGTGTAGAAGTCTATGGTGGTAAGAGCAATATTAGAGGAAAATATTAACCATAGTTGTTGTATTTTATTTTATTACATTTTCATCCCAAACAAGGCACATTGAAACTTAGGAGTAGGGGGCGACTATCAGGGACATAAACTACTGGGATACTATGTAGGGAGTTTGGCTGCAAGATGTCTGTTCACATTACACTTGAACTTCTGTATGTCAGTACAGTTTGGAAAGCAGGGACTCAGAATTGAATTCCAAAGTCTAGTGGTTCTGCGAAAGAAACTACTGGAGTAAAAACTCTCTTCCATCTAGAGATCACTATTGTGTAGGGGTAGGATTTAACTGATTGTCGGGTTTGTTGCTGGTATTTACGTCGTGGGAGAACAAGTGCTTGCAGTTCGGCAGAACATTCACCATAAAAATACTTATTTTAATAGGCAGAAGGATGCAACATTTCGTCGGTTGGACAGAGGCTGAAGCTTAGATAAATGTTCAGGACATATCAGGTTGGAGTCTCTCTTTTGGACCTTGTCTTTGAGAAAGAGAATAATAGTAGGTGAACCATCCTTAATATGACTACAACACTTAATACATGGGAGAATGGTAGACTTATTGAGGTACAGGATACTTTTGGGGGTTCGTAGCTTTCTAACATCATAGAGAGAGCCTACCCTTTTCGTAGCGGTCCTGGCAGTGCTCTCAATATATTGTTCCAACTCATGTGCTACTAGCTGCGTCTACGTAAGTAGAGAATGCAAGCCAGTTTCTGTGGTGGACATTGAAGTCACAAAATACATGTAATTGTGATCTAGTGTCGAGGGAGAGTGCTGTATCTATGCTGTCAGAGACTTTGCTTATTATGGTGCACTCCAAGGTCGAGGGAGAGAGGTAGAGAAAATAAAAGTAGCTATTGTAATCGCACGATCAATCCTTTATGTGCTTTAGACTTAACATGCAACGGCATGCACGTCTAAACCACATAAATGCTTGATCGTCCGATTCTAGGTTTGTTTCTCTAGTCAAGGAGATATAAAAACAATATAGCCTCCAGGGTTGTGTATACGCTTGTGGGAGTCCTTACAGAAGAGTGCCAGATATCCAGGCATGTTAAAGATGTTAGGGATGATGGAGGAGTGTAGGTTTGTCTCACTTAGTGCAAACATATCCAGGAGGGGGGTTGTTAGGAGAATTGCTTCGATATCATGTAAATTAGTTCTAAGCCCACGGATGTTTGTAAATGCAAGCCTAAAGGGAGGAGGCAAGTTAATTAGTTTGAACCTTGGTCTGGATTTAGCGTATTTTTTTTATTGTGCGTTCATTTTTTAAAGAGTTTAGTTCAGGTAAAAAGGGGGGTTGAACAAATGGTTGTACAGAATACCAGACATGCAATAAAAGTATACTATCAGATGACCATCAGTAACTAGGATTTGGGCCTAAGGAAAGCCCACTGGCGTGAGTGCAGGGTCTCTTTCCATGCGCGGCATGGAACTACAAACTTCCCGATATTATAGAGCAGTTGATGGAGCAGCCGCTCTAAGCTCTACCAAAGAGTTAAGACTCTTGCACTACGAGTCGGAAACAGAAGCCAAAGCCTGCCAATCTGGTACTCTCAACCTATCAGACGAAAGTCAACCAATCTAATTTCATAGGCATTTGTGGCACTAAAACACTTTCCAGTGCCCAGTACCCATTTTCGAGGAGTTGGATGTGTCGGGAGTAGGGAAATCGGCGTTCATTGCCCTAGTCAAGAAACACGATCTACCACTGAGTGTTTCACTCGAATCCCGGTGATAATAACTCTACGCCTGGCTTATAGGCAAAAATTGGGCGTGACAGCAGGGAGATAGAAAGAGCCTATCTACCTCTTAAGCAGTTTAGGTTTGCAAACTGGTATTTTCTTTGGGTCACCAGCATTAGGAAGGTTGTCACCCAAGACTGAAGAGGCCTTTTTCCCCTTAGGTTCAGTTTCAGAGTTTTTCTTCTCCAAGACGGATGATCTGGGAAGATTTACTGGGTCCATCAGCACCGAGAAGGTTTGCTCAGCTCCTGGGTCCTAATCCAGGTATCTCTGCGACCCCCTGAAGTTAGTTATTGCTACTGGGTTAGTTTGTAATGGTTGTATATCTACTGAATAGTTACACTCCTCAAAGTTTTACAACATTGTGCCAACAACTAAATTGCTATCCAACTTTGTTTCAACTTGGTATCCAGCGTTTAGTGTGATATCGACGAATATTACAACGCACTTTGAATTTTTGTATTCAATGTGAGCAGTAATTTAACACTTCTCAAAAATTGTAGTTAGAAAGTGATTGTGGTGTGAGTGTTGATGCTGCTAACGATCTGGAAACCTGTTGAAAACGTGATAGCGTGTATTAGATGATGTAATATAGAAATATGTGTGTTATGCTACCAGCAACGTTTTCCTAACGAGAGAAACAACGATCATTACTAAGATGGGCATTAAAATCAAATACACCTATATAACTAGTAACAAATGAGAGACATAATTGATTATGATACAATCATTTGTCGAAGGAGAACGGAAGAAAATTACGTATAATTTTATTTTCTTCCTTTCTCCCCGACCACATGATTGCATCATACTCAACTATGTCTCGGAGAGCATATGTTCATGCTCCATGTTTAGTCTAAAATATGGGAAGACTAACTAGTTTGATACTAGTTTGCATTTGTCAGTCAACAAAGGGCTGTTACTGATATAGATTCTAAGTAAGTGCATGTGTATACGGTCTTGCGGCAAAGTGAGGCATAACCAAACATGTGAAAGTGATTAAATAAAATAGAAATGTGTAGCTTAGTTTCAGTTAGGTCTAAAATATGGTGGGAGTTTGACCGAGAAATTATTCTACATTCGCTTAATTATTAGTCTACCGATATTTATGAATGCCATCATCATTGGAAAAGCGAATTTGTTTTGTAAAGGTGTGCGTTAGGCTTGATAGAATTTTTATGGAACGCGTTTATATCTGTTAATGCTCGCTTAAATCTATTGACAAGCATCTCTTACCACCGATATCCATCGGTGTTTTGTATTTGATCGCTAACGTATCACAATAACATTTAAATTAACTTCGTGTGAATATCGTAACATTGTCACTTAAAGTTGTATTCGCTACTCCCAGTTTGCTAAACACTTCGTTAAGCGCTCTTATTATATTTGCAGCAGTTAGATTATATGTTTAAAAAAAATATCTGTACATTTAAAATAGCAATACATTATTACTAAGTAACAATAATAATAATAATAATAATAATAATGATAATAATGATAATAATATCTATTTCTTAATGATACATTGTTCATATGAATTCCATTTCAATGAAGATCTATATTTGACACGGATTTAAATTTTAGGTGTGCTGATTTTGCTACTATTTAGCATGCTTTACAATGTCTCAACATAATTTCAATTGCCTGGGTATTTTTCGGCGATTACACATTGCGTTTTATTACTGATTTCATTCTAAGTATACCCAGATGAACCAACCGAGTTTCTATGTAAACACGTTTTCGTAAAAACGCTTGAGATTACAACTCGCTGCTCATACATCAATGTCTCGCAACAAATTGAAAAGGGTGATATGGTTTTTTTTTGTCATTCTCGCTCTCTTTTACTTGTTTAATTACGTTGCTTATGTACTCGTCCCTTCAGGCTTTTCTTTCATTTTTTTTTCGTAACTACTAATTTGGAACGGTATTTATCAATACGTTCCTTAGTTCTTGTTCTTATTCTAGTATTACAACATCAATTTTTTGCAACGGTTTAGTGTTTGGGGGATTAGTCTCGAAAGACCATCTGTGTATGCTATTTTCCTGTATGGAATATATTGTATGTTGTCAGCTATTATCTAATAGAATCCCACTCAATCTGTGTAAACTATTTGCAAAATGGACAGTAGCATCTCCCAATCTTAAACTCGACAATAACCGTTTATGATCGATTTGTAGTAACGTTATTTCATGAATCAATCAATGATTATTCATACATTGTTAACCCTTTGTAATAGTACTTTATGTTCGTTCCACAAATAGTAAAAGCGTTGAAACATGAGATTTAGATTTTCTCACTACAAACTTAAATTCCTGTAAGACAACGATCCGTGTGCTATAATCACGAGGGTGTGCCGCTACAATTTATTAGATTCTGGATCGTTGTATGCAACACCTACAGCCGATAATAAACACTTCTTTGCTTTCTAAGATGCATTATAAAATTTTCCCGTCCAACATCCTGTCTATTTCTCTTAACAATGTATTTAATGACGAACGCATATGGTGCATATTATAGCATCAATGAGTGTTACTTGTTTGCTAATATCCGAACTTATTTTAGTTTAGTTAACAACGTTCTAATCTATATAGCAATCTATGTTTGTCCACGGTAATAGATATATACATTTTCTTCTAATCTGATTTTTAGATATGCTTCTGACAAATGAATTTGACTCCATTTAACTTAGAAATTATCTGTTCTGTTGTCGGAAATGGATTATAGTGATTTTTAACATTCATTAATATAGGTCATGTAGTCCGTATAAAACATATTTAATTTTTTTTTTACCTAAACTGTTGTGGAATGGCACAGTGCGAGAGCTGTTTGCCTCAGTGTTTTGGGGTCGGGAACCCAATTGTTTGTGCCAATCTTATTGAGAAGGTTGTTTCGTAATGACAGCTTGCCTTTCAATTTGGTAATGTGTTTTCTAAAAGAGAGTGTTCTGTCCAGAGTTACCCCCAGGTAGACTGGGAAAGGTTCATGTGTAAGCATGTTGTCATTCCACATGACTCTTAGTCTCGGATTTGATTGGTGATTATTAAGATGAAAGGCGCACACCTGGGTCTTGTTTGGATTTGCATTTAATATCACTTCTAGTAGTACCTAGAGAGAGTGGCTAGGGCATCAGAGAGTATTTCTTCTATGATGTCAAAACTATTTGTCTGGGTGGCGATGCATAGATCATTGGCATATATATGTATATATATATATATATATATATATATATATATATATATATATTTGTATATTTGGGTATTGATCGTCAATGCATATATTGAATAGGGTTGGAGCCAAAACTGAACCTTGTGGGAGGCCATTGTTTTGGATAAACCATCTACTCTTTTGCCGTCCATCTCAACATGGAAACACCGATTACTAAGTAGGCATTCAATTATGCTCACCAATGCTGGGTTTTGTATCATTTGGGCTACTTTTAGTATGAGTGCCCTGTGGTGGACAGTGTCATAAGCTGCTGTAAGGTCTACAAACACAGTGCCTGTTATTTCTTTGGTCTCAAATCCATCCTCAATGAATTGGGTCAGGTTTAAAATTCGGCTACAACATGACCGACCTTGTCTTAAGCCAGCTTGGTCAGCTCAGGATTGTTCTTCCACTGTTTCCGTTATTCTGGCAAGTATCATGCGCTTATATAGTTTATAGAGAATGCAAAGTAGGGAGATAGGTCGGTGGCTCTTAGGTGATGTGGGTTTTTTCTAGTTTTTAGAATGGCTACTACTCTTGCCTTTTCCCATATTTTAGGGAGTTTCAGGGATGACGCACAGTTATTTAATAGGGTCAGTATCCACTTTGTTACAGTTGTTCCAAAGTGTGTTATCATCTCTGTGCTTATTCATAAAATTGACGTAGAGCTGAACAAGGCATACCAACCATAACTGGTGCCCTAAGACCTACTCCCCTGCCAGCTCTATACGGCCTAACTGGTATGCAACCACCACATATCAGGCGAGAAGTCATCACCAGAATAGAACCGTACAAACAGCTTCATGACCACAGACACTCACTGTTTGCCACCAATCAGTGAGACAAAGACTAAAATCTCGCAGTAGCTTCATCAATATAGAGGAAATCGATCCCAGGCAAGCTGACTCCTATAAGATGGAACGATTGCGATACTATAACAGCAGGAATAAAAATGAAACCCTACCAGACACAAAAGAAACACTCCCCAGGGTTCAAACCTTGGTAGAAAAAACTGGGTGACTCTAAATAGAGCCAGAGCCAAAGTAGGCAAAACAAAAGACAATCTCCACATTGGAGCTTAGACAGCTCACCTTTATGTCCATGTGGAGAGGTACAAACGATGCACCACCTTAGGTAAAACTGCCGATTGGGTCCTTATTGCTCAAACCAATAATTTAAGGAGGCAAACAGCAGCGCCATGCGATGGGTTAATTTCTATTGCGATAATATATGATGATGACCTAAACTATTTATCAGATAAGTCTACTTATTACTTAATTTTCTTTCTAATCTTCATAATTTTTGTTCATCTTTTTTTCGAATGAAGATAGAACTATGAGTCTTTGCTTGAATACTTGTGTTATGGGCTCATTTGCTTTTGAACTTCACTCTTTATGCAGCAACTAAATTAGTCAATAAAATCAATTGAATTGGCTCTTTTAACATCCTTATGTTACGTCTATTTCGACTTTTCCAAACTTGGCGCAGTTTATCTTCTGTAAAACATGTCTATCATCTTCTCACATGAAATAAAGGAATTTATTAAATTAATGCCGAACAATTTTTTTTTCGTCGCATGAGATAGATCATAGGTTTGTGCGTTATGTCTTGAGTCTTAATTTTACACACAAATTCACCTTTACTATATTTGCGTCCCTTAAGATTTTGAGATATTTTTCATATTATTCGTAATTCAATTGGATCTTCAATTTTAGAAATTTTATTTTCTGTACCGAGCAAACAAGTAATATTTCGACAGTTAATTTCTGTACATGTTCCAATTTAGCCGTTATTTTCCTAACTTTCAATAAAAGTGCATTTATCATTTAGGACCATCAAAAACTCTTTAGAGATTGAATTTACATACAACATTAGAGCACATTTTAAAATATCATTTATTTTTAGTATGATTTGAATAAATTTATATTAATTTTTAAGCTTTCTATTATTCGGTACATCTTTCTCTTTTTTTCAAAAATGGTTTCTTTTATTTCGAGTTTCATGAATTCTGACTACTTCAGTAGTTTTTGTCTTCAATGTATACTCTTTATATTCTGATAATAATTAATTATTGACATTCCACCGAAACTATCTGGAATGTTGTCTATGTATCTTCTTCTAACGTTTTCAATATCTTCGTCCTAATCAGTTAGATGTTAGACCCTGTACAAATATCATGCACTTAAACATATTTTCTTACAGGTCAGTAAGGTTAACTGTGCCACCTAGTCACTCGATTTCTCGGCTTACATTACAAAAGCTTCATCGGAATGTTTAATTATGTTAAAACATTTCTAGCTGGTAGGAAATCAACAGTCTTTATCTTCAAACATTTTGGATAGATGCCCTACAGTATTTCAAGCAACATTTCCTCCGGTTGAATCGTATATATAGTGAGAGCTTAACATTTTTTTTACACAGTGATCTCCACTTATCAAGGCCCGGAAGCCACTCAGGGATAAGGGTTATTGCAAGTGCATTAAGTTAGTGTGGAGATTTGATGAAGTGTTTACTTAAGGAAGCGGTTCATTAGGAATTTGTTAACGTTGGACTTGAAGACATCCAAGTTGTAGTCCGGTGGGAAGCAGACAGACGGAACAGAGTTCCACAGGCGTGCAGGTCTAAGAAAGAAGCTTTGTTCATGGAATCCGCGTTTTGATTTAGGCACAGATAAAGAGTGGGGGAACTTTTGGCAGTGGATTCAGCTAGACGGGTATTTTTCGTGAAAGATTGGCGAGGGGGGACCAGAGATTGGAGTTCAGACGAGCACCTGCCATGGAAATAACGATAAAACAAGGATAGGCTCGCAACGTCTCTTCTGTGGGAGAGATGTTGCAGGGTAGAGAAAAGGGAATCTCCCACTAAGCCACGAAGTCTATTTTGTACTCTGTCAAGGCAGGATAGGCTGTTTTTAGCAGCTCCTGCCCAGATATGACAACAGTATTCCATCCTCGGACGTACTTGCCTTTTATATAGATAGAGAATTGCATCAGTAGTGAGATATCTTCTGGAGCGGTAGAAGAATCCCACCATCTTTCCAGCTACCTTGGCAACAGACTTGATGTACATGTTCCATTTCAGATCAGAAGTAAAGGTGTGTAGGAATAATATAACTTTATTTGAAAAAATTTTCTCGTAAGTTTTGAAGTACGCAGAAAAATTCATTCGGTCTTCAATTTATATCTAAATTCTGACAGTGTGTTTGTTATGCCCTCTTCCGAAAATAGTATGTTTTAACCTTGCTGTCATTTGCTTTACTAACAATATTTTTTGCAAAAATGCTTCCTGATTTTTAATTCGTTTTTGAAGACCTGCTTGGTTGTGTTTCTTGTACACTGCTTGGTGCATTACAAACTAATCTTTTAATTATTGTGCCACAACGCCTACGTTTTTTAAACCGTTAATTGCTTAATATGAATTATAAAACAAAAATATATACATGGAACATAAACTCCAATAAAACACTTTTAATCATAATACCTTTAATTAGACAAAGTAATTTTACTTTTCACCTGAATGACGGATTGCAAAAACTATCTCTTCTATTATCTTCTTTTTCTTTTCTTTTTTTTTTCTTAATTTTTCGCTCGGTTTTATTTTTCTATTAACAATTGTTTCCGCCTGAGAAAAAATGTTTTTAAATGATTGCATTATTTCGAACATTTTGTCGACGACGAGATTAAGATTAACATTTTTTCTGGTTAACTTTATAAGTTTTTTCTTTATGTGGTAAATTGATGACCGCTGAAGCCTCGTTTATTGTCATAAAATCTACTATACAGATTTGTCGCAAGCTGGCACGCGAATTCTCAGTCGTCAATTTTATATAGATCGATTGTAAGTTTTTATTCAAATTCCTTTCTGTTAATGTCGTAGAGTACACGATTTCGTTCTCGAATCCTTCATCGTCAATCTGATATAAATTGGATGTGCTGTTTTAATTAGATACAGCACACAGGGTGATTCATACCAAGTTTATGGTACAACATTATAATGTAACGAATAATATTATTGGCACTCGAAACTACGTACTCTCCACCTTATTACTGTTTTCTAACACATTTTTAGATATCAGGATGATTAACTTTACAAGTTAAAAATGAACATTAAGCAGTATTTTTCCTAATTGCATTTGTACTATTATCTAAATTAATTAATAACTCGATTATAAAATATTAAAATTTTTTTAGTTAGCAATGTTTAACTGTTTGTAGAAATATATTTTACTTACAACGAACTTCTGAAACTGGTTCTGTTTTAAATAGAAATAAGACTTTAGTTGTGTGAATGGAATTAATTTAATTATTTAGTTACCTTAATTAAAACACGTTTTAGGGAAGCCATTTACGGTTAATTTTTCTTTTAAATTCTACTCGCAGATGGTTAAACAGATATAAAAGTTTTACTTCTGCAATTATACTGACTTAGATAACTAAATCTTACTTTCATGACTTTTCGGTTGCTTCGTAAAATGCTTTCATAAACATATATTGTAGACGGTTACCTGACTCTTCTTCCTGCTGTTTTAAATATTGGTATTGCTATATGGTTTTTATAGAACAACACATCACAGAAGATAGTTCATATATCACCTACTATTACTGTCATTAAATTTAATTACTATTATGTTTTTATTGTTTTTGTGTTACTTTTAATAATAATAATACATTTATTATTAATTGCTATTTTTAATGCGCGATAATAAAAAGCAGGGCTTCAGCCATTCGTGAATTTAAAAAAATATCGACACACAAAACAGCAGAATTTAAAGTGTTATATGAAGTGTATATTTTACTAATCAGACACATAGTAAACACACAAAAGTTTATGGCTACTCGCCTGTTATAACAACAAAGATCGTCCATTACCACACCATTATAAGTAATAGTAATCTTACTATTAATCGTATTACCGCTTATATGTTTTTTGTATTTTTACTGATTTTATTATTATTAATGATAATTCTGTAATGCTTTATAACACCTTGCCTTTGTGCAAACACTTTGCTTATATTATCAGACTGATATGAACACTATTACTAATACTGTTATTATTAGTAGTATTGTTGTTACTTTAATTTTCTGACTTTATTCCTTTTATTAAAAAAATCATACTAGTATAATTTATTTTATCGTGGTACTTCTTATTTTGACGCTAATAAAAGAGAACCCAAGGATTCTCTGGCCTTAATATACCTTTTTGTCAGGTTTCGATGTTTAATTCGATGTTTAATACGGTGTGATGGTATTTGCCCCGACTTACGGTGGTATTTATAATGTCATTTGATTATATACATGTGTATATTATTACTAATTTTAGTGTATATTGTTACTAATTTTTAATGCTGCATTCCGAAGTTTTTTCTGTTTTAGGAAAAAGCAGGCACTAATGTTCTTACCTATTTTGTTCATTTACTTTACAAATCGTAAGAAAATAAGCGTTATATTTCTGGTATGCAAACTTGATCACCTAAATTCGAATTTTATAACTATCTAGTATTTATCTTAACAGTTTTATACATATATATAGTAGCATCATAAAATTTTACTTCTAATTTTTGTTTCTTTAGGGGATTATTGCTACTGTTATATAGTTTTTAAAGACTGATGCTTTACC
>NC_136508.1:72677974-72705474 GCF_053919585.1 Euprymna scolopes
TGACACTCTTCTGATGTTTGTAATTTTACTCCGTAGTTCTATTTTCGTTACGACATGCATCAAGGAAAACTCTGATGTAAAATTGAGGTCTTATGACTCCTTTCTCCTCTGGCAGTTATTGCAGCGACTTAATATAGCAATTGTATATAAAAGTGTTTGTTTTATGCAAAAATACTCAAATACTAGAATTAATCATGTGTCGGTTTATTAACAAGTCGACGGGTTACTCATATTAATAATATCCAATGTTTAATAAAATAGCTGCGAGAAGTAAATAAATATACCACTTGCTTATGTTTATGTTAATTAGAAGTAAATGAATACTCCACTTGCTTGTGTTAATATTTTCACCAGAGGCTCCCATAAACCGTGCTACCTTCTAGACAACCTGCGTCCATGTGTACGATATCACCACAATTATAATCACGCAAACAAGGACACATGATTCACATTTGTGTGATGTTCCCAATTGGAGAAATAAATAAAAATATCCTGATAGTTACACAAATCACCTTCAAACATGCTTTCACTTGTAACACCTATTTCATTTCTAAGTTATTTTCAACCGCTACTCTCTATATCTATTCTTGTGCATACTTAATCAGGTTTTGCTTTTATTTCTACCGGGTTTATTGTCGTAATTATCTACTCTATAGACTAACGAGAAGACCATCGAAGATTGTCTTGAGAATTACACATGGCCTTCATAAGCTAATTGTATCGGTATCACGTAAAGTTATTCTGCCTATGTTAATCTCTTAAATTTATAAATTGATAAGACTGAACGACCATTATTTACGGTGTGAATGTTGTCTGGATAACTACAACTAATTTAAAGTATTTTCATCTGCTAGATAAGAAAACACAATATGTTTCCTTCTACTATGTCATATACTTTTGCCAAGTTAATTTGAATAAAGCACATCTTGGGATAATATTGACTATATTTTTGTGGTATTATCAGCTGATTTTTGTCAACAAATGTTATTTTAATATGTTTTTTAATGTGAAAATGTTTAGTCAATTACAAATATTGATTACCTGATAGAAACATCGATTACTGTAAAGGAAAGTGTTGAAAACAAGAAAGAAAATACACGTAAAATGAATGTTGCTTCAAGACATTACAAACGTAATGGCTTGGACTTCTGCTCTTCGCTCTCCTGGATTACTCAGCGGCGTGGAGTTCTAGCTGAAGATTCCAACGTTAGTTAGCTATTATGACTGCGTGCCACGTCCCTAATAGCTTTCAGTTCCTGGTCGAATCTCTGGGCCTGATTTTTACTTCACACGCCCATATTAATAGTAAACCGGTGTAATCTTACCCATTCATACTACGTCGTGACGAAAGAGAAAAGGCAACAAAACCACACCATGCTTCAAAGATACAAGTTGCATTTATTAATATTTTTGATTTATACACAAAAAAATATCATCAGAAAATTAAAAACATATAAAATGGTTAAACCAAACAAAAGCTCTCTGTTTTCTTACACAATGTTTATTAACATACACACATACACACACAGACACACACACACACATATATATATATATATATATATATACATATATAAACCGTATGCACGAGTGATAACTAATTAAATTAATGCGATATTTAAGATTGCTAAACAAAAGAAGAGATGATATATATTTATTAACACAAACGAGTATGCAAGTCCCCTTCTTTGTTATTTTGTTTATAGTAATATATGTATATATATATATATATTATAGAAATTTCATGATGGTACTATCTAATAATATCTATCACCGATATTTTTCCAAACACAATTTTTAATCTCTACGATATTTTATCTTTTAGACGTAATCCACTACACTAGTTTACTCTAATTAGTTCTTCTCTCATAAAATGTATATATATGTATATATGACATCTAATTTACCTAAGGAAAACACGCTGCTCTCCCCCATCATTATATATAGCCCCAATCCTCCGACTCTCTCGTCAATGACCATCCCTCTTGAAGAAGCCCGCATAAATCGGGCGAAATGTTGAGTATCCAGGTCCTTCCACCTCCATTTTATTTCATATATATATATATATATATATATATATATATATATATATATATGGGTGTGTGTTAATGAGAGACAGACAAGCAGACAAGCTAGTGTATTATCTGATGTGTTTATTTCAAAAACTTTTGGTCGATCCAACGTAAAATATTTTTATGTGACTTTTCTGCTAATTTTTTCTCAGAAACGTCAACAATATCAATGCACCAGACGAAGCCAATATTTTATCGGTCGATCCATTCTCATAACCTCAGTTCATACATGACAACAACCGTAAAAATGTATCGTAGAATTTATCGATTTCCATGATATATATATGTATGTATATTTATATATATATATATATATATATATATATATATATGTATATTTATTTATACACATATATGTCTATACATATATATATACATATATATATGTTTATATATATACATGTATATATGCATATATATATATGCATATATATGTATATATATATATCTATATATATTTGTGGAGAAAATAGATTTTATTTTAATATATACTAATCCTTATATAAGAAGTTCCATGTGATTACAGAGCAATATAGCGAATAAATGACAAAAGCCTATATTTAAAATTTCAAGATGGTACTATCTAATAATTTATTCCTTTAATTAAGTTTGCATTCACAATTTTTGACAGCATCTGCTTAGTAGCGAAAAATCAATCACTTAATTATTATATCAATCAGTGAATCTATTATGCCCTTAACTGTTTAGAGGAAATAGCAACTATCAATCCCTCAAAAAGGAAAAAAAAAACATTTTTTTTCCATGATTTAAACCCGAAAATTTTTAAGAGAATCTGTAAATACCTTATAAAATGTTTCCAACATCCCATTTTGAATTTTAGAAATATAGTCATCAAACCCATTCATCCGTACTTAAATGTTCTATTATTTTAGACATATTCTGTCCCAATGTTCTCTGTAATAATTTGTACATTTATTAATAATTATTAATATATGCACACATATGAGTATAACACTAACAATAAAAAACTATTATACAGGTTTGCATAGACAAAATAAAACAAAAAAAAAAAATTACCAAAATTATCCAAGATGGTAACATTAAAGTATATTATAAATATTAAAGAATTAATATTTATAAAGTTATCTCAGCTGGATGTGAAAGCTTAATAAAACAAAATTGGAGATAGAGCTTATAAAAGCATATCTTAGTTTTCTTTTATTAATATTAGTGGAATATTTTCCTTTTTTCCCCTTGTACACATTTTTGTGCAATATTCCATGGATTTCTGCCTTTATATTACTTTGGACTATCTTTCAATTACGGGATTTCTTTGGATTTTGCTTTTATATTTGAATTTTACCGTCACTGGATTATTTATCTTCCGCCAGATTACCCATTTAATTGTAATCACATTTTTCTTCACCATATTCCCTCTGTTTCATTTTTATGTTATCAAGTAAGATCTTTGACTTACTTGTTGTTTCATCAAATACTTTTGCATGCAAAATCCGATCCCGCATCTTGCTAAATCCTACCCTCTGATCAGAAGGAAAGTATTTCTTCGAAACTCCGCGGATTAAGCACTATCCACTTATCTAGTGTTTTCTTTTCAGATAAAATATGTCTTTAACTAATTTCAAAGTTTCTTTTAACATGTTTTATTAACTGGTTGCTCACATATATATATATATATATACATATATATATATATACATATATATATATATATACGTGTGTGTGTGTGTGTGAATTGCTTAACTTCACATAGTACAAACCTCGCTTTCTTTCAGAGTGTAAATTGCAATATAGTGTATATAGCGGGGACTATAATATTGACCCGTTTCAATATACCCTTTTTCTGATGAAGTGTTTTTGAATTGGGGTTCTACTGAAACATGTCTGCATATATGAAGCCAATCTTGTTTCTATTTATAACGAATATATATATATATATATATATGTATATATATATTTATATATGTGTATATATGAAGCATATGTCTATCGAGACTAAACGAGTTATCGAATACATATACATACATATATATATATATATATATATATATATATATATATATATATATATATAGATCGATAGATATGCGTATTTGTGTTTGTTTGTGCAGGTATTTATACATTTTTGTGTATACTACAAAGGGTAAAATAAGAACAGTACTTAGTTTTAAAACCCACATTAGAGGACAAATATCTAGTCGTCTTTATAGGTCTTTCGTCGGCTTCTGTTTATACCTGACTCTGTTTGATGATATACAAGGATAAACATTTATTAAATGGGGTCCGATAAAAACGACTACATTTTAGGAAATGCTGCTTCGATATGAATCGGTAGTTTCTATGATTTACTATGTTTTTTTGGATCTAGAATAAAACGCACACACACACACACACACATATATATATATACGCGTGTATGATATAAATAATTATATATACATATATATATAAATATATATATATATATATAGTGTACAGAAAGTTGTTAGATGAGACAAATCATTGGTACCGTCGGTTTCAAGCCCGATGATAAGGACCGTTCAAAGAATCATTATCAAGCTCTCTGCAGCCAATATCCGAGACGAATATTGGCTGAAGAGAGCTTGATAAGGATAACTAAAACTTTCTGTACACAAAATATAAATACGCTTTGACATTTCTGATTTTCCTTTTAATTGATCACTCTGCTGGATTTCTTTTTCAAAAAAACTAATCATATATATATATATATATATATATATATATATATATATATATATATATATACACATATATATAAATATATATATATATATATATATACACATATATATAAATATATATATATATATAAATATATATATATATCTCTATATATATATATATATATATATATATATATATATATATATATATATATAACACCGTAAAATGCAAACATTAAAAGTAAAAGGATTAAGATTAAGCTTAGGAAAATAAAAAAGTAGTTGTTTAATTTGGTAAAGAAAAATACAATATATTATAGAAAGAAATATAATAAATTTATAACTTAAAATATTATTAGTATATTGTTACAACTACGATTTTACATCATATAAAAATATCTAATACTGCAATATTTGGAATTATAATGTTTTTATTTTTGTTTACTAGAATCATTTGTTTTTTTTCCGGTTTTACAACTAATTGTTTTTTTTAAACTTTTCTAAGCATAACCTTAACTATATTACATTTCGCGCTCGAATTTGCCCTACGTAATCCATGATTGTCCTTTGAAATAATATTTTCTCTTGTGTTTTCAATATTATTCCATATGATACGTCAACAATCAATAAAAAATATTGCTAACTTCTTAAATCCATCATTTAATTAATTGGAAAGTTTATTGAGATGAGCATAATTAATTCCTGTATTTATTGCTGATTATTAACCTCATCTTTTCGCTTGCAAAAAAAACATGGTGAGAGGAAAAACAACTATAGAAAGCAGTAATTGCTAGGAATGCAGTAACGAGATTCGGATTTCCGATCCCATCACTATCACTTCCTGCGAAGGGCAGATGAGTAGCTGGCCGAAACGTCTTGAAACAACAACTAAAAGATAAGGATACTCGTCCGCAATAAATAAATGAATTCTTAAATAAATAAAAATATTAAATAAAAGACGTGCATAAATATACAAACAAGAAAGAAGGGAAAATGGGAGAATAAAATTACCGGGCGACGTCGTGAACGAAATATTATTAGCCCTAGCACAGTAAAAATATCAATTTTGTTTACACTAAATGAGATGGCATTAGAGTGATACCCCCGCTATGATTATAAACGTGTAGACGACGAATAATTTGGTATGGTACCCAACAGACAATCTCAAGAAATCGTTTCTAAAACGTCAGTGATTAAAACGTTGATATGCATATCAAAAGCATATATGCGGAAACCTTTTCTCACGTTCTTTACTAATTCTTAGGACTTTTTAACACCAAAATTCTTAATTCCAAATATAGCTGAGTATATGACCTATTAACTGTAAAATTGTTTGAAATTCCGTTGCAAAATGAGTGATCAGTGAAGGTTAAGAGCAGTTCTAAATGAGTAAAACTAACACTTAACCATATGTTTATATTATATACTAGCAGGGGTGACCGGCGTTGCTCGGGTGTTTGGAGGTGTATGCTGTGCAAAAAAAGCAAAAAAAAATGGTTAATTTTTTAAAACTTTGACCCCTATTTTGACCCCTTAAAATTTATTGTTTCGGGCTCAAATCACTTTATTAAGTTAAATCCATGTTCAAGGAACCTAAATCTAAAATTTCAAGTGTCTAGACCCAAAATTGTCGGAGGAGTTTGGAAGAGTTCTTAAAGGTCAAATCGTTGAAATTTGACCCCTTAACAGCCAAATTTGTGGCTGACACCCGTCACATCGATTTTCCCAAATCTCTGTACCCGGTATTTCAAATTTCGAGTCTATAGACTAAAAATTGACAGAGTTATTGCGTAGGGAAATGTACACAGACAGACAGACACACAGACAGACAGGCACGTTCACTTTTATAGATATATAGATATTAGGACTCACTAAATCATGATATCTTTTTTTTTATTTTACTTCTCTTCTATCATTAATGTAATTAATAACAGCAGCAAAATCTTTAGTCGTTTTATTATTCGTCGGCTCATAATACTCGAATATAATTATTACATCAATCAATTTACTATTTGACGATATTTGTTGGGCAACGCATAATTAACAGTGTATCTCACGAATTGGACGGTTAGGTTGTCTTCTGTAAAGATCTGTTAGACTCTGTAAGTTATTTAATCACCAATTAAATATACACAGACGCGTCCGACTCAGAAATTTATGAAGACCACTTGATAATAAGATAGGTACATTTTGAACAGTGCGTTGCCTGTATTGAATTTGTGTCATGCCACGTTTCTCTTTTACCTGAAACCCGATATAAACCAGCTAATTTGTTTCTGCTATCTCTTCCTGTTTCCACAGCAGAAATATCGCGGATGGAGCTGACACTATAAATAAACGAGAAGATAAAGTAGGGATGATATCAAAATGTACAAAGTTGGCCTGGTAAAAATTAATGAGAACCTGTCCGTAGTGATAAATCATTAAAAGATAAGAGGCATTCCATTGGAAAGTTTCAGTAAGTACCATTAAAAAATATCACATAAATGGTTGCGTGTAGAACTATTGTTAATGATAAATTATAAATCAGCAGTGCAACACGGACATATTAGAAGCATTTATGAGCTGCTGCCAATATTAATATGGATCAGATACAATATAACAATGAAGAACACGATAGCATTTGCCGATGTTAGTAAACATAATGTGGGGCAAAAAAGGCAAATAAGTGGGATAAATACTAGATATGTATTAACATAACATATATTTGTCAACATTGTTAACCGTTTTAATTAGTAGTAAAAAAGAATTGGTAGAATTAATTCATATCGAAATAGGACATATACTGACATACGAAAATTTTAGTTACGGTATATATATATATATATATATATATATATATATATATATATATATATATATATATATATATATATATGCATACGCATACATATATATATATATACATATATATACACACATATATGTATATGTATATGCATACATATATATACATATATATATATATATATATAGAGAGAGAGAGAGAGAGGGAGAGAGAGACAGACATACAGAGAGACATAGATAGATAGATATATAGATATTACATAAACCTCTGGAATAAAACTACCTATGATTATATATATATATATATATATACATATACATACATACATATATACATATATATATATATATATATATATATATATATATATATATATATATATATGTACTGATGATTCTCCAAACACGGATCACTAATGTCTGTAAGTATTTACTAATTATTATAGTAAATAATTATGCCAGCCCCTTTACAAAGTCGGGTTCCTATCGTGTGGCACTTTTAGTTGAAATAAAGAGTCGATCAATTTCGCTCTTATGCGCAAGCCATCATATAATCAATATGACAGATGTTAATTACATTTCAAAAATAGCTGTTTAAATTTCAACAGTATTTCTCGAAGTTAAAGTTGACGGAATTGCTTCGGTCTTTGCTAATGAAGCCAGATATTTCTACTGTTGCTGGGTTCGAATCTATCGACTGGAATAATTATTTCAGTCTCTCTCTCTCTCTCTTTTTATTTATATATATATATATGTATATATATATGTGTATATATATGTGTGTGTGTGAAACATTATAGGTCCCCCTTCATTCTCGAGCTATGTCGGGTATCAATACTAATTGATTTAAACAAATATAGAAATTCATAGCCAGGTGAAATATAGAAGAAAATATTTGGGCGATATAAGGATATTTTTAAATAAAAGAATTCGGAGGCAGGGAAGTAAAACCGTATCATAAATAAAACGAAACTATTGAGAAAGTTATAATGAACAAAGGATAATAGAAAAAAAAACAGTTAAAATCCTACGAAATATATGAGAGGAAGAAGGACATTATAATGGCGAACAAAAAAGAAAAGAAGAAATGAAACTAAGGAAAAATACAATGAACATTTGAGAAATAATTTTACAAAAAATGGTTTAATGAAAATAATAGTTTATGAGTTCAAGATGGGATAACATACGCGAATAAGAGAAAATGACAGAAATTAAAGTTTAAACGATGAAACTAAAATTTCAAAAAAAAAATCCAATAATCAGAGCAAATGAAAGCTACAAAGGAAAAAGAATAAAAGTAATCAATTAAATAAACCCATATATATATATATATATATATATATATATATATATATATATATATATATATATATATATATATATGTGTGTGTGTGTGTGTATATATATAGATAAATAGATAGATATAAATAGATAGATAAATATACATCATATATATATATAAATATATATATATATATAAATATATATATATATATATATATATATATATATATATATACATGGGGTGAATTTTAAATAGTAATTCTCTTTTCCATAACTGAAAATTCAGTAACCTATTATTGGGAGTACATGTCGTTGTGGAATTAATCATAATAAGAATGAACCCCGAGGAACATCGCTTAATTGTTTTCTTTTTTTTAATGAAAATCATTCTGAAACTTTCATGAACGAATAATTTCACTAAATTGTAGGGTGAACTAGCCTCTTGCTGGAGCGATTTAATCTAATTAGCTGATGCGTTTTGATTGCAGATAAACTTTATATCTTACTAGCATTTCAGCCCGGCGTTGCCCGGGTGTTTGGAGGTGTATGTTGAGAAAAAAAAAAACAACACACACACACACAAAAAAAAAACGGTCAATTTTTTAAAACTTTAACCCCTATTATGACCACTAAGAATTTATAGTTTCGGGCTCAAATCAAGCTATTAAGTTAGATCCATGTCCAAAGAAACCTATATCTAAAATTGTAAGTATTTAGACACAAATTGTCGGAGGAGTTTGGTAGAGTTTGTAAAGGTCAAATCGTTGAACTTTGACCACTTGACAGCAACATTTCTGACCGAAAACCGATCACATATATATTCCCAAATCTCAATACCCTGTATATAAAACTTCTAGTATGTAGACTTATAATTGACAGAGTTATTGCGTAGTGAAATGTACACAGACACAGACCGACAGAAAGACACACCGACACAAAGACACATTCACTTTTATAGATATCTAGAAAGATAGGTAGATTACCTCTCCGATTCGCTTCTGAGTTTTTTTTGTTTTGTTTTTTATGTGTGTGTGTGTGTGTTTTTTTTTCTCAACATACACCTCCAAACACACGGGCAACGATATATATATATATATATATATATATATATATATATATATATATATATATATATATATATATATAAATTTCACTTGCCTCAATTCGAATTTTGATTCGAATCCACAGAAATAAAGACGACACTGGACCCATAATGCCTAGAAGTGTTAGCCATGTTTAGTTTCAGAACAGTTTCCGATGGTTCGTTGTTCTACACAAGTCCTGGGAGATGACTAGTTTGCACTAGACAGAACAGTTTCCGAGTGTTCCTTGTTCTACACAAGTCATGGGAGGTGACTGTTTTGCATTAGAAAGAACAATTTCCGATGGTTCGTTGTCCTACATAAGTGTGGGAGGTGACTGGTTCGGAGTAAAAAGATCTCAAGTTGGAATTCACAGAGCAAAAGAGTCTACCCATGTTGACACGAAGAAAATCTATGCGAAATTGCAACTGAAAGGTGCAATATTTATGGAGCAATTCTAGTTTCTGATTGGTTGGTAGCAGAACGTTGATTAATATGGTTCTTCAGTACATCGGAAAGACAGTCGAAGCTTGAAACACAAGAAAGGACTTTGGCTGAGTTATTACTCCTATGTTAAGCGTAACGAAAACGGGGAGCGCTTCTCATGAAAATGAATAGAATCGCTAATATAGCACGAATATATTAGCAGCAAAATAATTTAAATTCAGTTGCCAGAAGTCGGACAACATATTGCTTTACCTTGGGACATTTTCCTTTCATTTAAAACGGAGGGAATAAGAAATATAAAATTAATCAACTATTACAATTAAGGCTGAGTCTGATAAGAACAGTAATATTCGTTGTTAGCATACCAGAACACTTAGAAATTCCGACATTCCGAATGTGAGCCGTTCATTGTAGTTAATGTAGAAAAAAGTACCGAAAAAAGTGTATTTAAATCTGACAGACAAATAACTTTAAAAAATGCTATTGAAATTGATATTTGTTTTCTTTAAATTCAAATATTATTTTTTATTAAATTGGCTACTAAAATGTCTATTTTTTATTAAAAACAGTCTATTCTGTGTTGTCAGAATATGTCCAAATATCATAATTCAGTATTCATGTAAGAAAACCTCATAGAAAACACACCATGCATTGGAAATATAGTTTGAGATTAATCTATGTTTTCTAATCGAGTAACGAATAACATAAATAATATATATAAGTGTGTATTGACCTCATTTTTTACAAAAGGTAATAGATAAATTACTTATAGAAAAAAGAGAGATGTTATTTAAAACAAAGAAAATAACCTATTCAGCGAAAAGAAAATTATCTAAGAGTGGCACGTATAATAATTTAATTTAAAGTTAGGCTAGACTATACATGTTTTCAATTTCAGAATCTCGAGGAATATTTTGCATTACTTGGAAAAATGAGGAAGAAAAGAAACGCTTGAAGTTTACCTTAAACCAAGTAAGCTTTTCTATCAAAACTGTAATTAGAATATGTCCCCTATTCTGCAATATTTACTTAGGGCAAGTATGATTTTTCTTCGGTGAATTTTGTCTTCGTTCTTGAGGGAATTCCGGCAAAAAATAATTACTCCAAAATATTTATCGCCTTGCAAGACAGTAAAAAATCTGTATAAAATTGAAAATAAAAATGATAACTATATATAAATAAATATTTTGGTTCCGGCTGCTGTAAAATACACTTAAATATATTTAAAACTATGCGGATATTTGCATTTATTAATAAAACGACATGGTGACAATAGTTTAAAAAATGTCGTGGTGACAGCAACTAGAATAAAAATCAAAACATTTAGCGTTCCAGACGCGTCCAATATTGATATCGTTATATTATGTAGAGAAACACAATAATGTAAAAATATTAACACACTTGAAGGAAGTAATTATATATGCGCATGCACAGAAAAAAGTAAACACATGTCGGCAAGTTGAAAGTATCATTTCGCTTACCAACTTTCCAATATATCTATGCACGCGTTAATCATCAATCCAAACAAAGAGTTTACTTGTTATAAACCATCCATGCTGGATGATTATAATTTTCTGTTAATTTCAGTGTCATGTGACCAATAGTTGTAGAGTTTGCTTATTAAATATATACAAAGACATACATCCACTGTTTAATTTATGTAGATTTAAATCACAAAACTCTTATCACTGGAATAAAATACATATGGATTAAATAAACGCTTGTACTGTTTTAGATTTAAATTCAAAACGCTAAAATTAATTCCTTCTCCCTCTCCCTATCTCTCTCTGTATATATATATATATTTATATATATATATATATATATATATAAATTTTACTTGCCTCAATTCGAATTTTGATTCGAATCCATCGAAATAAATACAACACTGGGTCCATAACCCCTAGAAGTGTAAGCCATGTTTAGTTTGAGAACAGTTTTCGATGGTTCCTTGTTCTACACAAGTCATGGGAGGTGACGGTTTGCAGTAGACAGAACAGTTTCCGATGGTTCGTTGTTCTAATCAAGTCCTGGGAGGTGACTGAGTCCGAGTATATAGTTCTCAAGTAGGAATCCACACAGAAAAGGATTCTCCCCGTGTTGACACGAAGAAAACGCATGCGAAATTGCAACAGAAAGGTTTAACATTTATGGAGCAATTCTGGGTTCTGATTGGTTGGTAGCAGAACGTGAATTAATATGGTTCTTCAGTTCCTAGCAACATCGTTTATGAATAAAATCTCGTGACTGTGCGGGATCATACCCCATTATAGTGCAAAAATGTTGTAACAATATATATATATATATATGTATATATATATATATATATATATATATATATATATATATATATATTTGTAAGAGTGTATTTTCTTTTAGTCTATAATATAATTACTACGTTATTTTTCTGTATTAAAATAAAAGGTGAAGATTACAAAAGTTTTTCGCCATACACAATTTTGTTCGGTTAACTAACATCGGAATTCAAATTAGAATTGAAATCAAGACACAACTCCGTTTTTACATTTACTACTTTTAGCCGTAAATGTAAAAGTTTGTTGAAAGAGAATCTTTGAACACTGACTCATTTTGACACTTATATTTATCTATTAATGAGAGGCAACAATACACAACGCATCGGTAGAGCCCAAATCGCATAAAAGGTAAGAACATCACAATCTTAAGTTAAAGATGAGCAGTAATACTGTATACGATCCTCGTTGTTTACGCCTCCGAATCCTTGACAAGAACGGGGATCGAGGAGGTCCTTCGATGAGAAAAATGTCTCGGACAGCTTTTAATATATATTAAGTATTTGTTGCTAATCCTAAGCGATGTGTTTTTTAATCAACTTCTATATAAAATGAACAACTAACATAGTATATATTAAAAAGTCGAAGCTTTCAAAACTCGTGCCAACATGTTTCACTAGGAAAACACTAGGTACGCAACATGTACTCATATTAATCAGCAGCAACTACTGACAATATTAATACTATAATAAAGAAACATGTAACCCTTTTAGACTGTAATCGAAAGAACGAAGTCTTGTAGTTGGAGTTAAATTAAGGGTTAATTTCGAAATTCCGTGCAAATTCTTAGGTACCTTATGAATGATTTTAAACTATGAATCAATAGAAACATTTTATGAGTTAGATATGCACAAATTTCATAAGAATACATAAAAAGAGAAACGGAGTCTTATTAATCTAAAATGTGCAAACTTATTTTACTCGGGTAAAAATAGTTCTAAAATGACGTTTTACCTGTCAAAATCTCTTTATAATCGAACAATTGTTTACATTCGTTCAAACCGTAACCCGACCTTAAAGTTGGGTGAACTGTATTCACCCCAGTCAAGGATAAGCCTCTGACACAGTTGTAAAGAGGTGTAACATTATTTGGAGTAAGAAATGGCCTTGCATCCAGCGAGCTGACCTGGTATTTTGGAAGACATAAATACTATCCTCTGTTTTGTTGAATTCTGTTTTTCGTGTTGAGATCAATGCTTCATGTTTCCCTACCATGTGATATCGAAAGACGCCCTACAATAATTTCAATAATGTTAGAATTACCTTCCTTTATCGGAAGTTGCCTAACTCTCCGCACTTGCTGAACTTGTGTCAAATCTTCTCGAAGTTGGAAGAAAATATACTGCTCCTGTACACGCAAATTGAAGACGGGTAGTCAGTACATTATCCAAGTCGAAATAAAAAATAGCAATTTTTTGTATATTCTACTATTATCCATGTTTTCCTTTAAAACATAACAATTTATAACAAAAACAAGAATATGCCATTTATAAATTGAATCAGAGTGATATCGGCGTTAATATCACGTAGTGCAAAACGTGTTTACGAGAGACAAGTTTTTCTACTTAATATTTTCATTGACACGTTTCAGTTTTGTTTGCACATGTTAATACAATGAAGCTAAACAAGACAGACAGATACGTGACAACCTATAATAAAATATTTTAAAATAAATTTAAACCGAGTGTTCAAACGTAATAAATAGAGTCTATAATAATTGATTGATGTGTTTATATATTTATGAATTCTAGTTAATTCAAGGTTGGCGAACTATACAAAATTAATATACGGTATATTTAATAGCACACTTTACCTGGTTTAAATGCAGCTGTATGAGTTTCGTGTAGTGTTGTTTTATTTAAATTTGATTTTAAAAATGTTATATGAATTAATGTACAGAAAGAAATGTTTGCAGTTATTTTTGTGTATAGATCAAACGCCTTGTTTTTTGTGTCAGTAATGTCAAAAATACTGCAAATTAGTCAATAATACTCAGCCAAGTAGTTTCAATGGACCCTGCAAAACAATAGTATTTTAAAATTTAGTGCAACTTAAAAAAGTACTGTTCTTTGTATCGTGATTCATGTTTACGGAAATGTTGAAAATTAAATCCTTGTAGAAAAGCGATTCTGTTGAAAGCTTAATATAACAGGATTCCTGTTAAATTATAAACAGATGTTAAACTAAAAGACATTTTGATTTAACAGAGTAATAAATATTTTACAAGTCTAGAAAAATGTCCACATATTTTACTGATAATTTCAATCGTGCAAAATTCTGATCCAAGCGAAATGAACACAAAATAATAAACTGTTTAAAAAGTTTAACCTAATGTCTCCAAAAATTAATAGAAAATGTGTGCCCACATATACGATACCGTATAGGAAAATCAGTACATGTAGGAATAATGTTCATATTAATAGCGTTGTGACTCCGCATGTTTATATATATATATATATATATATATATATATATATAACACTTCACCGGTCTTTGCTCAGCCACTATGTACTATCCATAACTTTATGTGCATATGTATATGTATATTAAAAAAGTTTTACTCATATCCAGTAAACCTGCATTAAAAATGTTAAGTGTTAGGCCTCAACATTTGCAAGTTTTACCTCTAAGCAGAAACATTCCCGCCCAGAACTAATAAAAAAAAAATCTATGTTTTTAAAAGGCTCTATGTTTAAATACACATTATGTAACATTTCCAATGTTTCAACCATAAATTGCGGAGTAATACTGTAGAGATCGCAAGGCCAATTGCTTTTTAAATTTGGTCCTTATTTTAGCACCTTTACATTTATTGCCTTTGGCTAAAACTAAATTTTAAAATTTGATCCATATCGAAGTAAACAACATCTTTGCGGAGAACTATGGTAGAGTATTCAAAGCTAAAATCGTTGAACCTTGACAGCCAATTTTCAGGCCAAAAACGAATTTAAAGTTTTTTGAAAATTTCAATACTCCTTATATCAAACCCCAAGTCTGTAGACTGAAATGTCAGAGTGATAGTTTCGTAGGGAAGTGTACACCCGCAGTCACAGACAGAAATACAATGCCACTTATATATATATATATATATATATATATATATATATATATATATATATATATATATATATATATGTGCGTGTGTGTATGTGTATATACATATATCTATATATATATATAATTATATATGTATATATACATATATTTATATATATATACATATATATACAAACACCACACAATATATATAAACTAGCAGAAGTACCCGTGTTTGACTGTGTTGAAAAACAGCATACTGAAAATGGACTGCTATTAATGAAAGTATGATAGGTTATAGAAAAGGAGGGGGTTGTAAACAGATAGGTTTTGTTACCTTAAGCAAAATATGATAAAAGTAAATACAATTCTCGCGAAAATATATATTTTTATATTCAGTTTGTTTCCATTCGTAGGCAAGAGTGACCAACAAAATTATGTTTCCTTACAAAGAGAAAATGTTATATATATATATATATATATATATATATATATATATATATATATGTAAATGTTACCATAGTACATAAAAAGTTAGGTTTATAAATGAAAACTTCGTTGTATTGTAAGAAGTTTGTAATTTTTTTTAAAAATTCACGAACCGGTTTAGAATAAATCAAAATTGCAGCGACTTTTAAATGGAGAGCCCCATTTTCAATTTGAAGGAGGGGCGCCTGAGCATTCTGCTCTAACAATGTAAGAGGGTCCGTCAACGTAAGGAAAATGTATAAACCTATTTTAATGTTTCCCGTTATTTTGGGCTTGAGGAATATTCGATTAGGGCATGTGTAGTTTATATAAAAATCCATTTAAGTAGTCATCGCCTCAAATTCCGTTTTAATTTCAGTTCGCTGAAATTAAAACGAGTAAAGAACATTAAAAACTATTTCAAAACAAAACAAAAAAACACATGAACTGAACTTTTATTTACTATGGTAACATTTATTTATTGCATATTTATTTTTTCGGGTATTCGTTTGTTGGCTTTTCTGCTAAACACTCTTACTAAATAATATCGACGAAACATCGAAAAAGAAAGAAACAAAAACAGTTTTGAAAAATTATGAAGCTTTACTTATGTTAGTAAAATAATCTGAAACAGCAAAATGGGATATTAAAGAGTAAACACGTAATTACTTTAGTTTTTTAAAGCAAAGAATCGATATAAATATGAATACGAAGAAAATGGCGATATTTCAAGAAGAACAGCTTTGTTTAAGTTTTACAGTATTGAACGGTGTAGTATTGATTCAATTGTAATGTAAAGAGCACGCATAAAAGGTTGTAATAAACAGAATTCCTTCTAGTACACTGACAAAAAAGCTTAACCAGATATATAAATTAAACTAAAACGTTATGTAAATGCTTTAAAAAGACACGTAATCCCGTGAACATGATTTTTTCTATCTTTTGACTCGATAACAAAAACCTTATTTTTTAATTATTTATCTATTTATCTATTTTCGAAAGAGTGCCACATGCGAGTGGAGAAATACAAACACAGATTTAGTTAAAATTTGTGTCGAGAATTTTCTAAAGTTCCGACTTTTTTTGCCTTTCACTTTAATAAGAACGTGAATTAATAAGGTGAATTAATTCGACACAATATGATTCAAATCAAAAAATAAATAAAAGCTTACGTGAATTAAGATTAAAGTTAAGGTGTTATTGTGCACCCTCACCCCTTTTAAAAAAACCTCGTTAAAATTGGTGATCTATTTACATTCTATGGAGATCAGGCGGAACGAACCCCCCATAATTTTATTATACCATCCCTATTTAAGTTGACACATACTTATCAAAGCATTCGTATGTGAATCTATATCAAAAATCCTTGTAAACGGTTTATTTTTTTTTATTTTTTTTATTTCCATACTTTGGGGTCCAGTCGAGAAGGCAGACCCCAAAATTTTTATGAAGCACCGTGCTGCCAGATCAAACATACCCATTCCTGATCCACGATATCTCTTCTATTATTATATGCGATATTTTTATTTTTAAATAGTCAACCATATAGGAGCCTATTCGTGACCAGGCACACACACACACACACACACACACCCACACACACACACACGTTCATCATTACATATATATATATATATATATATATATATATATATATATATATATACTATCAGACAACCCGGCATTAATTGGTCGTAAATTACGCTGAAGTATTATATTTTGATTTATGTAGATTTCGTATTATTATTATATTCTCCTGGGCACATCTATCTACAAATCATTTTAAAGTTTAAAAATATAACCACCGAGAATTGAAACCAAAATATTTAACTTACGATTTACTTTATTTTTTTTTTATATTAATGACATGTTTCCTACAATTGTTAACAATTAAGGCTTGAACCAATACCTATTACGTTACGACTGCATATTCATAATACCGTTTTCGACCTTCACCGGGAAACTTATATTCTTCTTAGTGTCACACTTTTGTCCCGTTTTTCTCCGGCTGAAACCCTAATATAATGTTTTGTATTAATTCGAACACCATATATATTAGGTGTCATATCTGGAGGGCAATAACTGACGGAGGATTTTCGTCGACTAATTTTTTTAGAACACGACTATAGTCGCATAGATAAATATATATGGAAAGAACCTTGTGTTTATTTAAGACTTTTTCACACAAATATTACGCAATGGTAAATCACGTAAAATATGTATTTGAATATAATTACACGTATTATGTAACAAAACTTTATAATGCCATGAGAAAACCGAAAAAACTAATAGGGCATTTATGAAAAGTAATGTTTAAAAAATACGCATATTAAGTACAATTCCATGACTCATATATAGCATAGTTGTATTTTCTACTTAAATGAATAGAGAAAATTGTTTTAAATATCAATATTCTCCAACAAAATACCAATTTCATGTATATATATATATATATATATATATATATATATATATATATATATATATATATATATATATATATACAAGTTAGAAAAGCATGTCAATCAAGGCATGACAATTGTTAAACAAAATGTTTTTTTACTATAGGCTTTAAAAATAAAGATACACGATTCAATTTGAAATTTATTTATCTTTAAAGTGCACTTTAAAAAATTTACAAAGTAAGGTACAACAATTTAATTTAAACTGAATGAAAACATTACCTTGGATTTATTTTATGTAATGTACATTCTGTTGAACTTTAAAAAAATCATTGAAATTTTTATATCTATATCATAATTGCTAGATGAAAGATAATGTTTTTAAAGTGCACCAAAATGTACATTACATGAAATAAATCCAAGGTAATTTTTTGATCAAATTTGAATTAAATTTTTATACCTTACTTTGTAAAATCTATAAAAGTGCACTTTAAAGATAAATAAATTTAAAATTGAATCTTGTATATTTATTTTTAAAGCCTATAGTAAAAAAACATTTTGTTAAACAATTTTCCTGTCTTGAGTTACATGCTTTTCTAACTTGTATCTTATTTCTATAAGATTATATTCTAAAACTCTCCCTATCTCTATTTCAGTTTGTATTTCTCCTCACACCACACGCCATTTTTGCAAACCCCTCTTTGTATTTTTACAGGTCTAAATACTCTCTCTAATTCAGTTTCTATTTTTGCTCTCATCAGACATCATTTTTGCAATCCATTTCTGTATTATTACTAGTCTGAATATACTCTTTGTTTCAGTTTGTATTTCTCCTCACAACCCAACTAATTTTTTCAACTCACTCTTTATGATACGGGTCTGAACAAAAACTTAAAAATAACTTTTAGATTATTATTTTTTAAACTTCTTTCAGAATAGAAAATCTTTAAAATTTAATAAGGAATACATTTCATATAGGTTTCATTAACAGATATGAAGTACATAACGAGAAAAATAGAGATAAAAATTTGAAAAGGACTGTATAACTGGTTACGGTCAATAGTAGCCCTCGCCAGCGTAAGTGTTTGTTATTGTTATTCTATTATGATTATTATTTAAAACTTTTTTTTTTTTACACAGTGATCACCACTTATCAAGGCCCGGAAGCTACTCATAGAGAAGGGTTATTGCAATGGATAAGGGTTTGTGTCCTGCTCTTTCGCGCGAGGATTAATATATAACTGTATATATATATATATATATATATATATATATATATGTATATATATGTGTGTGTATATATGTATGTATATATACATATATACATATATACAATTGTATATATGTTTGTATATATACATATATTTATATGTATATATATATATGTGTGTGTATATCTGTGTGTACATAATGGCGGAGAGACAATATATTGCCTGAGATTAAATTAATATTTAATAAATGGTTCACACTGCTTACGATTGAGGCACACTTATCAAAGTGTAAATGCTACTCGAGGATAAAGTTTCATTACTGTATAGTTGTCAGTGTGGTAACATAATACTCGGGATTGACTTAAATGTTGTTTAATTTGATTATTACAAAAGGCTGCTAAACAAAAATCTGTTTGCAGTGACTTTTAAAACGACTCCGTTGTAATCAGATGGAAAGCAGAACCGAGTTGCACAGCTTAAAAGGAGAGAAGTTCTAGGAAAGAAACGTTGTTCATAGAATATGCGTTCAGATGTGAGCATAGAGGAGTGTTGGGGGAAATTATTGGCAATGATTTGAGCTGGATAGGTGTTTCTTGTAAATGTGTTTCAGAGGGGAAACACAATAACGGTTCAGTATAACATTGACCATGAAATTATCGATAAATAGGGATAGTCTTGCAAAAACGAACGAGGATGGATTAGAGAGAAAATATATTATTTCTGATTCTGAAACCGGTTTTAACTGGATGAAAACGGCTGGGGGTGTTCTTAGCAGATACCCACCACTTATGTTGAAACACAACTCCATTTAAAATAATTTTGCCCTCATATGTATGGAGGATTGCGCTCGGAGTAATATACTTTTGGGGGTGCGATTGAATGATACAATCGTTTCCTCAGTGACAATCGCAAGGAATTGGATGTAAGTTGTCAATTTCAGGTCAAGAGTGAAAGTAAATTCCAGAAGAATGTCGAAGCAAGCTCTTTCCTCAAACGATAACGATTGCTACGTAAAATATAGTTAAATCATATGATACTTTGCGTGTGTTCTCCGGCAAGCGTTTTCTTAGCATGAATAAACATCTTTTTGTATCAAATAGCGTCATGGTCCTGGATATGACCTTAAACTAGCAGGTCTTAGGGAGTGTGGAACCACCCTTTAATTGCCATTGGTCCCAGGTCCACTCTGACCCGGAGTGCTAGCACCTGTTAGGGTCCCAACTATGGGTTAAATAGAATACAACTTAAAAAACAAATATACTATATTAAAAAAATCGTTCTTCAAAATCACCAGATTCGGCATTAAATAACCTTAAAAGGGTCGATATGCCGTAAAATAAAACAACCAACGATCCAAATAGGGTCATTTTTATTGCTGTTTAAAGTAAATGCATGAAATCGTTTTTTTTTATTACAAAGCAGAACGTGTATTTATTTATTATTCGTGACAAAAATGATACACATTCCTAGTAATTTATGTTGAAAATCTGCAAAGTGGAAACAGATATCCGATTCCATATTCAAGTTAGCCATTAATTTTAAAGGTTGACATAAATATAGTTTTAATTATTTCTTCAGTACACGAATTAATTAAGAAGCATAGTTTTCTGATGTTATATTTGTATTATACACTGATTAAGCAGTAGGCCCAGTACATTAACCTTTTTAATGGCTCGTGTGCAATTCATATTGTAACAAGTTTTTTCCAGTTACATAATGCCCTCCTTTTGTTTTCCCTGTAAATTTCTAATCGCTGCAATAGGAAGGACTCGTTTATATTGCCGATTAGAATATGCCATTTCAAACTATACTCAATGGCTGTCTCATACCGAAATGCGAGACAATCGCGATCATAGAGTTGCGGTTGACGCTGATCTGTTATTTCTCTTTTGAGCTTTCAGCAACACTGACTCTGTCGCATCCGTTCTGTCTAGATCGAAGTAGATAACACGATGCAGAATTGTGATGGCTCTCCCAGCAATTTCGCACCATCAAGTCTGACTGTACGTTACTCTACAGCTTCGTTGGCAAATACGTGTATCATTATGTAGTTTTTATGCTATATATGCGCTCTTTCCCTCATGCCGGTTCATCCTGAACTTTACGAGCAACTGTTCGACACAGTGCCTCCATTCTGCGAGTACGAGGATATAGATTTTATCATGAAAGAAATATAACAAAATTTTACGTAACACATAATGTGTATAATCCAATAATTTAAAACACGGATAATTGATTTTGTTATAAGTGCGAGCAGCAAATGAGAAACGTTTAATTAATAGAATTAGCCTTTATATATTCTGAATTAAATCTTAGTGGCTTACGGAAATACATTTTAAAAATGTATGCTGTTGAAGCTTACCAAATCCAGTTAACTGAGTCCGAGTCCGAGTCATCAGCCTATAAAATCTGTAAAATAAAATAAACATATGGAAAACATGGGTAAACATATTTATTAAACACAATTCTTTTTTTTTTTTTACACAGTGATCACCACTTATCAATGTCCGGAAGCCACTCAGGGATAAGGGTTATTGCAAGTACATTACGTTAGTGCTGAGATTTGATGAAGGGTTTACTTAAGGGGGCGGTTCATTAGGAATTTGTTAACGTTGGACTTGAATACATCCAAGTTGTTGTCCGGTAGGAAGCAGGCAGACGGAACAGAGTTCCACAGGCGTGCAGTTCTAAGAAAAAAGCTTTGTTCATGGAATCCACGTTTTTATTTAGGCACAGAAAAAGAGTGGGGGACATTTTTCACAGTGGATTCGGCTAGACGGGTGTTTTTCGTGAAAGATTGGCGAGGGGGGACCAGAGATTGAAGTTCATACGAGCACCTGCCATGGAAATAACGATAAAACAAGGAGAGGCTCGCAACGTCTCTTCTGTGAGAGAGAGGTTGCAGGGTAGAGAAAAGGGCATCTCCTACTAAGCCACGAAGTCTATTTTGTACTCTGTCAAGGCAGGATAGGCTGTTTTTAGCAGTTCCTGTCCAGATATGTTAATAAGGATATAGTTTATTGAAATAAAGTAAACTACAATGTAATGTTCAGTTATTATAAATAGTAAAGTGCCGTTCTAATAGAAATAAGGTACACTATTAGGGGAATAATATTAAACATGCATAAACAGGTATAAACACCTTACTAAATATGTTAATTTAATAAAGCTTGTCAAATGTTCCAAAACGTATTTCGTGTATTATCGATAATAATTCGATGATTTTTATAATAATTCCTTACATTTAAAAACTAAGATAACAATTAATTCATTAAACAATGTTTATTCAATGAACAAACAAAATAAATGGAATAAAATAGGATAAATTTTACTACAAGTGAAAATGGTGAAAATGTTGAAAATATGTTTTTGCTTCGAATGTTATGTGAATCAATGTGTTTTCCTGACACAATGTAAAACATAATAAAAGTAGAACTGTCTAGGCGTTCCAGTATTCTCGGGAGAAGCACTCTTACTAAAATATTATTACAAATCTTGTTTTGAAATTAAGTATAAGAAAACACGCCTAATTATATTTCAATGATATAGCAAGGTATCAAACAAATGAGGAAGTAGGTATTTATCAGAAAATAAATGAACACAAAAATAGCATAAAGGAAATATAGAGTAAACGCTCAGTGTGTCGCGTTTCTCATGGCTTGATAGTTTTCGGAAAAAAAAAAACCATCGACTATACAAGAATATTTTTGAAATTTTTTCTTTAGTATATGAATATATTTTAGAACGTACGTATTCGATAAATTGCTATTAAATACAAACAAAACACACGTTTAATTTATTTTTTTTAAATAAATAAAAATCAAGTTAAATAGTAACTATTTAAAAAAAAGGGGAACTCGCTGAGTAATAATAATTTTAAATATTGTATTATTTTATATTACTAATATAAAACCCTCTCGTATTGGATTTAAATGCTCTACCGAAATTTCTGAACCATCGTATAGAAAATTCTTAGATTCGTGGTTACTAACAAATGGATATTTGCGTTTTATTTATAGAGATATACACTAAAACGACATTATCAAATCGTATTTAATAACGCAAAATGCATAATCAAAAATAGTATGAATTATTTATGCTCTGTTATATATATATATATATATATATATATATATATATATATATATATATATATATATTAGTGCTTGCGATATTGATATTTTTACCGATTGCAATAGAATTATTGATTTCGATTTCGATGCTTACAAATCTCAAATTATTTACCTATAAACTGGTTATGCAATGATTATATATCAAGATACGGCATCGGCAAGAACCAAATATGCACTCTTATACTATATCATATCACATTTCCAATTATGGAATGATTATTGACGAACATATACTTACATTTCAGCTATGGTCCGGAACAAGTTTTCGCAAGTTTTGTCACTGACACTATCATTTGAAATATGCGATTAGACTTATTAATATTCTCAGCGTAGCAGTGAAAAATAATCATAAGTTTTTATAGCTCTATGATTTCACGATTATATTTCTTGGAAGAATTTGTTCTATGGTTTTATATTTGAATATCTTTAAAATTAGTAATATATATATATATATATATATATATATATATATATATACATATATATACATATATATATATTGACTTTAATTCAACTGAAAAGGCTCAACGATAAGAAACGAATTTCTTAAAGCGGCTGACATAATTATTTATCATAATAATTATGAAATTCTCACATACACTAGTGGTTCATTCTACTGGAATCATCAGTGCAGGGTGTCACGATTAGTACCAGTCGATAGATTCGAACCAGCCATTAAAAGCAATCCCTGGTTTCATTAGCAAAGACCCAATCTATTCTGTAAGCTTTAGCCGCAATAAATGCTGTTACATTTTTACATTTAATTTTTAAATACTTTTAAACATCTATCACAGTGATCTAATCATTATAGGAGGATTTACGCTAAATTGACTGACTTTAATTCAAATGTAAGGAATGCCTTTCCGAAAGGGGCTGACATAATTATGTAGTATGATAATTAATAAATACCTACATCCACTAGTGCTTCATACTTTCGGGAATCATCACTTCTGGGTGTTACAGTTAACACCAGTCGATACATTCGAATCCGGCCACAGCAGCTATCTGTGGCTTAATTATCAAGGACCTAATCCACACACATACACACACGCGCGCGCACCCCCATACACACACACACACACACATATATATATATATATATATATATATATATATATATATATATATATATACTAGAGTCCAGTTTAGTACATTAACAGCGCTTTGTTTTCCGGATTATAATCAACTTTTGACAAGCAATGAACATCCACAATATCTGTCATCTTTAAAGTACGAAAAATCCACAGTAAATTTCATTAAATTATATGTTCGAAATGTTTCTATGGCAAAGAGCTTCCTTCCTATGTATAACTTTGGTGTCTGCACAAATAATTAACAGGAACACGAAAGTAAAGGTATACAATAATATATTCGGAAGAAAAGTTATATACATATTTACATGTCTTCAGATATATTTCAGTTGGAGATATTCCGGCAGGGGGTGTGTTGCATGTCTTACTGGAGGCAGCATAAGCGTCTAGCCTATTTGACAGTCGTTGCCAGACTCTCCCGGTATTAGTGATTGATACCTTTATATATCTCACTCACCCGCCTATGTTAATTAGTGGGCGTCTTCACAAAAATCACCAAACATATGTTTCAGTTATTCCCATTGTGTAGACAATATTAATCACTAGTATTGTAAGTGAAAATGGATGGTTCTCGTTGTTTTAACTAGAAGGTGAAACGTATGATAATACATTTAACACTGTGTAAGGACACATTTTTTATTTGTTTACTTTTATTTTATTTATCTATGTAAATTCGTCAATGTTTCCATTTGTAATTCAAATAAATATACACAGCTTTAACACGTTCCCGTTCGTATTCGCTCTAATTATGATATGTTTCGATAACAGAAAACTAGAGGTTTGGAGGTCATGCATGTTTATGATTTTCTTTAATGATTTAGCATGGACAGTCTGGCCATATCACCCTATTTTCTGAGCAGGATTATGAAGATTATTTGAAAACTTATATCCATAATATAGGGAAATAAAATGTTTATCATATTTTGATGTGCTGCAAACAACATAAAAGCGCAAAAAAACAATATCAGATCACGTAATACTTAGGAGTGAACTTCAGCTTTCAAATGAAATCTTAAAGATGAAACAGTTTTGATGCGAAACTATCACAGAATGGACTAACTACAAAACTTAGGTCCAATTTGTATCTTTTTTGAATAAGATTATGAGCAGAAAAAAGTAATGTTTTAAGACACAAAGAATAATAAACCGGCAACCAACACAAGCAGCGATACGCATTTATTATATATTAAATAATCGTCTGAAGTATTAAAAAAAGCTTTCATCATAAAACAGCGATTTTACTCTACTGCACATCGGGACATAATTTTTAATAATTCAGTGACTTTCGATGGTCAGTATCAGTTCCTTTAATAATATTGTTTTAATCAAAGGTAACATCGATTCCATGATCGAGTGGAAGAACTGTCGACTGTCAACACGACGGTTCTAGGTTCAATCCTTGGCTTCGGAGAGATACTAGTCTAGCGGCACTGATGATTTGTGATACAACGAACCAGGACTGTATGTTGATGACTGCAAATATATGTTAAGCCCCCCCCCTCTTTGGGTAGAGCACTGTCGTAAATAATCTCACCTGATACTTAAGTAGCTGAAAATTGCGATTTGAGCACTATAAAAGTGGTGGCGGGTGTCTATTTAAATAGACATTCCGACGAGTTATTTACGGGCGTCGATTCCATGGTCGAGTCGGAGAACTGCCGACTGTCAACACGACGGTTCTAGGATCAATCTTTGGCTTGGGAGAGATACTAGTCTAGCGGCACTGATGAGTTGTGATGCAACGAAACAGGGCTGTATGTCGATGACTACAAATATATATATATATATATATATATATATATATACACATACATATGAATATAAATATATGTATATATATATATATATATATATATATATATATATACGTGTCTGCCTAAATCTTGTATAATCGGACTCACCCTTTCATTTAACAAATGCTATAGACTATTTTTATTAAGTGTTTGAGATCTTCTCTTTGCAAGTAAAAAGAAAATCTTCGTCTCTATGTGATTTTCCCAGTTTATTTTATTTTTTCTCTCCCCCTGCCATATTCCTGATTTGTTATAAATCGTATTTTCCTCGATTTAGCTCTGTTGAGCGATGGACATAAGTTGGTTAGTTAAGTTTATATTCCTTTTTTTTATTTTTTAAATCATTATGTTGATTGGACTTTATTTACCCATCATATATATATATATATATATATATATATATATATATATATATATATATGTGCATACATACACACACATATATATATATATATATTATGTATGTTCGTATTTGTATATATATTGTCGGATACATTTTTATACGTACAATTATATACGGAAATTTTAACCAGTTATATTATTTTTACTACTATTGGACGCATTCATTTGCAGTTCTATATCTAAGTTACTAAAACTTCGTTGCATTATATATTATTTTCACTTTTATTCATCGAACGTGTACTTAATTCGGAATATCTTTTTTTATAAATAAACGTATGCATTATTATAAACTTTCATAAGAATTAACCTCTCGTATT
>NC_136508.1:72707974-72710474 GCF_053919585.1 Euprymna scolopes
AACGTTTTTTTTTTTAATTTTTAAATTTTATATGCCCATACTTTGTGGACACGGCGCGTACACAGGCCCCACAATTTTAATGAATCAGCATTATGCCAGATCAACCATACCCAGTTCTGCGTCTCGATACATCTTCTATCCTTATATGTGATCGGTTGTCTATAATATCCAACTATATAGGAGCCTATTTGTGACCAGACACACACAAAGACGTTCAGCATTATATATATATATATATATATATATATATATATATATGTATACGTATATATATATATATATATATATATATATATATATATATATATATATAGTGTGGTCTCTAGGAAAGGCATCAAAGACAAGTGTTATATTATACTCATAGATACTCAAAATGTCGCCCGTGCACTTCACTGCAGCGTCTTAACCTAGAAATCCAAGCTCGTGTGGCGTTTTACATTGTGAGATGTCATTCCAAGCTCTGGCCAAGCACGTTTTCAAGTCATGAATAGAGTATAGGTCACGGCGACAGGTCAACGTCTCTGTAAATAACAAGCTCTTAGCACAGTAAACCATGTCATATAAGTCTGGACTTTTAGAGGCCAATCTTCCGGTGCAATGAAATCAAGAGTAGATTTCCGAAAAAAACTGAATTGAAATCCATGCTGTGTGAGCCTTGGTACCCTCCTTCTTCCATGTCTATGTTTGGTTGTCCATTACATTTCGTATGTCACTAAACATCTGTTGACACATCTCACAATAAACTTGCTGGTTTACTATTTTTATTCCTTCCTGCCTTCAGGACTGATCATTCCCTCAAGAAATGGAAGCTTAGTTTTGCCATACCATGAAATAGCAGCATACTAAAGAACAGATGGCTGCATATTGTCATATTCCACAAGCAGATCTTTCTCAGGTATGTCAGTTTTTACAAGCAATTCATGGTCGCAAAGAAAATCTTTCTTCGTCCGAAAACCATACTCTTCTCCAAGCAAACTGTGGTTATAACAAGCAATCAGAACAAGCGGCTGGTTTTTGCGCATTTCCTGATGCCGCCCAGTGAGGAGGTTACATTTTATTTGACGGTAGCATTTCAGTTCACATTCTTTGAGAATTTCAGACTCTGATGTTTTCGATACACTAAGATTTCCAGAGATTATTGTTGACTAAATGACGTCTGACTATTGCGCGCGTCGCACAGGTAAAACAGCCATTCCTTCACCGTGTCAAGTGCTTTTTGACGAGTACCAGCAGATTCAGGACCTTCTCGATTCAATGTTGCAACAACATTATCCCACTGATAGTTTATAAACGTTGAAAAAAATCGGTAGCACGGTCAGACATATTTTCCGTCGCCAAGTCGGATTTTACTTTTGAAAACAATTATCACCTACCTTGAAAATCTTTCCTGCTGTTCCCGTCCATGATGTGGGTATCAAAATCTAAATCGAAGAAATAAATAAGCAAGGTGTAATAAAATCAATATACAAATTGGCACCTATTCAACAACAAAAGATCCAATAAAAAAAAGCTATCACGCATTGTATTCAGGATCTAAGCTGCCCTTCAAATTTCTCTCTTTTCTAGCGAACACACTGTATATATATATATATATATATATATATATATATATATATATATATATATATATATATATAGGGTGTCCGTAAAGTTACTATACAGTCTTATTGTTTTATTGTATTATATTTGTATTAATAGTTAATATATATTTTTTTACAGGTTTATTTAATCAAGCATGACACGCAAGCTAATTTTGGAAAAGCGCAAATTTATTTTGAAGCGATATTGGAAAACAGAAAACGCACAGGATGTAATTCGTGATTGGAATCATCATTTTAATACAAATCCTACAACACGTTTGGCTATTTATAAACTTCGAGACAAATTTGATGATACTGGCTCAGTTGCCGATGCTCCGCGTTCTGGTCGGCAAGGTATGTGCACTGAACAAAATCTGGCTACAGTTTCTGAGGCATATGTAAGAATCCCAAAGAAATCACTTCGACGTGCTAGTGCAGAAATTGGTATCAAACGAACTCTCTACATAAAATACTCACGAAACTCCACATGAGACCATACGTTCCGCGCCTAATTCACAGACTTCTTGAGGATGATTCTGATCGCAGGTCTCAGTTTTGCAAACAGATCGTCAGGATGTGTGAGGATAATCCCACTTTCTTGGACGAGATTGTGTGGATTGATGAAGCCACATTCAAACTTTCGGGACACGTAAATCGTCACAACTGTGTTTATTGGAGTGACACAAATCCTCATTTTACGATCACGTCCCAATTGAACCAGCTTGGAATAACTGTCTGGGCAGGAATATCGTCTGATGGAATTGTGGGTCCACAGTTCGTCGACAGAACTGTTACAAGAGAAAGGTACCTGGACAAACTGAGAAATTTCATCGTACCGGCATTGAGATAACGACCAGATTCCAATAACTTGTGCTTCCAACAGGATGGAGCCCCACCACATTATACTACAGCTGTCCAAA
>NC_136508.1:72715474-73017974 GCF_053919585.1 Euprymna scolopes
AGTCTGTTGTGGACTGGTTTGGGAAAGTGTAACATATTTGCCAACTCTCTGGAGTTGGCAGGTTCGAGCAAGTGATTCCCGTGCGACTAGTATGTGGAGGCTTCGACGTCTACCAGCAACTGTTTTTAATATATAAGACCAATGTGAGAGAATTATAAGATTCGCTTGACCGATGTGAGGTATACAACGAATTTTCAAGCCGCACGTTAAGCTCCACTGAGCATGTATATGTGTTCTATGCTGCATACTTTCAAGTATGCCAGACATGTAATCTTCATTCGTGGTCATATAGCCTGTTTATATAGAAAAGTTCTTTCGTTACGCTGCCGACATTGACCACATCTAAACAAGAAGCATGCTCAGTCGAGCTAAGCCCGTCTTTAATCATGTTGGCCTGACTGTCATTATCAGTAAATCAGTAACATAAAAATTATCTCTACCCAAAGCAGAGAATTGGCTGACTTCTCTTTATTGCGTTAAGCCTAATCATCTGGCAAAGCTTCACCAGTTTGAACAACTGACGCAGTGCCGTACGTTTATCATACGTTTACAACAGATGTCGTCAAATTATCCGGATACAAGGGCGAGGTGAGTGCATCATTTTTACAATGGAAACACCGACACTATGTGAGTAGTTCTATAACCAACGCCATGTGTTTTATCCGCCTAACACGATTTGCTTGACGGTCTTTGATTGGTTTAATTTGAATGCGCCAGTTTGGCTCCAATATTGTATTACATGTGCGTTATTTTTCAGTCTGACATAAACACAGAACAGTAAATGACTCACACAGCGGTGCTCTTTTATAGAGTGTCAGGATTTTACCTTCATTGGACACCATGCCGTGGGTTAGCAAAGGACATTTCTCTAAATACAGAGACAACATAATTGCTAAACTTATTTTACTCAATGGGGGTATTCTACGGTGTTCGGCTTGATATATTTGATTATAGGAAATTCTTCCTATTTCTTCCAGATTCCAGGAGGTCCTAAAATATGCCATATTGGGCGACAACATTCCCGCTGTGTTCAATCATGTACAACATGGATCCTTTTAAAAGGAAACCTTAACTAACATTCCCACAGAGGTTCCATTGCAATGGATAGCAAATTCAGCCACTGTTTTTGCAAGGACTAACCGTGACCAAAGAACTTTCATTTCTGATAAACCTTAAATAAAATTTGAGTTAAAGGTATGGTTTGTTTGTGGAGTTTAATTTGCTATCTGCAGGGAGGAAATTGGGTGTGTAGGGAAGAAATTTCTTACAAATAACCATGATGCGTATATATCTCAATGGACTGATGTATGACGCATTGATTGACTAATGTTGCGCCCGATGTACTGTCATGAATTCTATTGCAAATCAACCGAATAAATGTCAGACCGTGGTGATAACCGTAAAATGAACGAACATAACTAGCAAGGTAACCGCCAAGGTCAAGCCTCAAGTGTATAAGAGGATCATCGCTATTGTCGAGGTGTTTACTCTGAGTCGAGATCTAATGGTATCCGATCTTCTGCTCGCATGTAACACCATCTTCCTATTGGGCAGTATTCATATAAAGAAGCGAGGTGAGTTCAATTTTCCGAACGAAGTTACCAGTGTCGCAGTATCGCAGTGTCGCAGTACTACTGTTGCACTGAAAAAAACAGAACCTGAGATATATGTCGTATTTGACCGAGTGGATTGCGAACGGGAATGATTGGATTAGCGGCTATCAAAGCAACTACTACATTTGCACATCTGAATAAACCTTGCCTGAACACGTTCGGTAAGATTATAATTGCGACGTCCAAATATAGATTTACAAGTTATGGCTGCTACCCACACCAGAAGTGAAGTTGAGTCTCCCGAAGGGATTAATGTTGCTAACAGCGATTGTTCAGCACAACAAAGTGAAAGTGCGATCAATTATTGATCACGTTTACTAGAACAGCCATCTTGAAGAATACACCGTTAAACTGGTGTAAGAAGGGGCCCGACCTGTGTTGGGCTTTGAAATAGCTTACATTTTTCTGTATAGAGTACTTTATGACCTTCCCACTATTGTGGGGATACTGCTTGATTAAAATAAGTTTGAGTTTTACGAAACCCTATAATTATACAGGTTATCGTAGAAGTTTGTTCAGCGAATAATGTAACTTTTCCCAGACAACGTCAGAATATATAGGGGATATATACATCAACAACTTCGTGGGGCTAGAGGATCGAGTGAAGCAAATTTTTCTTTGATGTTGGTTAAAAAGCAATGATGCAGAGCAGCTTAAAAACAAAGAACGATTGCTTGGATTAAATATCCAGGGAAGTGTAGCACTTTGCGGTAGAACTGTGAGTGTATATTTTTTTTCTTTGCGAGACACTGATCGAATACCTGCCAGTGTGCCCGTTACTCCAGATATATAAGGCTATACTACTCCAGCGGTTCGTTATAGACTATTGAGAGTCCCGTTAATTTCGAACTTAGTGGATCCCATGAAAACTCAGGATCCTGGAAAATGCCAACTTATCTAGCAGAACCGATGATGGGATCTCAAATAACACGGTGTGTATTAACCATTGCCTGACCGATACACAATATGAAATGGAAAAATATCTTAGAATTAATCGGGCAACAAAGCACATGCAGAAAATTAACAGCATTATTTTGCACATGTTGTGATTATGAAACAATTACGAGCGAGTATAGACAATTCGTTACTATTTCAACGGCATTACGATCAACGCAGATATGGTGTAGAGTGAGTGTGACATGGCCGAAAGTGAAATTTTACTTATTTATATGTGTGTGGGTGCCGGGTACCAACAAAAACTGTTAACCTTTTTGTGTGGAAATTATTTTTTATACAATAAGATCACACGAATCGTTTTTCTTAGAAAGATGCCATAGGAATCTTCCAAAAGGTTCCTCCAAAGTCCATCCCTCAATGAAAATTAAACACCTTCGTAAACATTCATCTTTATTATTGACCAGAACTGCTCTCAATTGTGTTTCTTCTTTGGAGAACAAGGTGGCTCTGTCATCAAATTTTCTTTACTAATGCCTTATGCCGTAAGGTAGGAGGTTGTTTCCTTGGCTGAGTGCGATGGCGCATTGTCGTGTATAAAAAAAATGTGCAGCGACGCGCCAGTGCAATGTCATCAAGCCATAGTGACAAATGCTCATTAAAACAAAGTTACATAAGACTGACTTGTCAGTTTGACACCTACTGGCACTGGAAATGATCCAATTAGTTAATCGCAAATTATTATCCTCCACCTCCCTGTTGACGACAAAATCGATGAGGGGTAGGAATCTAAGGGTACTCCAATCTTTAGCCCATCCATCTGGGGCGTCAAAGTTGCTCTGGCCTCATCGGTAACAATAACATTTTCCAAACTGATTTTCCTGTATTTCTTAGTACAAACTAAACGTTTTTCCTCATGAGTTTGGTTTAAAACAGGTCTTGCTCTGGGTTTAATGCGTTTTGTAATGTCGATTAATATATGCCAGTGCGTCCTCCTGGAGAAAGAACGTATTCCAGCCTTGTAAAATATAGCAGCACTGTTGCTGCTTGGTTGTTTGGTAAGTTGACAGCAAGTTTTTCTAAAACGACAAGCATTATCAGAATTTATTGTTTTTTTTTTTTTTTTTGCTCCTTCCTTGGTTTGATTTTTGGATTTTCAGTGAATGAAGACAATGTTCTACGATCTCTTCCAAGCTCGTTGGCTAGATCTACGAGAAATAAACTTTCTGCAATGAATGTATCAACAAATTACTTTTCACTAGCTGTTAATCGGCCCTTTCTAGTAATTTGGGGAACCCTGCAATAAAGTGATACACACTTTAAATTACCTGATAATAGAACAATATACATAGTTTTCAAAATACCACTTCAAATTCTACAAAAAAAATCACGAAAATACGGCACATTGTTATACTATTCCAGTGCATCAACTTTCACTTCTCTGAATTTCATAGCAATGCCAAAATGAATAAAATAGTGCCATTCAATAAAGCGATACACAGGGTCTTAGATAAAGTAGAAGGGGACGAAAATAGTGAAAAAATCAAAGACAGTTACTTACACTGCAAGTATACTTTATAACTCTAAAAAACTAACATTAAATATTGAATATTTCATTAAATATTTTTGTAAGTATTGGCTGGTGTATCAAACCTATGTCAATCCATGTAAAATATGTAATAATTGATCTCTAATATACCAAGTTAAGAAGTGAAAGCACTTTTTTTATACATGCAATGTCGCTTACTTGCCTTTTAAAAATATATATTAGACGGAATATATATATCCTAATAAACTTTATCGCAAAGTAATACAACTGTCCAACTCGAACAGCTGCAATGAATGCTAGTTCCATGGATAAGACGTGTGATATCGGGAAACATTTTAACTTAATTCCCTGCCTTCTCTTTCACAACTGTACCAGCATGCAATAATTTAAATGTAATGTTAACAAACATCACACAGAACAGTTTATTTTAAAAAAAACATCCATTAAGATATTGTCACTTTTTACGTCTTTGATATATTTTGTAGGATTAAATGTAAGGAAAATCCATTTTAATGATAAAAAGATCATAAAAAAGCCTATAGGAAATGGTATTATTATGACAGTCAAATGTTTACAATTCTAAGTACGTTTCTTTTATATCTATTTTTTAAAGCCGTACATAGCTACAAATTATGATAATAAATATGTAATTTGTAATTTACCAATTATAATGATAAATTTACAATTATTTAGGTAGGGACATATTTTAATTACATGTTAACGAAAGTAAACCAATTAATTTAATCATAGATTCAATTAATTAGTTTACTTTGATTAATATTTAATTAACATCTGTCTTTACATAAATAATTACAGATTAATTCGTGTAAATAATTTTATATTAAAATTAGGCATTGTACTTTAATTAAGTATAAATAATCCACCAGACAAATATTCACCAGTGATTTGCACAAAATTACAAGCTCCAAAATATTTACTCATGGTTTTCAGATGTTGCCAAAGTAATACATTTTATTTCTAAACTGAGTAAACATTTAATAACAACAAAGACAAAAATGGTACAATTAAAAAAAAAACGACGTTCTGTTTGAGATTATATATATAAACATAGTAACCATTATTAGCAATGCAGTTTTGCCAGCAATAAAGTGTTGGTTGCATTGTATAACACAACCCTGCTGAGAATGTGAAATTGTTGAAACTATTTCTTTACTGTTCTGTCATCAACGACATCAATTCGTAAACATTCAAAATACGTGAATGAATGTTCACCGGTTCAATTCTTTTGCATGGAGGAGTCCCATAACGCGCCTCTGTTGCTATGCGCGTGCGTGAGCGGGGTTCTATTATGATCGTTTCACCGCATCAATATCTGCAACAGAGAAATATCAGTCGATGTCATTTTTTTTTGTTGAATCATCATAACAATGAATCGATTTGAGCTAAATAAAAAAATAATATGGATTCATGAGACCCTTTAAAGTTCAATATTCATTAAGAATAGGTTTACTAAGTAGTACTTTTCCTTTCCAACATGTACAAAATTACCCAAACCCCACACAAATACATTTTTCTGTTTTACAATGACTTTGCATTTTTTATATATTTATTTTTACATTTTCACCCGAAAAAAAGGCACATTGCCACTTTGGTGTAAGGGGCTACTATCAGGGGAAACAAATACTGGGGTACTATGTTGGCATTTGGGCAGCAAGATGTCGGTTCACGTTACACTTGAACTTCTGCATGTCAGTACAGTTGGGGAAGCAGGGGCCTGGAATGGAATTCCAGAGTCTAGCGATTCTGGGGAAGAAACTACTGGAGTAGGAAGATATTTTGCATCCAGGGATCTCTACTGTGTGGGGATTAAGCTGCCTGTCGGGTTTGTCGAGGGTGTCTACGTCGTTGGGGCACAAGTGTCTGCAGTTCGCCAGAGCATTCGCCATTAAAATACTTGTTGAACAGGCAGAAGGATGCTACATTTCGTCGATGTGACAGGAGCTGAAGGTTAGATGCCAGTTCAGGACCTATCAGATTGGCAACTCTCTTTTGAACCTTGTCTAGGAGCAAGAGACTGGTATCAGATGCACCAGCCCAAATGTGACAACAATACTCCCTACATATACGAATGGTGGTCTTATAGAGGTACAGGATACTTTCGGGTGTTAGTAGTTTTCTTGCACGGTAGAGAGAGCCTACCTTCCTCGTAGCGGCCCTGGCAAAGCTTTCAATGTAGTTGTTCCAACTCATGTTTCCTGTGAACGTTAGGCCAAGCAGTTGACAGATGTACTCTCAGATAAAGAGTCACTGGTCATTCCTATTGGTGGCAAAGAAGGTTTCTTGTAATTATTGAAGGAAATCCGTTTAGTCTTGGCAGCATTGAATGTGCCCATCCATTTTTGTCCCCATTCCACTACAGATTGGAGGTCATCCTCGAATTTTTTTGCCATTTCTTTAGTTATGTGTTAATTTGTTTTTCTGTCATGTCTGTTATAGAGCGTGGCGATTTTCTCTTATCTAAGAAGGATTTAATTATGTTAAGTAATCTACCAGTAATACCGTATGATCTAATTTTCCTGAGGAGACCCTCATGCCATACCCTGTCAAAAGCTTTATATATATCTAGAGCTATCGCTCTGCCCCCAACCGCTTTGTCCAGTGAATGGTATATCCGTTCAGAGATTACAGGGAGGACGTCTGCTGTGGAACGGGCTTGTCTAAATCCATACTCTCTGTCAGTCAGAAGTTTAGCATCTGTATGGTGATGGACTAGAGCATGGTGAATTATGGTCTCAAATATTTTGGCAAGATGTGGGAGGAGGCTAATGGGACGATAATTTAATGGGCCAGTTCTTTCGCCAGCATTCTTGTATACTGGTACCACAGAAGAAGTTTTCCAACAGCCGGGAAAGCAAGATTCATTAAGACATTTGTTGGACAGTTTGGAGAGAACTGGAGCTACTTCAGCTGAACACTTTCTTAATAGCACAGCTGACATGAGATCGGGTCAACATGCTTTTGCAGTGTGAAGGTTTTATTTATGATAGCATGCACCTTAGCAGGGGTGATTTGTGATTATTGTTACATTACTTAGTATGAAAGTTTACGAATAAAGCTACACTTATATGCAACACTTAACATGTTATTGACAAACTGAAATGAAATCTTTTTTTGGTAATTTAAATTAAAACTTGCCGAGGAAATTTAGTATCAATAAATGCTATGATATAATGCTAAAACGCTTTTTGGTATTTGTACGTAAGTTGCTAGTTTTCACCCGTATTTCGTAAGTTGCCTTTCTATTATTACCAAAAGGCAATGCAGAACATGCATTTTTTTAAATAATGAATCCGATGTGATCAGTAAATCAAACGTTAACTTAAACTAAAATTCATTTTTCCCGATTGTTTTTCAGGTATATACGTTTAAGACACCCGAAGATGACAAAGGCTGAAATGTTTTTACCTAAATTGCTTACATTTTCCCTATTTAGTATAAGTTTTATCTATTTCCCAGAAACTGCAATGCAGAACTGTTTCATTCTTTATGAAATAAGAATTTAAAAAACAACCTGAAACTGTAATTAAAATACATAGTACTACTGCCTCTCTTTTAACTAAGATATGTTCAGAGATATTTACAGATATTCGTTGAAAAGATTATTGTTCGAGCAATAATCGACATCATGATATGTTTTTGGATTGCATCGGCCATATATTACATGTAAAGAGATGATTTTGTATTATGACGCCATGACAATTATTTGTTTACATTTGATTTGACGACTATTATATTGTATATTTAACGCATACATGTACTACACATAGTATTGGCAGCTATTTTCGTTAGGATTATAGACTAGCGGTGGTTTGTCTCACAAATATTATGTTGTTAGAATGAAATTTCCCACAGGGAAGTTACAATTTTATAGCTGAAATTTCGTAGAGTATAAAAGATAATAAAGGAATAGTTGTGTTTATAAATATACATCGAAATTATAATAGGGTGACGTTCCCAAATTATAAAAGATCATAAAAAAACATAAAACTAAGCAATAGAATAACATTTTTCATAAACATAAAACAAAATAATAGATAATGCAACATAATCTTTATAACCTATATGCATTTACGTGTATTTTAGTGTTTTACGTTCAATATTGTCTCTACGAAGAGAGATACAAATAGTAAATCTGAAATGTGTATTTTAGGAAAGAAAAACTAAACCTTCATTTAAAACTTTTTAGTTTACATGTTATATTGTGTGTTTGATATGTACGGCAACTTTAAGTAGTGATCAGTATATTTAGCTATATTTTATAGTGTTACTTGATATTTTGATCCGTATTACATAAATTAATAATATTTCATAGATGTTTGCTACTTACAATGTTAAAATTAGTAACGTATACAATGGTTGTTTAATCTCTTATCTTATCTTATATATATATATATATATATATATATATAAATAAAATGAACTCATTTTTTCTCGTCTGATTTTGACATTAATAGGATTAAACATCAAGATATTTCATGCAAATATAATATGCACAAACGGCAGAACAATATCTGAGGTGTCTTATAGGCTTATTATTTCTCAAATTCCTCGATAATCTTAGATTTCTATACTTTTTCTGCTGAGAAGTCACGGCCAAAATCGGTTAAGATCCATGGAAGTGGTAAAATATTTTCTCTCTAATAAATTTCTCCTCCCCCTGCCACCACTTAACACTGTTTGGGGATCGTTCACAAGGAACAGTTGAGAAGAGAACACCGGTTTGGCTTCGTAGTTCTTTCATGTGAAGTTATTTAAAATCACTAAACTAAGCTGCAGTGCTCTGTGGCATAGTGGTTAGCGTGCTGGGCAATTCACATTATATTTTCACGTTCGCGCCGACCTACCGTAGTGTTTTTTTTGTTTTGTTTTTTTCTTAAACAACTGGAATGGACTTTTCTTGGTGGCCGAACTGTTAACGTTGCAGATGTTTTTTTTTTGTTTTTTTCACACTTTATTTTCCTACTTTTACTCATGACTCCGGGTTTGATCCTTCCTACTTACCTACCATAACATTTTTAAACCCCCCCCTGTCCCGGAAACAAACACTCGGGCAACGCCGGGTACCCCCGCTAGTGTATTTAATAATGTATATTTTGCAATAATCTAGAAACAACAACTTTTCACCAAACTAATATATTTTTAACATGTAGCTTCAGTTAATATTTTTTTATTTACTTTTACTATTATTTCACAGAATCCTTTACATACGAACTGAAAAAAAAATGTTCATTAATTTTATTTTTCAGTATGATTTGCGCATATGTTTACCCCATTTACAATGCCGGCAAAGAATATCCATAATATATCTATTACAGAAAGATATTGGTACAAAAATGGAAACAATGAATACATGGCAATATTTCATACTCATTATTCTTTTAAACATATCTTATCTATCTCGAATTATTCAGGATTAATTTCTATTAAAATAAAATTATAATACATTTCCGTTTAGGGTCCACTAAAGCACTTTACCTCAAATGCTCCGGGAAATGACATATCTAAATAGTGATATATAAAAATAATGATCGGATTAAACTTCGCTGGTTCTATCGCATAGTATTTAAGAGTAAACTTGTTTGTTTCCTCTGAATAGCTATACGCTGTGTTCATTGCGATGCAGTCCTGCTAATTACTATGTTGTCTAAAATTAAACAACATAGTGTAACTAAAATAAACTCTTTTCTAGTAATTTAAAACAAGATATAACTTGAACGGCTGAAATTTATAACCTAACCTGCTATGTCAGGAAACCCATACAATTGACAAATGCGCTAAAGTTGACATTCTGACGCGGCTGAAAGATCAGAGTGAATGAATTGTCAGTTCATATAACATGAAAAACGTGTCCGTTGAATCGTAGCTCAAAGGTCGGCAATTCCTGAATACAGTGTAACACTTAGTAAATGCCAAACATATTTTATCATGTAACAGAACTCTGTGCTTACATTAAAAGTGCAAAGAATGACACGTCAAAGAATGGGGAAAAGTCAATCTTTCTGCATTTCTCTATCGACCCCCTCTCGATCCCTCCCTTTCTCACTCTCTCTCTCTCTCTCTTTATATATATATATATATATATATATATATATATATACATATATATATATATATATATATAGTAATCTACATACAGTAATGTTTCGCTATTTCACAGCTCATCAGTGCGACAAACAACTAGCTACAAGCAGTATCGTAACCCGATCGCATAAACGAGAGTCGGAGCTTCTAACCGTTCCGCTATACGGCTGCTATGCAGACAGTGAATTAACAATGTTTTACCATTGTCCAAAGTACCTAAAATTCAATGTGCATCGTAAAACAACTAATAAGAACGATTATGTACATTTTTACTCGCAACACAATGACAACGTAAAAAAGGCATTATAATTAGATTTTATCAAAGAGCTATGAGAATATGTAGCAAAGAACACCTAAACGATGAATTTGAATACATAGAAACTACATTCAAGAACTTACAATATCCCCAATACTTCCTACTTTACGCTAAAATAATGGTGTATAATATCTATCAAAACCGATATCAAAACAACCCCCAAGCAAACCTACCACACAATAGAAGACTTATTGTTCCCAATAACGATAAAAATAATAACATTTTTAAAAGCTTTGACAAAATCGGCTTTCAAATAGTACAGAAAACCTCCCTAACGATAAAAGATTTAACTCAGAAATCTAAAACTAATAACATTAAACCATTAACACAAGCCGGAATGTGTACCATACCGTGCCTTGATTGTGGCAAGATATACATAGGAGAGACGCAGCGAAACCTTGCTAAAAGATTATATGAACACAAAAGAGGCATAACGAATAACAATACACTTAATGCTCTTTTCGGTCACATAATGGAAAATTGCCATCATTTCGAAAATACGACCCTTCTAAAGCATATGCATAGTAGGTCAACACGCCGTCTGTTGCAAGGACAACAATAGCAGAAACAGGTATGTCGTCATTTGCTATATGTTCTTATATACATGCACACAGATCTAAAGGAATCCTAGGTCTTGAAATAAAGATCCAAGTACAACAGTAACATTCATATGATTCATTTATGATAAGAACACATTGGCATTTATTATTGCCACGTATACACATTGAAGACACCACGATTCAACTATATATCCACGAATGATAATGTGGCACAGTATGTGTACTGTCGTATATAAACATTACTTCCACTCAACACGGATGGCTTCCAACAATATTGGCATAATGAATACATACTTCCTAAAATGTTGTCCATGCGTAATAATGGTGGAAGTTCCTAAATGGTATGGATTGCTTTTTCTTACAGGTAGTTAAAAGTCATCAGACAGCGTCTGGTTGTGTTAGCATACTATCGTTTGTGTGTGAATGGCGAGTTTATCTACTAGAATAATGATGCAATCTATGATGCACGATGGATTTGCCCTTTCTATTGGAAATGGCGATCATCTCTTGGGACACTTCTATGCTCACCAAACCTAAACACAAATAAAAATGTTTGGGGATGGATAACAAAATAAGTGTATAGAAACACCAAACAAAATAAACACAAAATGAACTTCGTTAAGCAATGTTAAGTAGCAAGTAGAACAACCCTGCACCTGCAGGGAAATGTCCCAAAGAATAGTTTAAGTCATCAAAATCAGTGGTTGTAGAGCTCCTTATTAAATTTTGCTGTTTAATGTTTCCATACACTTTTCAATTTCGTAGAATTTAAACACCTGGTTTTATAATTTTGATCAAATGTAGAATGCCTTATTTAAAATGTTTGGTTGAAATTGTGGAAATATTAAGTAATTAAAGTTAAAATTCTATTTTTAGAAAAGATTCATTTTCAAGAATTGTTCTATAGTCTTACATTTTTGATCAGTAGTGTATATATCTAAGCATATATGTCTTACCCTCTTAGTGTATGTTGCCCTTTTCTCTCTCTCTCATATATATATATATATATATATATATATATATATATATATATATATATATATATATATATACATACATATATACATACATATATATATACATACATATATACATACATACATATATATATATACATACATATATACATATATATATATATATATATATATATATATATATATATATATATATATATATATATAGCCTATTAGAAAGACCTCACATTTCCCGAATAGCAAGACGATCGATGAATGTTTAACAATCCATTATGTTTTGTTATCTCGAAAGGGGTGAAATCGCCCGTTTTTAATCAAATCGATGGATTAGCTGATATTATTAGAGATATATATCGATGCACATTGTAAAAGCTTCACATGCTTCTTGCAGTGACTTACTGCACAATATATCGCACTCTATATTGCACTTTAGGGAACGTACTGTTTATTTTATGAAATTATTTTTATATATAACGGCTTGCATTAAAGTTTAAGTAGCAAACACCTAGTGCCACACTTTATGTATGCTCTAAACAAAACTATTTCTTTCCAACTTTTCTTTGTCATACCAAATAAGATTACGTTGATTTCATATGCTTGACATTACTAGCTATGAGTTGACAATTAGTTGTATTTAAGTTTAAAATGAAAAAGTCAAGTATCATGGTTCAGTTGTTCTTTAAACAGAGCCATAAATTTTGAACGCGTTCCTATCATATCGAGAAACTTACTGTGGGATAATTGTCCGCCTGTTCAGCCTGTGTTGTAAATGTTACATCTTAAATGCACTTCTGATGTTACAATGTTTAGCTGTATAAGGTGTAAACTTTGGTCTAAATAGCTTTCCATTTTTTCCTCTGTTTAATTTGATTATCGATCATTGATACTGTTTAATAGCATAGGTATATATTTAAGAGAGAGGGGCAGTTAATATTGGGGCACATATATGTGAGACTCATGTAATACAGACACCCAAGGATAGTGATGAGAAGGCGAAAACATTTATACTTTTCTGCTCTTCTTAGGACTTCCTATATATATTGACTGGAGATGTATACAAGTTCTTACATATAACCTTGTAAGGGTTACACAATGTTCATTTCAAGATGATTAAAACATTACCTTTTGAGATGACACACGACAACAGTTACAAAACCACAATGATGAGACTTTATTCATTGGACCGGTCAAATGCTGATGATACTCGAGAATTAAAATATGTGATCTACATAGTTTACTGTTCTTCCTTTGGCCGCCAAAGGACTGACTCCAAATCAACCCAACTGTTCTCGCTTCTACTGGCGCTACTCTGATTAACTTATTCTTAGTTCCTGTATTGAGAATCCCCTTCGTTGTGACGCCAGTAGTGTGTTTTCAAAACGTGACCAATTCACATTGCTATGCACACGTTTTTTGACAAGAAAAGAACGCTCAACATATGACTCTAAACTATTTTTGTAACAATACATGTTTACTTTGTATTGTTTATTCTTTTTGGCTGAATTTTTAAACATTCCGATTCCAATAGAATGAACAATGAATTATTTTTACGATATAAACAATATCTAACTAGTTCTAATAGAATTTATCAATAGACTAATTCTAACATACCAAGTTTTAACTTTCCTTACTAGGTTTGAGTCTCGGGTTCTACTTATCTCATTTTCACTTACCTAATACTCTTCTTATTCCCATGGGCAGGGGACAACCTTTCCTGTTATAATACTTATCGAAGTCATTCAGATATAAAACTTATCGAAAAAAACTGCCAGGCATACTTAGTACTTTCTTGTAAAATTCTATAAAAATCCGCACAGAAGATTTCGAGTCCATAGGGAACAAAATATCACAAACATACACACATACAAAAGTTTTTTTTGTTTTCTCTCTCTGTCTCTTTCTCTCCCTCTTTCTGTCTCCCTCTATTTCTTGCTTATCAATATTTTTTTTATTAATTTGATTTATCCGCTAATATGTAAATTATATTTATAATATGCCGGTGTGTAGTATTTGATGAATTAACTGTAGAACTTTGTAAAAATAATTTGTTTTATTAAAGCGTAAAAATAGGGAATAAATGAAATGTATATGTAAATAGTGATTATCGCCGGAAATGATTTCCCTTCTACTAGTTTTTACTTATAAATTATGACAGTATTAATTAACAGCTATTATAATCTTGTATTTTCTGAATAATTAATTACTTTGTTATTCTGTCTTATTTGAAAACACTCAAGAAGCATATTACATATTAAATAGAAATTCATAAAAGACATGCTAACATATACTTTATGTTCAATGTTGTTTGTTTTAATGACTATTCAGAGACTATAATTGTATAAATTTATACAAGAGTAATTCAAATAAATTTATTATTTTTGAAAATCATGTGTTTTCATATGATACCTGTTGAACATATCAATGCGTAACATTGTTATGGGGCTACATGGTAATAAATAAAAGACACACAATATTTTTAAGAACCGAACGTGTATTCACATAGATTACAGACAAAGTGGGTTGAGCAAATCCATTCCTAAACGGTAGGACGTTTGGACACGTCCTGTTTTTTCGCGTGCCAATATCTGACTGCCGGGCACCGGTACTCGATACCGGAACCGACGTCACCAGAGGAAGTGTCGTCATGAAATAACCCATTAATCAAATATAGGGGTGTCTCCAACTCACCTAATAAGCTTTGTGTTCGTAAAAGCTGTCAGTACCACTTCCTTTAAGGGTTTACCATCAACGACTCGTTCACCTTTCTCTTGCGGAACGACCACCGCAGTTAAGATATGGTAAGGGAGGTTCAAGATCAAATGTTTCGAAGACAGTTCCTATCGGCTCACCTTCCAATGGTGGACTGTCGCTTGTGTCTACTGATCGACATCTTAGTTGGTCCTGGTGACGTTTAAATGATATATACAATATCACCGATTCTCTTAGTAATTGTACCCACCTCCCAGAATGATGTGTTGTTGTTTTAACTTTTTTAAACACTCTTGCACGTGGTATGAGACGTTTACTAGGTACATAAGTGGTCATTGGTAGCATTGACTGTTTGGGCACGAACTTGTCAAAAACGGGCCTCAATTTCCGTTGCTGCAGGTTAGACTGCTGTTGATGTGTTCGGGTTGGGTGTAATCCTATAAATAATAAACTAAAATACAAAGAAAATGCCCTTTCTTTGAGTGTGCACCTATAAAGGAGAGAGAGAGAGAGAGAGAGAGAGCAATGTATCCATTGCTTATTGGTAAGAACCTTACAGATTACGCAATATGAGGGTGGATTAAAAAACATTTATTTGCGAAACAAATACAAAAAAAAAGTACTGCGATACACCACAGTGGCAAAGGAATAAAAATAATTGTGGAATTGTCTGGAAATTAACCAAAATGGTTGTTTTCATGCGTGTGTGTGTGTGGATGAGTTGTCCCCACGCGGCAGAAAAAAAGTTTTTCACTGTAGGACCGACAGTCTAAAATAGAATATTTCATAAAATTCCACTGTATAAAAAAGTATTTCTTTTAGTACAAGTAAAACGAAAAGTGACAAAAACACCAACATTTCTCTCTCGTTAAAATAATTCATAAAGTTAGTAGCCAAAACTAAAAGTAAAAACAACTTTTCACTTCATTTAGAAAATGTACCGATTTGCATGAAAATAAACCGTAAACAGTTACAATAGAGTTGTTCTCGCCGTGAAATTCGGATCAAAATCTTTCTCTTTTTCTTCTTTGTATTCTTTCCAAAAACAAGCGCATAAGTTTTTTAAGCATTACAAAACTGCGTTTCGTACAGTTCTTTTCACTTTACATATAGCGGCAAAATATTAACTTATATTTGGATCGATAACTTTGCCATATGTTCGTTTTTTTAAAGCTTTTGTTTTTAGACGTAATTGCCGGCCGACTTATTAGCATTAAAATCCGCAGTTAATGTGAAGTCAATTAGAATTTTTTTTTTCCTTTTTTGTGGAGTTAACCCGTGTGAAAGTCGAATCCGACGTCGCCAGTTGCTATGTGGTTAAATGGTAATAAACGAAAGGAACACAGTATTCATATAGATTACAGACAAAGTAAGTTGAGCAAATCGTCCTGCTCCGTCGCGTGCTGGGCACCTGTACTCGATACCGCAACGGACGTCACTAGAGGAAGTGACGTCATGAGATGGTCTAATTATCCTAAGGAGAGGCGTTTCCAACAAACATTAATATAAGTTTTTAATAATATTCAGTCAAATTAACATTAACTATAAAATTTAAGAAACAAGATAATAGCAAAATACGTTGGGGAAGCGGTAGAAATGTTTTAGGGTTTAAAAATTAGTTATTTCTCATTTTGTTCATGTTTAATTAGAATTGGGGGCATATTATAATATATTGCTACACTTGACTACGGTTACGTTTTAATCTTTTAAAATCAAGAAGCAGTTAAAAAGTGGAATCGTATAAAGAAAATCTTGAGTGATGGGAATTCGAAAGTCAAGTGAAAGGCGAGTTTAACATTGTGAAGCAGCAAAAGCGAGGAACACAACGAGAAAACTGCTGTGTAAAAAAATCAAGCTCATTAGTGCTGACAAGAAAATAATTAATTATTCAATGGCTGAAGCCAAATAGAAATTTCTTCTAAAAGAAAAAAATAAGCAGCAAACTGTGCTTTCGAACACAACTCTTGCACTGAATAATAAATAATTCAGTGCTGTCTGTGGCTCTTGAAATCATTTTTTAATAATATACTTAATTTCAAACAGTCATTTTTAAATCAATGCTCTACCCCTGTCTTATAAACCACAATATTTAAAAATATCCACTTAAATGTAGGCCAGTGTGTTGCAAATTCGTAGAGCTCGAAAAGAAACAAATATAACACTTAAAGTTAAAAATATACCATTGTAATGAATATTAATATACATAATGATTATTATGCGAGTTACATTTGGAAAATTCAGATAACTTTATTTTTGTGCGAAAATGCTTTCTGAAACTATTGCTTTTAAAATCCCAGACACAGCATTGGTACGTCAGCGTTGTTGGCTTTATAAAAAGAAACCTATGAAGAGAGCCGCTTAAATTACAAGTATGTTTGGAAACATTGGCATTTAATTTTCACTTCGCTAACGGGTATTGTTCTCGAAGTAAGGTTACTTATTTAATAAAAAAAAAAACTAGAAGGTTGCAGAGATTCGAAGCTGAGAGTTATACTATTAAAAAGATGCCTACTGCCAAAAGTTATTTTCCTCATAGTCAAGAACATTAGCAAAGCACATTTGATTATATTATTAGATTCATCGGATAGTAGGGTGTTTTTTTCAGTCATAACTATGTTGTCATTCAGAAATATACGAAACAATCTTAAAATTGTTCTGACATACACAGCAGAGGGTGTGTATCCTTCCATTAGAAACCACACCTGTTTATCAGCTCAAAGTATTTTCGTATGCAGAAACTCAATGACGCATTTCTGCTTATACCACACGTCAATGGCAAGTTTTATTTATTCTATGAATCGTTAGTTAAAACATAGAGATAAAACGCTGTCGTCATGACTGCATAAGTTCTCACATGAAAATAATAAAAGTTATAACCCACTCTGACCTCCCTAGGCGATATAAAACAATTGTAGCCGTTATATATAACTATAGTATATTTCAATTGTTGTCTAGCGAGGCATATTAAAGAGGACGAGAGTTCATATTAGGAACATATAATAAAAGAATGACACGCTGATGAGAGGGAGACATTTAGACAGTTAAGGGATTGTTCGGCGTGTTCATCTATAACCCAGAAATGATGATGATATATATATATATATATATATATATATATATATATATATATATATATATATATATAGTCTAAAGAAGCTTTGAATAAAAGAAATGCGAAAATAAAAATAAAGAATGCAGGTTAGATTCCCGGAATAAAAAAAAAATATAAATGTTAACCTATCGCAGACAAGGCGCTTACATAATCCGTTTCTTAAAAGTTTATAAAGACCAAAGAGAATTCATTCATACATGATGAAAAAAGGGGAAAAAAGGTCTTAACTACAATTGTTAAATCGAAATAGACTAAGCATTTGCATAAGAGGCTTTCGCACAAGTCTTCAATTTTTAAACAGAATTTAATTACATACGGATGAAAAGAGAAAACCTTAACAAAATGTTTGCATATATATATATATATATATATATATATATATATATATATATATATATATATATATATATTACAGCGTGATGACGACTGTGAAAAATTCTCGGAGGGTTCATATCAATACGGACTAGGTGATATATGAAGCAAGTTCTTAACACAGAGGAGCGGAGATACGTAATCGTCGAAATCTTACACAATTCTCATTATAAGATGATAAACACAATTACCTTCGTCCATACAACCATTTTTCTCAGACAGATTAGACACCATAAAACACTTCTTTATTCAGCCCTTTTCCAACTGACTTAAATATTTTTTATTTGGATCAGAATCTCTCTCTGATCTCCCTGGTATTTCCTTTTGGGTGTAGGGTAGTACATCCTGTGATCCATATCAGCTGCTTCATGCAGCCACCCATATTTCGTAAACCGAAGTCCCATTTTACCTCTTTACAAAATCGATGCCTCTTCGTCCAAATGTGTCCTGAACATTTCTCTCACCTGTTAGCTCTACAAATTAGAGTTTTCTCTAATTTTCAAACTATTTTGTTTCTTTTTAGACAGACATCGAAGCTCATTTACTTAAACCTTTGGGGTTGGCTTCTATTTATAAAGATATACATTTTCATTATACTAATTCGCTCGGATTTCCTTGTTTGGACTCTTGCAACTCGACGAAGTCTTAGAAAATATAACCTTAAACTTAATAACCCATATCTCCTGCGCTAAAATCTCTGTTTTCGCCTGCATTCTAACTATGGGTCGCTTTCTGTAGATTTTCTTTTTTCCACCCTCAGAGCGTTCAAAATCCCAAAACAGGGATGTCCCGCATTAATACATCACTAAAAAATACAAGGTTTTGTATTTACTTCCCACGTACATACGGTATATTTTACTTTGTCTCCCTCTTTATTGTTATATGTGTTTTGCCCGTGGTACTGACTCTTTTAGTCCTTTGGTACCCTAAGGAAGTCTCGTATGCACGCCTTCTTTTAAATTTATTGTGGCGAGAATTCTGTTCCATGCTGTTGTGTGCAGCATGCTCTAAAAGCACACAATATCGCAAGTATATATCTATATTTTTCCTAACAGGGACATACCTAATGCTGTCTCCTGGTAAGATACTCTTCTTGCGAAAAATGATATGGGCATAAAAAGAAACACTAAAAGAAAAAAAAAAACATATTTCTTTCGGCTTATCACATCCAGAAAACATCTCAAAATACCCTTTTACATTATTTTATATTGCCCCCACTCTAAAATTCTTGCTTATTCCTAGCCCAACTGTTTGTCTCAATTATCATTTTATTTTGGTTTTCCTATGACTTTTTTTTCATTTTAATTTGTCTTCTTATTTATGACCTAAATTTCTGAAGACAAAAATACAATACATTTAAAAACAATTTTAACAATATTTGTTCAAACATCAATAACATTTTTAAAACACACATTATTACATTTAACTATGATTTACACAAAAAACGCTCCAGTTATATTTTTTTTGTTTTCAAATAAATTACATTTTCTTCAACAATAACAACAACAACATCAAAGTCCGTTAAAAGCACACTGAAACATACAGAAAAAAATGTGATTTAATATTGAGCACTATTTTTGAATTGTATCTTTTTCTTTTAAAAAACAACAACAAAAAACACTTAGAAAAATCAAAAGTCACACAATAACTACTAAAATGCCTTTTGAAAAAAAGTTTATTTACAGTCGCTCTTTTAAAATTACATCTGCCCGATAATTAACACTCTTAAATCTAACAATTTCAGTTTTGCAAAACAATTTTCCCAAACAATTATGACTGACCCTAATTTCTTTACTCCTGTATGCGTCTCTATTTTTACAAACAGGTCGAGTAATTTATCAATGAACGTTTACGCTGAATTTACCTTTATGACTTTGTTTTTTTCGTGTGTGAGTGGTTTCTTGGGGTTTTTTTTCATTCATATCTGTGGCTGATTTTTATTCTTTTGCGTCATATCATCTCTTTTTAAGTATATTTTTCTAATGTGAGTATAAGATCATTTTCCTTTTTTTTCGAGCGGTACATAGGCTAACATTTTTTGTAGCTTTCTAAATAGATATTCGTGTGTGTGTGTGCCTTTTGTTTTGTTGTTAATGTTTTTTTCTTTGCTTATTGTGCTTTTGAGTGAATTTTTTCTAGCAGTTTTTTTTTTCCAATGTCACTTAGTTATGTCCGTGGATTTACCGGGGTTCGATTTTTATTCTTGCAGACTAAAATGATCACGGCAATAAATCGACAAATAATGTTTCATATTGGGGACACATAAACGGGGTATATCAGCACATATAATGATTGTGATGACAATTCTGATGGGCATATATTTATATATATATATATATATATATATATATATATATATATTACAGTTCTGTTAACACATATTGGAGGAGAGGAGATACTTCTCCTATGATGATTGTGGGACGGGCACATAATCTTCGACGGGTTACACAATGTTCGTTATACGATGATAAACACAATTACCTTTTTGTTCGTGCTGAAGGGGGACACAAGTAAAGCGTACCAACATAATGATGACTTCGTTATTTATATGTTCGGCCGGTCTATGTCGTCAGGAATCAGCTTGCATCTTAATGTCTAATCTTCTACCCTTCGCCTCTAAGGTTCTCTGCCCTCCAACTGATTATGTCAACTCATGGTTTAACAACTGCCCGACTGAATTACTCTCTTCCTCTCTCTCTTGCTAACTGACTAAAATCCGAACCCATGGAATCCTATATGGAAGAATGTCCTTTGCCTAGACGCCAGAAATGTTTTCAAACTTGACTAATTTTCACCTTGCTTTTAATATGTTTGTCCACACATACCTTTGGCAAAGAAAAGAATACTCATCTAACATAGTTTTAACCTAACCTTTTTTTAAATAATACATTTTTAATGTGCATTGCCAATTCTTTTAACTGACGTGTTTATATTCCGATTTCTAGTCGAATGGGATAATCGAATTACTTTCTAAAGCTCCATTTCTGAAGCTTGCCTACAGGGTTCGATTCAAGGCTTATCACATTTTCACTTATCGGTGTTCTTCTTATTCACATGGAAAGGGGGCAGGCGTTTTCCATGTACATAATATCAATATATACAACATACGTGTAATACAATAGAAAACATATTCAAAATTGAGGTATCTATCTAAAGATAATATATAATCACCCAGGCATATATACGCACGCGCGCACACACATACACATCAATCGATCTATCTATCTATCTATTTAGATATCTTTCTCTCTCTCTACATATATATATTTTTTTTATTCATATTCTTGTAAATTTGGATTTTAATTGTTTTTCTTCTCTTGAGATGACAGGTCAAGCAGACATCAGACGACGATGATACTGCATTTTCTGAATTAAAAAAACCTACAGAAACACATGTGTAATATATCCGGTGGAAATGATATAGAACAAACTTGAAAAGAGCAGTTTGCCCGGTATGATAAATGTTGGATCAATTTTGAGCTGACTCTTGATCTGGTCAAGCAAATAATATAGATTGTAAGGAAGTAAAAACGCACATAGATAGAAATTGCATAAACTCGGTTATATTCCGATACTTGTTGTTTGTGCCACTACTAAACGAACAGAGAAATTGTTCGCCAATATATATATATATATATATATATATATATATATATATATATATATAATTATGTATATACAAGCATGAGTGCCTGGCTGTTTGGGGGTGTATTCTGAGCAAAAAATGGTCAATTTTTAAAACTTTTTCAACTATTATGACCCCTTACAATTTATTGTTTTGGGCTCAAATAGGGTTATAAAGTTAGATCCATGTCCAAGTAACCTATATCTGAAATTTCAAGTGTGTAGAACCCAAATTTCCCAAATCTGTGCAATAATTCACAAATATGTACAAGGAAAAGTTGCCCAGCAGCCGTGTCAAACGCATATCTTATTGTTCTTTATTAATATTATTGGCATTTTCCCTCTTTTCGTTGTACGTATTTGGGAATTATTCCACGCATTCGGCCTTTTGGATTATTTTGAACCATCTTTCCTTCGTGATTTCCTTGGATTTTACTTATGCAAATGAAAATTTAATAAACTGTCTTGGATTTATATTTTTGGATATTACCATCATTAGATAATTTACCTTTCATCAGACTATCCATTCACGTGTAATCACCTTTTTCTTCACCATATTCCTTCTGCTTCACTTTTTTGTTATCAAATAAGATCTTTGACTTACTTGCAATTTCATCAAATACTTTTGTATGCAAAATCCTATTCCGCATTTTGCTAATTCCTACCCTCTGATTAGAAGGAAAGTATTTCTTCGAAACTCCGCAGATTAAGGACTATCCACTTATCAAGTGTTTCCTTTTCAGATTAAATATGTTTTTAACTCTTTTTCAAAGTGTTTTTTAACATGTTTATTACCTATTTGCTCCTATTATAAGCTCTACCTCCTATTTGGTTTTATCAAGCTTGTACCTCTGGTAGAGATTACGTTATAAATATGAATCCTTTAATATTTATAGTATACTTTAGTTTTACCATCTTGGATCATTTTGGTAAATTTAATTGTAATTTACATTTTATATATTTATATATGTATATATATATACATATATATATATATATATATATATATATATATATATGAGTGTGTGTGCATATATAGGGGGTCCATAAAGTTTTTGTTCACTTTAAAAACATTATATCTTCATTTACATTTGCAATAGAGATGAGTAAAATATAAGTAAAACATATTTTCTTTTGTTTTTCAGAATCAATTTGATCCCATGGCTTCAATTGAGGAAAAAGTAAACCGTGTCCTTTGGTTGGCTGAATGGAAATCTACTATTACTGTACAAAGAAAGTTTAGAATTGAATACAACAAAAAAGCGCCTCATAGGAAACCCATTGTTAAATGGATAAAACATTTAAAGAGACAGGCTCTGTCCATGATAAGCCACGGTCTGGAAGGACATGTGTCAGTGACGAAAGTGTTGCTTCCATAGAAGAATCCCTTACTGCAAGTCCAAGAAAGTCTGTAAGACGGGCATCATTGGAGCTCGGGCTGCCAAAGTCTACTGTGCATAAGATTTTGCGGGCAAAACTTCATAATAAAGCTTACAAAATTCAATTACATCAACAGTTGTTAGAAGAGGATTATTATGCACGGCTAACTTTCTGTCACCAGTTCAATGAAAAACTTGCAATGATGATGCATCTGTGAGTAATTTACTGTTTTTTGATGAAACGACATTCCACATTTGTGGTAAGGTCAACAGGCATAATTGCCGAATGTGGGGAATTGAAAACACAAATGAAACAGTTGAACATGAAAGGAATTTTCTTAAAGTTAATGGGCGGTGTTCTTTGGGAATAAATCGAATCATAGGGCCATATTTTTGTGAAGATAATGTTATTAACAGTGACAGCTACTTAGATATGTTGCAAAATTACTTTATTCCGCAACTTGAACAATTAATCTTGAAAGATGATACAGTGTTTCAACAAGATGGAGGCTCTTGTCACTTTGCTCGGCGTGTTAGACAGTTTCTAAATCAGGAATTGCCTAAAAGATGGATCGGAAGGGATGGATCATTTCATTGGCCTCCATGTTCGCCACATTTGACTCCATTAGTTTTTTTTTATAGAGATATGTGAAAACAATTCTGTATGCAACCAGACCTAGTTCATTGGAACATTTGAAAGCTAGAACAACGAATATGATTTCAGACATTACTATAAATCATTTGGCAAATGTTTTTCGTGAACTGCAAAATCGTATTACCCTTTGTATTGCTAATGATGGTGGGCATGTTAAAAGTTAAATACAATTTCAATAAATGTTTAAAAATATAGATTTACTTCTTTCAAATCCATTTTACAGATTATTTATATTATAAAGTTATAAATTGTTTAAAGTGCACACGGACTTTATGGACACCTTGTATATATATATATATATATATATATATATTATATATATATATATATATATATAAGCGTTCAAAATCGGTAAAACCAACCATATTTCTACATTATCAATTTATTTTAAATTTTCAGACAAGCCATCATTAGAGTCGAGAGTTGTTTTCATGTTATTAAAATAAAGTAACAATTAAAAAATATTAAATAAAATAAAAATATTTTTCGTAAGCCCATAGTGCGGGCCTGTCATTTTGGTAGAACTGAACCCCCGTTTCAATTCGTTTCATACCCACGATTTGAGGAAACGAATTATAAGATTTCATGTTTCTGTTTACTCGATAAGCAAAAAAAAAAAACAGAACACAATTCATTTGTTTATCTTCCAAATTGTTTTAATTATTTTTTTCTTTATTATATCAGGAAAAAAAGCAAAGTTGAGTTGAAGCATAAACGACGAAGTTTTTTTTTTTGTTTTTGTCTTTTTAAACAGTTGTTTCGATATGAGAACATAGGACATTTTATTATTACAACTATAAATTGTAAGCTGAAAGTACAGTTTTTTACGAAGAAATTTTACGGATTGGTTACGTGCTTAAATAATATTTGGTGCTAATGCGCTTATTGATCCGCTCTATTTTTTACATCATATTTCCATGTTTAATAAAAGTTTGATTATGTTTTTTATTCAATTGTAAGGTTAAAGTACAGATTAGGTGCAAAGCACACTCCCCTTCCCATGTTAAGAATGACTTTTTTAAAATAATAACGTTATTATTTCGACACGGATCACTCTCTGCATCAATACATTACTTTCACCTAACAATTTTATAAACAACACATGGTATTTATGCAAGAAAGTACGGTGGTAAAATAAAAACATTATTTAGAAAGCCATTCTTAACATGGGGAGGGTGTTTTGTACATATACTATACTTCCTCCTAAAAAAATTAATAAACAAAACATGGTACTTATGCAGGGAAGGTACCATGCTGAAATAATGGTTGGTTGGTTGGTTGGTTGGATGGTTGGTTGGTTGGTTGGTTGGTTTTGTTTTACGGCATATCAACCCTTTTCAGGTTATTTACTGCCGAATCCAAGAGTTTGAAGAATTTTTTTTAATAGAATATATTTGTTGTTTTCACGTCGGTTTCTATTTAACCCATAGTTGGAACCCTTACAGGTACTACAACTCCGGGCCAGAGTGAAGCTGGGAGCAATGGTAATTAAAGGGTGACTCTACACTCCCCAAAGCCCACAAGCTGGGGCCTAACCACTTGATATAGTTTAAGGTCATATCCAGGATCCCCATCGAGGGACTTTTACGCTCTGCAGAGGGGCAGTCGGCGTATTCTAATGTCCCACCGATAGGGCCAGCTGAAATAATGTTATTAGCGAAGCCATTATTAACATGGGAAGGATAGGGTGTTCTGTAACTATTTTATACTTTCACCTAACAATTTAATAAACAAAAGATTGTGCTTATGCAAAGAAGGTACCGTGCTGAAATAATGTTATTAACAAAGCCATTATAAACATTGGAATGGGAGGGTGTTCTGTAACTATTTATACTTTCACCTAACAATTTAAGCAACTAAAGATGGTAATTAGGCATAGAAAATACCCTGCTGAAATAATGTTTCTTAGAAAGACATTCTTTACATGGGGGCGGTATTTTGTAATTATTCTGTACTTTCACTTAACAATTTAATAAACAAATCATGGTACTTATGCAAAAAAGAAACAGTGCTGAAATAATAGCGTTCTTATTTCGTAACCCATTCTTAACATGTTTTTAAACTATTCTGTAATTTCACCTAACAATTTAATAAACAAAAAGTTAAAATTAAGCAGACAAGGAACAGTACTGAAACATTAACATTATTATTTAGAAAGTCATTCTTAACATGAAAAGGGAGGATGTTTTCTAACTAATCTGTTCTTTCGGTGGTAATGTAGAGAGTGACCGCGCTATTTTTTTTTTTAATCGTATTTCCACGTTTAAATAAAGTTTTATGTTTTTTTGGTCAATTGTACAGATTAGGTACAAAAACCCCTCCCCTCCCCATGTTAAGAATTTTTTTTTTTTAAATAATAACGTTATTATTTCAGCACGGATGACTTACTTCATGAATACCTAAAAAGATAAACGCACATAAATCCGGAGATAAGTAAAATTGATCCTTAAAAGGAAGTCAATATTCTTATACAATTCTTACAATACTGGTCAATGTTGCGATCAACGCGATGCATATTGTTGTCGTTTGTTGCATCTATTTTCACAATTTGTTAATAATTTTTTTTATTATTTAAAATTTGGACGAGAAATTTAACTTCACCCAAATTTTTCTGGTGCTAATGTACTTACTGATCAGCGCTATTTCCAAGTTTAATTAAAGTTTTATGATGTATTTTTTAGTCAATTGTAAGGTTAAAGTACAGAATAGGCACAAACTCCTCCTCCTGTTAAGACCGGCTTTTTAGAAAATAACGTCAGTATTTTAGCACGGATCACTCTCTGCATGAGTAGCGATTAATGATTTGTTTTTTTTGCTTTTTTTTAAAAAACCTTTTTTTAACAAAAATTGAAAGTACACTCTCGTTTCCTTTTTTTTACAGAAGTTGTTTATATATCAGAAAATATGAATGTATTTTCTTTACTAAAGAAATTGGGTACTCATGCACTTATTGATCCGTGCTGAAATAATAACGTTATTATGTAAAAATCCATTCTTAACATGGGGAGAAGAGGATGTTCTGTAACTATTCTTTACTTAAACCTTAAAATTTGAATAAAAAACGGTAAATTTTTTGATTAGATCCACATCCACAATTTTCTTTTAAATGATGACTTTTATAAGTTTTAAACTATGCTGAATACGGAACTCGCATTGAAATTTTGCAGAAATAAGTATTTAGCGAGATAGAAAAAAGTTCTATAAAGGATTTAAATATAAGGCGGGCATCGTTTTTACGCGCCTGCGCGCACGTCATAAACAAATCTATGCGCGTAACAAAGATGGCCGCCAAAGAATACAATGCATAAGACAACTATTTATATCACGATAACTACTTTCTTCTTCAAAATTTCAATGCGATTTCTGTAGTCAGCATAGTTGGAAACTTAGAAAAGTCGTCATATAAAAGAAAATTTTTGGGGTGGACCTAATCTAAAAAAAAATACCAAAAAAGTATATAAACATTTAATTAAACTTGGAAATACGATTTAAAAAAAAATAGCGCGTATCAGTAAGTACATTAACACCCATTAATCGACTAACGTCACCTTATTGCCAAATAAGCTCCGGCTAAAATATTGAACGCGCCGTTCACGTTTTTTTTTTTCAAGTTAAATTCAACTTTCGCAATATCTTTTTATTTTTTTTTATAATTTCACACTATCTTTTCTTAATAATAAATTATTAGTTGAAAGCACAGCATAGTTGCAAAACACCATCCCCTCTCTATGGTAAGAATAGCTGAAAAAATAAATGAATAAAAATGTTAAGCACTCATGCAGAGTGTGATCCGTGCTTAAATAATAACGTTATTATTTAAATAAACATTATTAACATGAGGAAGGGGAGGGTTTTTTGTACCTATTCCGTACTTTAACTTTACAATTGAATACACATATATAATAAAACTTAAATTAAAATTGGAAATACGATTTAAAAACTAGTGCGGATCAGTAAGTGGATTAGCACCAATTTTTTTAGGTGAAATACAGAATAGTTTCTTCCAAGAAAACCGTTATTTTTTCAGTTATTCTTACCAAGGGGACGGGATGGTGTTTTGTCACTATTCTGTGCTTTCAACTAAGAATTCACTAAAAAAAACGAAAGGTAAATTTTCACATTAGTTCCACCTCCACAATTTTTAACATCGGTAGGTTAGGAGTGTTTATTCCGAAAGCCGATCTTAACATGGGGAGACTGGTGGTATTTATTCCAAAAGCTGCTTTTAACAGACGAAAGACAGGTAAAAGGTTAAACACGTGGTAAGGCATGGGTGTTGTTTCCGAAAGCCCTTCTTAATATGAGGAGGTTGGGAGTCTTTATTCATGGCCGCCATTGAATTATAGTGCATAGTACTGGTCTTTATATCTCGAAAACTACTTGTCTCTGCAAATTTTATATGATATTTTCTTATTCAGCATAGTCGAAAATTGTAGAGGTGGACCTAATGTAAAACAAATACCCCCTAAAAAATATCGTGAAATTAAAATTTAAGCGAAATACCAAAAATATAATTAGACAGAAATTACCCCTTTGGGTTTGTACTTGCTCAAAGACTTGAAAAAGTTGTCAACAATAAAAAAATATATAACAAGTAAATATATTCAAACGCAATATAGGTTACTTTTCTACCTAATTGGATAATTTTTAGTGTTTTTATTGGGTTTGTACTACTGTACAGAAAGATTCGAAAAAGTTGTCAAAAAATAAATGTATAACAAATATCATCAAAGGCTAGAAATGTTACTTTATTACCAAAGTATTATTTTTTAAGTTTTTGAATGTAAAATATTTATTCGGCTCGAAAAACACAGCGTTTACTGCTATATTTGAAAATTAAAAATCGCAGCAGACTCTGTGTTAAACACGTTAAATTTGGAAAAATGAGTTAAAACTAAAAATCTATACACAATACTGTTAAAATCCACCAAATAATGTCTGCCTATGTCACGGTAACATATATTGAATGAGTTCCTGGCAGTATTTTTGATAGATTTTACTTTTAACTCATTTTCACAAACTTAACGAGTTTAACACAGTCTGCCGCCATTTGTATTTTTCAAATATACTGATAAACACTATGTGTTTTCAGACCGTTTATACATGTTACACTATACAAAAACATTAAACTCTTATCCTGTAAGGTAGAAAAGTAACTTATCTTGCCTTTGATAACATTTATTTGTTATATTTATTTTTCGACGACTTTTTCGTTTTTGTGTTTTGTAATACACCCCCGTTTTATTGACTATAACGTTTAGTCGGCTCGGAAAACAGTGTTTAACATTGTATGTGAAAAATACAAATGGTGGCGGATAGGGTTGATGATGTTAAGTTTGGGAAAATGATTTAAAACTAAAACAATATGCAAAATACTGTCAGAACCCCACCGAATATGTCAGCTAATGTAACGATAACATATAATCAGAAGGTGTGTGACACTCGTTTCTATAGATTTTTTTTTTTCAGTTTTTTACTGTTTTCCCAAACTTAACGTATTCAAGAGAGTTCGCGACATTCATCTTTTTCAAATACATAGATAAACACTGAGTTTTTTGAGCCGATTAAAGATTTTACATTAAATAAAAAACACTAATTAAATTATGCTGTTAGATAGAAACGTAATTTAACGTAGAAACGTACCTTTCCTTTCATTTATTCGGTTTTGGACAACTTTTACGAATCTATGTAAAGTAACCCCCCTCCCCAAATATTAATTAAAAACTCACATTTTTAATACAATAATAATAAAAAAAATTCTATATAGCGTTTCAACGTTTTAGCAACGCACGGCTTAATCTAGTGAATATTGGTCGAGCCCAAGCCATGATTGACGGTAACTCCCGAGGATTCGGATCCAATTCTGCAAGAGTGCGTTTTTTTTTTTTCATTTTCACCGTTTTTTTTTCTTTTACTTTTTGGAGTGGATTACTGTACTAAGAGTATAAGAAAAATACCTTTTCTCTTTTTATTACAATTTCCCATTACACTAAATTGAGCCACAGCAACGCGTGACAGGGCACATCAAGTATATATATATATATACATATATATATATATATATATATATATATATATATATATGTGTGTGTGTCTGTGTGTGTATGTGTGTATCTAATAGGTTAAGAAAAAGTTCTTTCAGAATATTGGTTCTGGTTCAATGAATATATAGTGCAATGCATGACTAATATATTTTCTGACGAATCCTCACGAGCATAAAATTCTGAAAATATTGTGTTGCTTTAAATATTAAAATAAAACTTCCACACACACACACACACACACATACACACACACACGCGCGCACACATTCATGTGTCTTGTGTATGATTGCATGCGCATTCAAAATTTTCGCAAGTGCGTTACTTGCAAGCGATTTATTATTTTAATTCTTTCATTCGTTTTTTTTTCATTCGCTCTTTACCCTGTAGATCGTTCACATTTGATATTAATACGTTGTTGAATTTTCAGTTATTATTTCGTAATTATTGTTGCAATACTTAAAAATATAATCATGACTTCTCCAAAGCAATTATAGCCCAATTTTAGTACGGCTTTTACATCCGCGACTATTATTGTAATGTTTATATTATATGTAAAGTTCTTACTTGGAAACGATTTTTAAATTGTAAGTAATAAGGTTATGTATTAAATTCTACCCCTATACTGTCATGCACTGTATGCACATTTAACCTTGCATTTTGAACATTTACTTTCTACGAATAAAATATGATATGTTGGTTAAAGTTTATATAGGCTCCTGTAATCAGCGCATTAGTTTGTTTCGATCCATTTGCACTAATCATAATAGTATTTGAAATGTTATAATTTCTTAACAAACAACTGTTTTGAGGATTTGAGAAAAAAACAGTACCTTATATCAATTGCAAATACGCAGTGTTGATCAAATACTTCCTACATGAAAAATTAGGACAACGTATTCCGGGTATCAAATGCAGATTCTTTTCATTTTTTTCAGCTAATGAATTTACTTATGTTAATGTAATGTGCATATGCGTATACACACAACCACATACACACATACACACAAACACACACAAACGCACACACACTCATATATGTACATATATATACATATATATATATATATGTACACGCACACCCACACACATATATATATATATATATATATATATATATATATATATATATATATATATACAGCACAAACAGTACAGTCTGTACGTGCCATTTCTCAAAAACCACAAATTAAAGCTAAAATACATGTAACTGTATAACAACTATGCCTCATTTAATTCGGATTTTATTCTTCTGTGATTTTGTCTTGTTCCTATTTGATTTTTAATCGATGGCATAGTGTACACGTCGATCAAAAAATAACTTCAAATTGAGAAGCAATGAAAAATAATCACGCAATGAAATATTGTTATTTAAATATAATTTTAGAAGAATAATGCAACACAAATACAACAAGAACACAATGAACTAGATAATATTTAGTAGCATAGCATTTTCTGCAATTTGATAGTTTGCAATAATTTGGGCCTTCCTTAAATCTGCGGCAATATTCCGGTGAAAGGGTATCTCACTTCTCTTTATTTTTTGCTCCAATGTCTTGCAGATTTAAACCTTTATATTGCGTAGCTGTAGCATGATATAATGGAATACGTTTTCGATAGGATTGAGGTCTGGAGATTGTGCAAGCCAATCCAGACATGGAATACCATTCTTTTCAAGGAACTTCTTAACATGTGTGATTTGGAGCATTATCCTACATTATCATCATATCCCGACCAAAGTAGGGTTGTAAATGCTGTCAACATATAAATGTAACTGGTTCCATTTATTCTGATCTTGGAAGCGAACTATATGTCCTGTACCATTGGCAGTAATAACAATACACAACAAAACTAAATATCTACTACATTGCCGCATTGAAACTGCGCGCCTAGGATTTAAATCTTCGTCATTTTTTCGACGGACGTTTTACTACCATCACTGCCCAGTCTACTTAAGTTGCCTTTGTTGATGAAATCACTTTCAATCCAAATAAAGAATCATTATTGCATCTTACGCAGTTCAACCGGCGCTTCTGTGTCTTACAGAAATCATTGACTTGCGTCTTTCAACGCAGCCAACCAAGCCAAATTCCAGCTGTTCTTAACTATATGTAGATCAATTTTTAATAGGATTACACTGTTGTTGGACATAGGAAGCCGTTTCAAGTCTTTTTTCTGAGGCTGCGAATCTGGAAAGCATTGTTTTACCTGTAAAACCTAACGGTAGGGTGTGCAGTTTTATAGGAATCACGAACGCTGCAGGTGTTTTTGTCCGTGTGCACAGTTATTCGCACCGGTAGTTCATCATATTTCAATCTGCGGCCTATTTCTCGATTGGATAAACTTGATTGAGATTAATCAACCTCTGACAATCACTAAGAGAAAGTCGAGACATATGGAGTAAATTATATGCTGTATAACTTAAAAGAAATACAACTACTATTATGGATGATTTGTTGCCTAAACGGTGAGAATTAAACCTGGTTATGAGCTCATTTTTTTGTGGGAAGCTTTGGGGGGGGGCTTCTGATTTGATGTTATTTCTTTTTAATTGACATCAACGCGAGGAGTCTTCAATTAAAAGTAAAATATTAAGAGGTAAACTTATAGAGATATAAAAGGCGAAACAATTGAGAAATAGTTTGTTTAAATATTTGCATTCTATTTAGCTTAAATTTGCGAGTTTAAAAAAATGACAATTTCGGACTTGTTTGGGCGCTACTGTGTGTATACACACATATACTCACGCACACACACACGCACACACACACACACATATATATATATGCATATATAATGTGCGCATATATATATATGTATTATATACACTAATATATATATATATATATATATATATATATAATGTGTTCATATAACCTCCTACATACAACTAAATTTCGACCCTAATATTCTACTTTCCTTATTATCTTTCTAAACGTTTTCACTAGCTTTATTTTCTAATACTAATTGCTTATATCTCCTACTTTCTCATTTCACGGTTTTGTTAAGATATTTTGATTTTTTTTAATTTAACAGAGAACTGCTAATTAAAGGTCATATTTTTCATCGCTCTCTCTCTCTGTCTCTCTCTCTTTCTCTCTCTCTCTATATATATATATATATGCATATGTATATATATATACACACACAAGCAAAAAAAAAATGGGCCAAGAATGAAAAAGGGAAAAACTAGATTTTTCAATATTTTTCCTGGTCAGTTTTAAATTTCTATTTTCTAGATCATTATTATTATCATAGAATATAATAATAAGCGAAAACACTTAATTATAAAATGGTAAGACCGCATCGTGGCTAGGATATAAAAAAAACGAATTGCAGAATTAAGGCAGTCCAGAATTATTAACAAGCAGAATTTTTTTTTATATTTTTAAGAAAAGAAAATGTGAAAACATCACTTTCTTTAGTGAGGTCAATTAGTCAAAGATTCGAAGTCGAACGCTTGGTAAAACGGAAATCTGGATGCGGTACCCGAGAGTATCAACTTTAAAGGACAACCACAGTTTAGAAGGATCGAAACAAAACTTATATTGACCATGGCAAAGAATTTAAACAGGGACTGGAAATTCTCTTTCTTGATATACAATACAAATGAAGAAATAGGATGTTCCCCTAAAAGGAACGCAAAAAGTTTTTTTTTTTTTTTAATATAAGAAGACATCAATGATAAAAAGAGATGTTTCTCATATTATGGCAAGAAAGATACATACTTGTTCAGGAATGTTTTCCGGTTATATAGAATCAAGTTTTGTCTTGTTACTGATGCTCCTGAGCGTTGCAATCGAAGAACTGGGGCATGATTTTCGCCAAGTAACAGAAAACCGACAGCTACACACGGGAACGGAGGAATAATCATATGAAGAACTGTTCCTTGAGCAGGAGTTGAGGAACTTATTAGATGTGAGAAGGCAATCAATGCAAAGGAATACATGCGAATGTTAGAACCAGGAGTGTTACTTAGTACTCAGAAGCTGGGAATCTCCCAGAATTATTATTTTCAACGTGACTATGCACCTGCACACACTGCTAAAGTCAAAAAAATGTTTTTTTTCTGAGAATTCAATTGATGTTATAAAGTGTAGTCAAGTCAAAGTCCCGATTAAAACCCAATCGAGAATATTTGGTACATGATATCTCGTGCGTTGTCCGGAAGAACTTTTGAGAACCGTGACAGACTGTAGGAAGCTGGGCAAAGCGAATGGAATAGCATCTCCTCTTCACAGCGTTCCACTTTGGTTGAGAGTATGTCTCAAATGGTTGATCTTTTAAAAAAATCAAAAGGGAATGCGATTCAATCCTCGGCATTTATTTAAGTAAAAGTCTTGTTCCGTGGCGTTATTCTCCTTTGCAGAGAGACGTTCATGAGCGAAATCAAAATTATTATTATTATTATTATTATTATTATTATTATTATTATTATTATTATTATTATTATTATTATATGTATGTATACGTGTGTGTATAATATTTGTTAAGCACACATTCATATCAATGTGTAGCTATTATGCGCGAATAAACACAAACACATATACGCCCAGGAACACAAGACGCACACACACACCCTCACACGCATCCCCCCCACACACATATATATATATATATATATATATATATATATATATATATATATATATATATATATATATATTATATACACTGGGTGGTATGGCGGTGACGTCTATTCTGTTTTGTTTTTGTTTGCCTTATGAAGAGTCGTAGTGTTTCATCTAGCCAGGGTGCATTCTATTTTATTAGCACAAAGCCTGTATTTTAACTATCCGAGGTTTTTGAATATCTCGATAGATAGAGAGATAGTTCGTTTGACATTTATGCATATATGTTTGTTGTAAGTCGTCTAGTGAATGGAATGACCGCTGTTCATTTATCAATGAATAACGAGGTGGTTTGTTATCAAACAACTTGGTTTATTTAATAAATATTCATATACACATAATACGGCGGTGGAGGTGGTGGTGGAGATAGTGTAGGTGAGGAGTGTGTGGTTGGGACCGTGACAGGCAGACGAGCGTCGTCTGTCCTCCCCTCTCTTCTGTCACTCTTTGACTGACTCGTTCTTTTGTTTATTATTTGACTTTTATGAATTTTCGACCTCGTAATCCGTTAACCAATGTATGTCATCGACCCACATTCTGACCCTCTCTGCGTTTGCTTTTGGTCTTACTTGCGGCCGAATTAGTTCATCTTATTCCCGGGTTTCATTTTTGTTGGTAAGGGTTTAAGTTCATTCGAACTTTGTTCCATTCAACGGTTTGACCCATAAATCGACTTGCGTCATAGGACCAGGTAATCCAATTCCAGGTTCCATTTTTGATGGCCCGGATTTCGAGTTCATTCGCACCTCTCCTCTCTCTATAACATATATATATATATATATATATATATATATATATATATATATATATATGCTGGCATTTCAACCCGGCGTTGCCCGGGGTGTTTGGAGGTGCGTGTTCAGCAAAAAATAAGGGGTAGTAGAAAGGCAGGATCGAACCCGTACCGTGAAGGAGGGGAAGAACGGTAGACACGTGACGTATTTGCTGTTAGGACCAACGCCAACCCGAAACACTCGGCGAGAAAGAGACCTACCCGTAAAATGGTGCCTAGTTGAAGGTGAAAATTAAAAGTTTTTAGCCATTTTTCGGTATTTGTCGTCTGAAGGGTCCAGCTTGAAAACGATACTGACAGTGTGAAAATGTGTCGCCTCTTACAAACATACATATATTCATATCGCTAGCTCAAATTTTCGACCCTAACCGTTTAAACATCTTGCCCTATCTCTGAATACCCTTTACGTCATATTTCAAATATTTAGACAAAAATTAAGTGGAATTTAGTAGCGACCGCAGTATTCATTTTTTTTTAATTTAACCCCTATTATGACCCCTTACCATTTATTGTTTTCTGCTAGAATGAAGTTATTAAGATAGATCCATGTCCATGAGACCTATATCTGTAGTTATTGCGTAGGAAATGTACACAGGCAGACAAACAGTTTTACACACACACACACACACATATATATATATATATATATATATATATATATATATATATATATATATATAAAGCTGAATGCCTGTGTGGGTGTCTGTGTGTCTGGTCACGAAAAGACTCCTATATGGAAGAAGTATGTTTGATCTGGCAGAACGGTGGTTCATTAAAATATTGGGGTCTGCGTTCGCGCCTATTTCACAAAGTAGGGAAATAAAAAAAAATAAAAATACAAAAAAGTACAAGTGTTTCTGATATATATGTACATACTAATACTTTGATATGTATGTTTAAACTTAACTAGCGATGGTATAATAAAATGGTGGTGTCTGCGTTTGTACTTGTCCTCCATAGAATGAAAATAGGCATACGTTTTATGAAGACTTTTCATATCTATCTGCGTAATATACTTTGATAATTATGTATAAGTTTGAAAAAATATGATATAATAAAATTATTGGGTGTTCGTTAGTACCTAACCTCCATAGAATGGAAATATGTCACAAAGTTTAGCAAGGTTTTTTAATATAGATCCACGGAACATTGTGATTAGCCATTCAGTGTGAACAGGTATGTTATAATAAATCATGGGGTTTATCTATTTTATTTTTACTTTCATCATATTTTGATTTGGTTTTGATACCCCCAGATTCAAACCAAATTTACAACTCTCCATTTTCATAACCTATCATACTTTCATAAATCAGAGTCAATTTTGTGTAGCCTGTTTTTGAACCCAGTCAACGACGGGTACTTTTGCTAGTATATATATATATATATATATATATATATATATATATATATATATATATATATATATATATATATACTTGCATTTCAGCCCTGCGTTTCTCCGTTGTTTGGACGTGTGTGTTGAGAAAAACACAAAAAATCGTGGCAGTAGGAAGGCAGGCGCGAACCCCTACTCTGGGAACGGGGGTAAATAACGAAAAAAAAACGTTTTTTGCTCTTACGACCTTTGCCAAAGCGACAGTGACGTTGGTTCAAATTAAGGCTAGACAATCGAAAAAGGGGATGACTTTCGAAAATATTGGCGGAAAAAAAACGACCCATCCCTGTTAAAATGTGCCAAGTTGACTGTAAAAATATTAATGTTTTACCCATTTCTTTGGTATTTGTCGTCTGAAATTTCGGCCATCAAAACGATAGGAATCTTCTGAACATCCGCCGCCCTCTCGGAAGTTTTAGGGAGACATGCAAACATACATATATACATTTATATATTGGTAGCTCAAATTTTCGACCCAAACCGATGTAAAAGCTTGCCCTATCTCTGAATATCCTTTATGCAAAATTTGCAATGCTTAGACGCGAGATTTTGTGAGTAATTGTGTAGGGACCGCAGAAATCAATTTTGTTTTAAAATTTGACTCCTATTATGGCCCCTTAACATTTATTTATTTCTGCTCAGATAAAGTTATTAAGTTAGATCCATGTCCATGAATCCTATATCTAAAATTTCAATTGTTTATACCCAAAATTGGTGGAAGAGTTTGTGGAGAGTTGTCAAAGGTCAAACCGTTGAACTTTGACCCTTTAGCAGCCAAGTTTATATTGCGAAAAACGAATTAGAAATGTTTTACCAAATCTGAATTCCCTGTATATCAAAATTGGAGTCTGTGGACTGAAAATTGGCAGAGTTATTGTGTATGGAAATTTACACAGACAGACAGACAGTTTAACGGAGATTAAAGTACCCTTTGTCCTATAAGTGCCTGCCCATTGGGTGATTAGGATACGGTGGATACTAGAAAGCTGATTGACTACAAAAAAAAACTCAATAGAAGGTGCTCATATAATAACGCGAGACAACCACAACATTTTCGCATCAGCATTAAGAATCCTAGAGTGGATGAAACGCGGTATATTAACTGCAGCTTAATCGTCATATATTTTTTATATCTTACTAACTAGCTCCCCCAACGTATTAAGCACTGCTGAAGTAAATACTTTATTTTACACATGAATTTATAATTTCGTATATTAATTTATGTAAGTAAATGAAGTGGTTACACTTAGCTCCTGAATCAGTTGCGCACCCTCAAAAGAATATATTACACCACACCAAAAATATATATGGAAAGGAGTAATTTCGAAACATCGTTAAAAACATCCCCATGCCCAGCAAGCATAGCCATATTATAAAATTAATTTTTAAAAAAACAGATGAACAAATACACCGTATCCGATGGCGAGCAAATTACTTCTTTAAAAATGAAAACCTACACAGAAAAGAATCCTATGATTTTAAAACTCTAAAAAAATGCGAAAGCAGTAGACCTTTTGATAAACTTAAAAATGACCTTTTAAACGCAATAAAAAACTTAGAATTTTAAAATCAACCTAACAATTATCAACAGAAACTGCACAAAATTGCTAGAAACATTAACGACTCTAATTACATCTTTGTAAAAGCAGATAAAACTAGAGTTTTTTTATAAAATAGTTAAACAAGAATATAAGAAATAATCATAGAAAACATTATAAAAAAACTACAAAAAAACTGGATATAAACGAATGCGACTACATAGATATTATGAATAGTGAATGTAAACAAATCATAGATAAATTAAAAATCAGCGATAAAGTTGGCAAATTGAAACCTCAAAGCAACAAATGTGCCTTCAATAACAATCCCAGCACCCGCTTGATAAACCACACTAAACCAGAAATATGTAGAATTAGCAATACAGTATTTTCTAGAGTAAACAAACAAATTAAATAGGAGCTAGAATTAAAACAGTGGGCAAATACTAACGAAATAATCACTTGTTTTAAAAATATAGTAAACAAAAATAAATGTACGTTTATACAGTTCAACATTATAGACTTCCAACCCTCGATATCCGAAGAACTTTTCAACATCGCCTTAGTATTTGCCGAGGCATACACTGATATATTCTCGGAAGAAATCAACATCATTAAAAATGTAGAAAATCAGTTCTATAAACAACGGATAAAAACTAAAACGACAAGTTCGTTTGAGTTGGCGATTGGTCCCAGAGATTCTGCAGAGACATAAAATATTTTGGAATTATCCATTCTATATCCTCTCACAAGCATATTTGTTACTACAGATATTGCCTTATATAGCGATGATGGACTAGCTATGATAAAAGACTCCAACATAGTCAAGGGAGATAATTTTAAGAAAAACGTACACATGGAATTTTAAAAAAATAGGCCTAAAAGTAGACGTATTGTTAACATAAAAATAACAAACTTTCTGGACTTCACGTTAAATTTAAATAAAAACACAAAGGAACCCTACTTAAAAAAAAAACGCTAATCAAATATACTTAAACCTTAACTTCATTCGCCCGCCATTAATTACAAAACAGATTCCTAACTCAATCGTAAGTAGACTAAGCCTTAACTCAAACGATGAATATGCATTTAACATGTCAACCAATATTTATGAAACATCCCTAAAAATATTGGATAAAAAATTGTCGATATAAAATATAAGCAAAATCACCAATAACTATAATAAAATTAAAAACAGAGGAAAAAGAAATATAATCTGGTACAGCGCCATACAATCACATGTTAAAAACAAAACTTGTCAAGAAATTTGAAGATCTTATCGAAAAGCACTTTCCAGCAACCAACGCCTTAGATAAAATTTTCAAAATAAATACCCTACATTTATCCTACAGCTGCTGCGGAGATTAAGAGATGATAATTAAAGCACATAATAACAAAATCTTAAATAAATGCAATGAAAACATCAAGAAAATAAACAATAAACAAGTGGACACCATGGCGAAAATAAAGCTAACACAAAAAAATACATATCTTACTAGTAGAAATAACAATAATAATAATAATAATAATAATAATAATAATAATAATAATAATAATAATAATAGTAATAATAATAATAATAAACCAACAAAAATAACCATACTAAAAATAAATAAATAAATACTAATAACGAACAAGATAAATGCAACTGTAGATACCGCCCACTCTGCCCACTTCAAAATAAATGTCTAACAAAAAGCATAGTTTACAATGCAAAAATATTTGCGAAAGACCACACGAATAACAATAAATATTACGTAGGTATGACTTCCTTTAGTTTACAAATCGACATTATGATTACAAATACACTCACAAATAAAAAAAAACACCGTATGAAAACAATGCTAGTACACAAATATTGGAACTGAAGGACGTTTGCCGGTAGTCGCATGGAAAATAGTAACCCAAGAAAACACATATAGAGACCTAGACGATCTATGTAGATTATGCCTTCACGAAACATTTACTATCATATATTTAAAGAACCTCAACATCTATTAAACTGTAGAAGTGGAAAAGCGAACAACAGCGTTCACAGGATAAAATTTACTCTAGCATAGAGATACAAAATAATTTTAAAACTAACAATAACAATAGAAAAACAACAAATGAAATAAATAATTACGCATGCATATACATAAACTATCACACACATATATGTATGTATATATATATGTATATATATATATATATATATATATACTAACATATATAAAAAACTTATCCTAGATTTAAAACAGGTCAATACACTAGATATCTACGCTAACTAGCAAACACAAATGAGCCGGTCCGCCGAAGGTCAAATGACCATTTGTCCTGTAAGTGCCTGCTGATTATGAAGTGTGCGGTCGATTCTAGAAAACTGCTTGGCTAACAAAAAATTCAATAGTAGGTGCGTATATAAAAACGCTAGACAACAACAAAATTCTCGCATAAGCCTGAAGAATCCTAGAGTGGATTAAACGCGGAATATTAACTGTAGCTTAATCGGTATATATATTTTATGACGTACTAACGAGTTCTACCTATATATTAAGCACTGCTGAAGTAAATACGTTAAGTTTATGCATAAATTTATACTTTCGTATATTTATTTATGTGAGGAAAAGTAAATATATATATATATATATATATATATATATATATATATATATATATATATATATATATATATACTCGCATTTCAGTCCGGCGTTTCCCGGTTGTTAAGAGGTGTGGTTGAACATAAAAAAGTTGTAGTAGGAAGGCAGTGTCGAATCCGTACCCGGAAAAGGGGGAAAATAACAGAAAAAATATGGCGTTTTTGCTTTTACGACCACTGCTACACAGGAATGACGTAGGTTTAATTAAGACTAGAGAATCGAAAAGAGCGGATGACTTTTGAACGTATCGGTGAAAAAAGCGACCCCTCCCCGTTAAAATATGTCGAGTTGAGTGTGAAAATATCAAGGTTTTTGACAATTTTCTTGGTTTTGTCGTCTGAATGGTCGGGCATAAAAACGATAGGAATCTTGTGAAAATCCGTCACCTCTGTCGAAAGTTTTAGGCAGACATGCAAACCGACATACATAAATTTATATATTGATAGCTCAAATTTTCGACCCAAACCGATTAAAACGTTTGTCCTATCTCATTATACCCTTTATGTAAAATCTCAAATGTTTAGGCCAAAACTTGTCTGAGTAAGTATGTAGACACCGCAGAAGTCAAGTTTTTTAAATTTTACCCCTATTATGACCCCTTAAGATTTATTGCTTTCTGCTCCAATCAAGTTATTAAGTTAGATCTATGCCCCAGGAGTCTATATCTAAAATTTCAATTGTTTATAATATAAATTGGTGGTGGACTTTGGTACAGTTCTCAAAGGTCAAACCGTGAAATTTTTTTCCCCTTAACAGCGAAATATCTGGCCGAAAACGGATTACAAAGATGTACACAAATCTCAGTGCCTTCATATGAAATTTCCAGTCTGTAAACTTAAAATCGTTATTTATTGCGAAGGGAAATGTACACGGACACACGGGCACACAGGCAAACACACCCGTTTACTTATATATATATATCTATATATATATATATATATATATATATATATATATAAGTATATTTATCTAAAGATTATATATAGATTATGAATATATATATATATATATATATATATACTTCATTTACTCACATAAAATTAATAGACAAAAGTATAGATTTATGCGTAAACTAGTTCGTAATTTATAAAATATATATGGCGATTAAGCTACACTGAATATTCGGCGTTTCATCCACTCTAGGATTCCTCAGGCGTAGGCACATAAGCCTGAGGAATCCTAGAGTGGATGAAACGCCGAATATTCAGTGTAGCTTAATCGCCATATATATTTTATAGATTACTATATATATATATATATATATATATATATATATATATATATATATATATATATATATATATATATATATACACTCACGTGAACACATTATCGGGTACATATGTGCATACATGTTTATACATATATATATACACCGGTCGATAGATTCGAACCCGGCAACAGATGTCGATCTACGTCAAGAATAGATTGTTTTTACAGTTACATTCAATGTACCACCGTGCCAATTATATCAAATTATTGTAGAGCTTTTAATGTGCGTACACTCATCTTATTAGAATTAGTTCCACCTGCAATCTAGAATTTAGGCGTATAGGTGTTGTTTTTTTTATTCTTTTAAAATCCATCTCACCTTAAATATGACTTGCTTATTTTATATATATACACAAAAGTATTTATGCGAGGTTAAAACCATCGATTTTCCCCTAATTTTATAAGGCATATAGGGGCATAGGTATTGATTAAATATGATTTTCTGTAGGCAATTTTTTTTCGTTCTAGCAAGTTACAATATGACGACTTATAGAGATTCGTAACTGAGCTCTCAGCCATTGAGATCCGGCAAGTGAGAAGTAGGTAAATGGTATTGTGTTATGGCAGAAATATATCGAATTAAATATGCTACTTTTATATTCGATTCTCTTTATTAGACTTACACAATGAAACATCAGAAAAAAATAAAACGTTTACTAGGTGTGTATGATTGTTCCTTCCGGTTTTGTAATGACTGGATGAGCAAGTGTACGTATCTATCTATCTATAAAATGAAGGTGCCTGTGTATCTGTGTGTCTTTCTGTCTGTGTTCCTGTGTATCTGTCTGCCTGCGTATATTTCCCTACGCAATAACCCTGTAAACAGATTTCAAATTTGATATATAGGGTACTGAGATTTAGGAAAATCGATGTGATGGGTTTCCGGCCAGAAATTTCGCTGCTAATGGGTCAAAGTTCAATGATTTGCCCTTTGAGAACTCTACAAAACTCCTCCGACCATTTTTGGTCTACACATTTGAAATTTTTGATATAGGTTCCTTGGACATTGATCAAACGTAATAACTTGATTTGAGCCCAAAAAATAAATTTTAAGGAGTCATAATAGGGGTCAAATTGAAAAAATAACCCGTTTTTTTGTTTTTTTTTTTGCTCAGCACGCACCTCCAAACACCCGGGAAACGCCGGGAGGAAATGCTAGTATATCTATAAATGTGAACGTGTCTGTGTGTCCGTGTGTATGTGTGTCTGTTTGTCTGTTTACATTTCACTACACAATATTTCTTTCAAGTTTTAGTCTATAGATTCGAAATTTGATATACAAGTTACGGAGATTTGGGAAAATCTGTGTCATCCGTTTTCGACCAGAAATTTGCCTGTTAAGCTGTCAAAGGTCAACGATTGTACCTTTGAGAACTCTACCAAACTCCTCCGACAATTGTGGGTCAAAACACTTGAAATTTTAGATATAGGTTCCTTGGGCATGGATCTAACTTAATAACTCTATTTGAGGCCAAAACAATAAATGTTAAGGGGTCATAATAGGGGCCAAATAAAAAAAAAGTTGAGCGTTTGTTTTTTTGTTTTTGTTTTTTTTTTTGCTCAGCATACACCTCCAAACACCCGGGAAACGCCGGCACCCATGCTGGTATATTTATATATGGGAACGTGTCTGTGTATCTGTGTGTTTATCTGTCTGTCATTCTGTGTACATTTCCCAACGCAATAACTCTGTCAATTTTAATTCCACAGACTGCAAATTTAATATACCAGATACTGAGATTTAGGAAAATCTTTGTGATCGGTTTTCGGCCAGAAATTAAGCTGTTAAGGCGTCAAAGTTCAACGATTGAACCTTTGAGAACCCTACGCAAACTCCTCCGCCAATTTTGGGTATAAACATTGAAATCTTTGATATAGATTCCTTGGACATGGATCTAACTCAATAACTTGATTTGAGCCAAAAAGCATACATTTTAAGGGATCATAGTAGGGGTCAGTGTAAAAAAAAAAAATGACTGCTTCTCAATATACACCTCCAAATACCCGAGAGCTGAAATGCTAGTATATTGATAAAAGTGAACGTATCTGTGTATCTCTGTATCTGTGTGTCTGCGTGTGTGTGTGTGTGTGTACATTTCCCTGCGCAATAACTTTGTCAATTTTAAGTCTACCGACTCGAAATTTGATATACCGGGTACTGAGATTTGGAGAAAACTATGGAATCAGTTACCGGAGAGAAATGCGTTGTTAAGGGGGAAAAGTTCAACGATTTGACATTTGAGAACTTTACCAAACTGGTCCGCCAATTTTAGGTGTAAAAATTGACATTTTTTATATACGTTCCCTGGACAGGGATATAACTTAATAACTTAATTCGAGCAGAAAACAATAAATGTTAATGATCATAATAGGCATCAAAGTAAAAAGTAAAAAAAAATGGCCTCTGCAGTCTCTATTAAATTACTCAGACAATTCCTGGTCTAAACATTTGAAATTTAGCATAAAGGGTATTCAGAGAGAGGGCAAGCATTTTAATCGGTTTGGGTCGAAAATGTTTAGTTACCAATTTATAAATGTATGTATGTATGTTTGCATGTCTGCCTACAACTTTCGACAGAGGCGACGGATTTTATCAAGGTCAGTATCGTTTTGAATTTCGATCTTTTAGATGACAAATATCGAAAAATTGGCTAAACACATTACCATCTTCACCTTCAACTGGGCACTTTTCTACAGCGGGGTCGGTTTTTCGCCGATTTTTTTTTAAAGTCATCCTCTTCTTCCGATTGTCTACCCTTAATATAAACATAAGTCATTTCCGGTTTGGCAGTGATCATATCAGTAAGACGTAAGGTTTTTTTCCCCCGTTGCTTTCCTCCTTTGAAGTACGGGTTCGAGCCTGCCTTCCTACTACCAGTGTTTTCTCTTTTTTCCCCTTTTTTTTTGCTCAACATACACCTCCAAACACCCAGGCAAAACCGGGATGAAATGCTAATTTACAAAAAAATATCGACTGTGTCACTGAGATGGACATCCGATACTCATTTAATGATATTACGTTATGGCTTTTGTAGTAATTCATTTTACATTATGGATGCAATTTACTTGTAAATGCTTATTTGATATATGTATTATTAAGAAAAATGTTACTTTTAATTAAAATTGACAAAATTAATTACACAAACTTCAAATTTGCTGTGTGATGCTTTGTAAATTCTTGTTTATTTGTTAATCATGAGATTTTAATGAGGATGGGAATTTTAAAACTTTTTTTATTTGTTTCATTTCTATTGTTGGAGTCACGTCACTAATAGGTTTCTTGAAGTTACGTTTAACCTTGTGTTAAAATTACTACAGTAAGGAAGTCGAGCCAATACAGTAGTTTTTGGCGAGGTGCAAAAATCAATAATAGCGAGGACATTTGTTTCTTTCATTGTTTTCTAAATAATATATTTTCTGTTCCTAATGTTTCATTCTCGTAACAGCTACATTAAGACTATCCCCCAGCTTCAAATACAACATTAAAAACTGTAAACACTAAAAAAATAATCAGAAACTCGATCGCTTTTCCATAGCGAAATTAACCTTTAATGCATCTTAAAATTCATGTCTGCTTCATTTATTAATGGCTGTAAGCAATTTAGAAGTATTTATAAAGGTCACTTTCCTCGGAGACTACAGGGAATAACTACACTATATTGCAATTACCTCATTATTGCAATTGCCTATTCCAAACCAATAGAGACATAAGTTAGTATCAACTATATCGATAAATCGTCTTCGAGCATTCGCTTACAATACCTCATCTAATCTATTTAGCCAACACATTTAGCAAATAAACTGTGAGATTATGAATATAAATCCTACGTAATATTTTAGCTAATATAACAATGAGATTTTATAGACAAATTGATATTTTCGTTTGTAATAATATGAAAGCGGTATATTTTTTTATTGAATGTTTATTTTATATAGCTATTATAAGCTAAACGTCGGAAAATTCAGTCTAAAGTAATTTGTTTTCGAATATCTATCTCCTTCAAAATTAGGAATAATTCTAAATAGATTTTTAAAGAGTAACTTGTAAAAAGAAAACATGTTTTTCATTATACTGTAATCTAACAGAAGTGACATCACCAATATTTGAATATATTACATATAAATAATGGCGATGCTGATAAAAAGCAACTCAAAACAAAAAAAAGTGTTATTTTCCGATGATAAATTAGCTCCCCAAGTAACATGTTTATAAGGGATGTAGTAGTAATTCATTTAAATATAAACCCCCACATATATGTATATATATATATATATATATATATATATATATATATATATATATATATATATATATAATTAAGTTGTCAGAGAGTAAATTCTCAATGAAGCAACACTTCTCAAGATAAGAAAAACCAACACAAGTATGACGAGTAACAAAATATCATAAAATGAAAGATGAGGAAAAAAGTTATACATGAGTTTATTTTATCATCAGAATATTAAGGAAAATGAAGGACAAAATTAGCACAAAATGTTAAAGATATAGACTATCGAATCTGAATGCTTCTCATCAAGAAAAGCAAACGTCCAGAATAATAAAATGAAATTTGAGAGAAAAATGGAATAATGATATTTTGATATCAAATGAAAATGAAGGAATATGATTATATGTATAATAGTAATGTCAAATAAGCACAGCATGTTAATATTGCACAGGATAGTAGAATATATATATATATATATATATATATATATATATATGTGTGTGTGTGTGTATATATATATATTAATATGTATCTATATATATTAATACATATATATACGTGTGTGTATATATATATTAATATATATATATATATTAATACACACACACATATATATATATATATATATATATATATATATATATATATATATATATAGGGAGAGAGTACTGAGACTATTACAAATGAGAAAATGAGAATCATTAATGAGAATTCAACAATAAAAGTTGAAAGACAATTAAAGAATATAGAAGAGAAAATGAAAAAAGACTATGATGGATAAGGAAAAAAAAATGTAAAGTTGCCGAAAAATAGAACAATATTTCTTAGGTAGATAAAAAAATTAAACAATCTGAAAATGAGGAAATTGGAATCAGAAAAATATTGTAAAATGTCTTAAAAATAAAGAAAATAATATAATATAATAAAAACAATTTAATTCCATTTTAACTTAGATTATTTCATATTATACATCGGTCTTCTATATACAAGGCAACATTCTTTCTATGGTTCTATTATCTATATTACGAAGCGATAAATACGATGATGATATTGCGCAGAAAAGAGATATCAAGCGATGTTGTTTTAAGTGTACTATATTTTATATTTTTCATTTTTTATTCTCTCTCTCTCTTCATATATATATATATATATATATATATATATATATGTATATGTATATATATATATATATATATATTACAAATGCATCACCACTTATCAAGGCACAAAGTCCACTCAAGTATATCATAGAGTGTACAGTAGCCGATTGGGCAGTATAGTAATCGTTAGTAATGTAAATTTGGTAACTTTGTTAACTTAAGTGGAACGGACTATCAAGAATTTGTTTATGTTGAACTTGAAAACAACTATATTGTACTAGCTGAAAAGCAAGCAAATGGAAAACAGAAGAAAGGAAATTTGTTCATGGGAGATACGCTTAGGTTAAGGCACAGATAAAGAGTGGGGAAAATTATTAATAGTGTTTTCAGCTAGACGAGTGTTTCTCGGGGAAGTTTAGGTAGGGGGGAACCATATGTTGGAGCTCAGACAAGCACTTGCAATGCCAATAACGCTAAAGCAGAGACAGGTTCGCAACATCTCTTCTCTGAGATATAGGTTGCAGGGAAAAGATAAGGGAATCCTCTGCTAGGCTAGAAGGTCTATTTTGAACTCTATCAAGGCAGGGCATGTCCTTTCCTGCAGCTCCTGTCCAGAGGTGGCAACAGTACTCCATGCTTGGACTCACCTGGCTCTTCTATAGGGGAAGAATTACATCATATACTGGATCGATAGAATTATCCCACAATTTTTCCACCGACCTTGGCAACGGATTTGATGTATGTTTTTCATTTCCGACGAAGCCCAGAAACTTGTCAAAACATGACGCCTCCCCAAGACAAGAACCATTCATTTCAGTTGATGCCGGATGTGTATCAGAGCGTTAATGATGTAAAGATAAAAGCTTGGTTTGAGCTTCATTGAAAGTAACAATCTACCTCTTTCCCTATTTTACCACGTGCTCAAAATGAGGGGAGAGAGATTCAGAGATCTTCGTCGTTTTCGGTCTTTGAAGTGCTACCATATATCGTTATATAAATAAATAAATGTCTACCAATGATGTAAGGATGTGATCTGGAAGATCATTGATGTTGATTAGGAAGAGAGTTGGGCCCAAGATGGACTCCTTAGGGACTCCAGCATAAAAAAAATATAAGCTTCTGATTTCTGCCTATCAATCACTCTTCTCATGACGTTATCAGAGAGAAATCATTTAATAATTTAGAAGCCATTTCCAGTGAAGTAAACTTTTATGCCACTCCCTATTAAAGGCCTTTGATATGTCAATGGCAATTGCACTAGAAAAGAAGAATCCGTCGATAGATACGCTAATGCTATGAGATATAACTGCAATCACATCTGCCGTAGATCTAGCATAACGGAAACCATATTGCATGTCACTAAAAACGTTATTTTTGCTGAGATGATTGACTATTTCTCTATTTAACACAGATCCCAGTAACTTACTCATGGCGCACAGGAGACTCATTGGACTGTACTGACAAGGAGGTGGCCGATCACTGTAATTCTTAAATACAGGGCATACTGATGAGATTTCCCAGGGTGACGTGTAGCAAATCTCCTTAAGATAACGCTTAAACAGCTTTGTAAGTGTGAGCGCTTGTTCTGGTTGCAGTATTTTAGCACTGTAATTAAAATGCTGTGAAGGCCAGTTGCTTTACTGGAATCAAGGTTTTTTGTTAGTGTGGTAACATCACGTAGAAATATTTGTATATCACATAGCGGGTTTTCTGAAAGGAAATATTAGTGGTTGGCGGTCCTGTCACAAGGGGCAGAATTAGCTGCAAAGTTCTTGTCAAAGAGATTAGCTTTGTCTGATGGTGACCAGCTAACTCAGGTTCATTGATGTTGGTTGGGTTAGAGCACACGTTTCCGTACCGGAATTTGTTTGCTATTTGCAAAACTGGTTGGAACTAATTCACTGCTCAGTCACTTTGGACTTGACGGACTGATCGTACAACTAGCTCGGGTAATTTATTAGCTTTTTACAGTGGTTGTTGGCAGTCCTGAAAGAAGCTTTAGTCACAGTACCTCTGTATGTATATATATATATATATATATATATATATATATATATATATATATATATAGAGAGAGAGAGAGAGAGAGAGAAAAAGAGAGATACAGAGAGAGAGAAAGAAAGAGAAAGGTACGCTGAAATAATTCAAAATAGGGTTAACTTATGATATTTAATATACCTAAATAGTATGTAACTAATTACTCCACCCGGCAATTTTTTCATAACCCCCCGTGTATATACAGCGAATATCTCTCTCTCTTCTCTCTCTCTTTATATATATATATATATATATATGTATATATATATATATATGTGTATATATATATATGTGTGTGTGTGGGTGTGTGTTTCCCTCTCTTTATATATATATATATATATATATATATATATATATATATATATATATATACACGCATATATATCGAGAGAGTTTTATCTGTTCATATATATATATATATATTGATATATGTGCATCTATAAAAACATATGTATATATATATATACATATATACGTGTATATAATTATATATATATGTATATATATATATATATATATATAGCTTGTATATAATATATTGTATATACTTGTATATAATTATATATATATGTATATATATATATATATATATATATATATATATATATATATATAGCTATATCCTTATGCATATATCTATCTAAATATCTGTATACAAATGTTCAATGCTATTAGCCTCTAATTCAGGAAATTGAGAAAAATTCTTAGAGAGATAACATTAAAAATGTATTTGTTGAAACATGTTTTCATTTATATCCTGAAAGATACTGGACAATTTATTTGAGTATATTCATTGTCAGAAATAATAACAATGAACTAATTAGGTTACACACTCGCGTTTTAATATAAACTTACCCTCTTTTTCATTCAGTACTTACATGTAATCTTGGCAAAAGAAGATGTTAATCGCAGCCACTGACTATAGTAATGGTGCTAATGTGGGATTGGGGCATCTATGGTTACAAATCGTCATGACAAAATGTAGAGGTCATTCAAGAAAGTATCTTATTTATTTCTTATTAATATATACATATTGAAGTTTATTATTTATTTTTTTGTTTTGCGTTTAACTTATTTTTCACATGGATTTAATTTTTTTGGAAAATTCAAGAAAATAATTTTAAGAGGTTTGGCGATTAAGAAAGATGGCTGACTAGGAAGAATGTTCCAGGATGGAACAGCAGTCATTTATCAAGTTTTTGTTTGCTGAAAGCTTCAAACCAGTTGAAAGTCAACTGTGTATTGTGCTGTATGTTTCAGCTGATCAAATATCTACAAGTAAGTTAGATTCTTTAAAAAAAGACGGAATAGCGCTGAGTATGAAGACAAACACAGAATCTCTAGCGAAGTATGGTTTCCTGAGAGGATCGAATCAGTAACTGAAATAATTTAGCCTGACAGAACAGTGAATGATATTGCTAATGTTGTGAATTTGTTTTTCGGCACAAAACTGTCTATGCTTAACTTGAATACGAAGAAAGTCACCAGCCAGTGTATGCAAATGATTCTTAGTGTAGGGTCCAACCGAAGTTGGGTCAAGTTGTCCCAGCAGTGTCCATTCCCCTGTGAAGAAAATGATGTGTTCCTGAAGATGGTGGACACATTTGACAAAATATCGGTTCGGCACAATGAGCCTTAATCCAATCAGCAGTCCAGTGAGAGTAAGCATAAAGCTCTCCAGTAAGAAGGTCAAGTCCTAGCTTTCTACCGAGAATGTGATTCTCGCGTCTTTTTCCATGAGGGGGGTATGTACGCCTCAATAATCATTTCATATATTGAGCAAAGAAGAACTATGTACATTTCCAACTACTAGCAATTGATAGGCAGGTCAAGAAAGACAGAAAGATTAGACTCAAGGGTTATACGTTAGAAAAGAAGTAATTTTGCATCGTGTCAACGCCAATCCTCAGATAGCAGTCTAAACGCTGCAGACGTTGCCCTTTCAGATTCTCACATCTTTGGTTCCTTAAAATCTTTCCAAAAAGTCACTAAGTTTTAAAGTGTCGTTGGAAGTCAAAAGTGTAGCTATTGTTTGGCTGAGACATCGGTACACAATTCTTTATGCTTAGGGAATACTGCAGCTAGCAGATGGGTAGAAAAGTGAGTAACAAATTTTTTACTGTTTTTTTTCCTCAATAAAGCCAATTTTCGATTTGCTTTCCTTTAGGGGGATGGTCGATGTTTCATTTGCTTTATTTTTAAGTTGGGGAGCTTTTTTGTGGCTACAAGTGTGGCTGAAGTGTGAATTTGAAGCGATCGAATGCCCTCTGTAGCCGTTTCAAGGATATTAAACACAAACAAATGTTTTATTCGTAAGGGTTTTTTTTCTTCGTTTGAAATTTAAAAAAAAATACAAAAAAAACATGTTTCTGTCTACACGGAATTATTTTTTCAAGCTAGAAACTTATTGAAATTACCAAATTATTTTATTTGGTGAAGAGTTTATTCTTATATTTCAAAGTTTCTAGGGGCAATAACTTTACGCCTTTAAAATAATTCGATGTAGAAAATAATTTAAAATAAATTAAATTAAATATATTATCAACTAAATTGTTATTTAAATTTAAGTAAATAACAATTAAAATAGAACACTTACAACAATTCTCTCGTTAAAACATTGAAAATTTAAAACAATTTCCTCGTTAGGCACATTGACTAACGTACCGTTACTGAGTCAAATCGATTTTTCTCAATGCAATATGATTTATATTAATTTCTATATTTTGGAAGACTCATACTATATAGAGAAATAAATAAATGAGTAAAGTAGCAGACTTTTAGTATATATTAATCAAATTGTTCACAAACAAACAAACAGGCAGGAACATGAATATATATATATATATATATATATATATATATACATATATGTATAATAATAATAATAATAATAATAATAATAATAATAATAATAATAATAATAAAAAAGCCGTATTCGTTAACTGCATATGTATGAATGGTAAACTAAATTTTCATTTCTCGTTAGCCCAATATGATAAAAGGTAACCACTTATTAAATACCATAATTTTAATAATCAAGTAAATCTTATATAAATTTATGTTTATCTATAAACTGCGTCATCCATCTAATTTAAATTATTATATTAAAGTAAAGAAAATGCTAAAAATTGTAAAAATACTGTATATTTGTTATTTCACGCATAAATAAAATGAAGAGAATAACATAGACTGTCTTATTATATAGCTAATTTCCAGCCAACTCAATATTAATATTAACCTTAGCTATAGGTTATCAGAACAAAGCGAATCGCGCCCTAACAAGTCTTATAAAATACGTAAAATATCTATCATATACACATTTACATTTTACATTTTGCAGAATACATATATTTACTTCACACACACACACACACACACGCACACACACACACACACACATATATATATATATATATATATATATATATATATATATATATATATATATATATATATAGGTATGTATATACACGTAATTCAAAAATGTGTGAGGGATAGAATTTGACGTTTAAAGGTAGAACGTTTGTGGGCCCTCAAAAATGTGGCATATATGTGAAACTCCCTTTGATTGATGTCAAAAGCCAGGAGTTTTCGCATAAAATTGATATAGCCGTTTCATGTTTATATTTTGAAATGAAGTTCCGAACAGTGTTTGAGACGAGAAATGCTTTGCCCTCTTTCCGAAAGGATGTATCCCCACCACTCAATATAATACGGTTTTTATCCATTTAACAGGCAGTGTAAAGGTGACTACGTGGGTCATACTATTCAACGCTTAGAGGTTAGACTTTCCCAAGATGGCCCCCCTTTGATAGGTAGGCACAAAAAAGCCATCATCCGGGCGTTTACCAACTCATAGGTCGGCTACTGCTGAACATTTTGCACCGTGCCAAATTTGTACTGACGGTTACACGGATGAAACTTTTTCGGTTTTACAAAGAGCGCGCTCGAGAATTCGCTTACAAATTCTCGAGGCTGTATACATTAATTTGCGCCAACGATCAATGTGTAAGCAAAGAGAGTATACCCATAATTTAGAACTCATGGGTATTCGCTGAGATTTTTTCTCTTTTTTTTTCTCCTATTCCCTATACATTTTTTTATCGTCGCTATTAATTTATGGTCTTTTGGCCACGTTTTTAAACGATGCCCCCACGCTGTCGACGTTAATCTTAAAAATGGTTGACTGAAAGACGCCTCGATAGTTTTTTTTCTGCAAACACCTTATTTATCCTCTTTATCTAATTTGTTTAGGTAAAATATACTTTAGAAGTGTATTTTGGTGTTTTCGGAAGTTTCTTCCTAATGGTTTATGTTTAAACGATAAAAAAAAAAAAACTTAAACCGTCAGCAATTAATTATGACACTACGTTCGGTGTTCTTTAAAAGTATTATAAAATTATGTACCCATAAAATCGTTATATATATATATATATATATATATATATATATATATATATATATATATATATATACATGTCGTAATGTACATATGGGTGCATGTACTTGTATAACTGTATATTTATTGATTGCATTTAACCATGTAGTTCAACATATCTCTATGTGTTCTATTTTATTGTACCACAGAGTTGCATATATCCAACTGAGTCAAACTGAATGCTGTTAATATAGTCTCCTGAAGTATATACATATTTATATTTTAGTTGTTGTGTAAACAAGCAGTAGAAGATATAAATATAACTATATCATTGCCAGACTATGTTTGGAACTTTACAAAGCTGATTCAGTAGTTCGTTGGTGTAATGGATATATCCACTCACGTAGACCTGGAGACAGAAAAAACAAGAGCATTAGCTTTGCAAACTGGCGTGTATGAGTTGAATAACTAATAAGGTGTACATTCTCATTGCAAATTCATTTTTCTTATCTGGGCAACGAATTTCGATTCCTGGGGATGAACTGTCAGACTGTTCTGAAATTACTTTACAAATAAGTAGAGAGCGCCATTATTATATTTAAGCCTGGCTTAACGCCCCTTGAGAATCGGATCGTGAGGGAAAATTATCTAGAGGAAAAACGAACGATGATTTCCGATATCTCTGCATAACTATGTTATTGATTTCTGTGTTAGGGCCTTTATTATTATTATTATTATTATTATTATTATTATTATTATTATTATTATTATTATTATTATTAGTTACGTTATTATCATTATTAGTGGTGTTATTTTCATTATTATTATTATTATTATTATTATTATTATTATTTTAATTTCATAGTTAGCTTAACACACACACCCATAAACATACACACACAGGCACACACACACATACATATATATATATATATATATATATATATATATATATATATATATATATATATATGTCTGTGTGGGTGTTTTATATTTCTTTCCCACGTTAGACATCATATCACCCTCTGTGACTTGAGACGTATAAACCGTACTTTAACATTTTAGCCGTTCCTAACAGCCGTGCTTTTTGCAAATTGGAAAAGATATTGCCTTGTCAATCTGATTTAGCGTGTCATAGTGACTTACGTTTCTATTATTATTATTATTATTATTATTATTATTATTATTATTATTATTATTATTGATAACTCCGAGTTGTCACACAAGTCATCTTCAAATAGAATTCTTTGAGACCATCTTGTAGTTTTATCTGAGGTCTGAGTGACCACAAGTTTCCTGAGATTTTCAGGATTATCTTCCTTTTCATAAACTTTCGCAAAATAATTTCCGTTATCGCAACAGCCGCAATCAATTGATTTTTCCTTGACAGCGCCCATTGATCTTCACTAAGATTTTGGTGGCACGTCTTCCCAATGACCCAGGTTTCTTTACATTCAACTTAGGGAGTTCTATTTAGTACTTTCTCTGTTTGGTCTTTTATTTACCTTGACCTTTCTCATTTTGGTATGGTGCCAGATTTATGGAGACAATCAATCACAAAAAAACAGAGGCGTAATCTTGCAATTTTATCGTTTCAGTTTTCATGATTCCATATGATGTGTTTTTGCCTTTTATATTCATAGCCGTTTATGAAGTTTCAGTTTTTGTCGATAGATTATATGCGTTACTCTCAACATTCAACGGTTTTCCTTAGTATTTCTACAGATTTCGTCATTGTATCTGTTTAAAAGTGTTTGCTAATTAAGGACGGTAGATATTTGAATGTTGCCCATCTAAACATTGTGTGACAGAAAGTCGAGAAAGAGCAAAGCTTCTTTCTTAGAACCTTAGAACTGCACGCCAATGGAACTCTCTGCCGCTTGCCTGTTTCCACCTGACTACAACTTGGACGTCTTCAAGTCCAACATAAACAAACTCCTGACAAACCGCCCCTTAAGTAAGACACTCTATCAAACCCGCCAATACTAATGATTACTACAGTACTATCACATTGATTACGGTACACGCAATAAACCTTATCCCTGAGTGGCCTTCGGACCTTGATAATTGGTGACCCCGTGTAAAAAAAAGTGGGGAGTCAAACAAGTTCCTCTAAATAAGAACCACTCTTGTCTAGCAAAAACTGCCTGAGCATCCCCGTCAGCATACTCAGATCAGGGTGTCTCAGCCAGTTTACAATGAACTTTCTCCACCTGAAAGCCAGGTCGGAAGGTTTGGGAGGGTGGCCCACCTGGGTTATACCCAGACGACGTACCTCAGACCAACAGGTACTAGACCCGTTCCCGGCCCTGTACCTGTCGGGCTGATTATCAAGAACAAATTATCTACTGGTATTTTCTATCCAGTATCTTACCATACCATCCACTGATCCTCAACATACATGTGGGAGGTAGATATTTGGATGCTACGTCAGCATTATGTGACACAAAGTCGGGAGAGTGGGGATTCAAGAAAGCTCCCAGAAAAGAGGGGCACTCTTGCCTTGCAAAATTTGACAGAGCATCCTGGTCGGTATTCCACGATTGGGGCGCTCCAGTCAGTAAGCAATGAATTTACCCCACCTGAATGCCAGGTGGCAAGTCTTGGTGTGAACCACCTAGGTGACACCCAGACGACGTACCTCAATCCGGTAGGTAGTGGCCAATGTCTGGCAGCATAATCTGTCAGGCTGATTGTTAAAAATGGATTCTTAACTGATACTTTCTACCTTGTCCTCAGAAAACTGAAGCAGTAAGGAAACTCATTTTTAACACAAATATGGAGGGTATGAATCCGATAATTTGAACGATCCTCATAACTACCGTTAGGATAAGCAATCAATGAGAAACCTCCGACCACATTATAAAAATATCGAATATTGGAGTCCAGTCAATTCGCTATGAGTCTCCGTCTTGACATGGCTGAACCACTGCTGATCGAGACTGAATTAATTCTTCGCCGACTGGATCTACGGCTACCATCTTTGTTTTACAGAATGGTTCATCACTTAACGTTTCATCTTCTCAGTTATCTATTTAATTCCAAGCTTTCACATTTTTTCAAGTTTTTGTAGCATTTCTAGTGGCCGTCCTTTGTGTAGTGTCATCTTGAATTTCTTCATTTCCCAGATCGCCTTGAGCTCTATGGCTAGTTTCATGTATTAGATTCGATTCTCCGTCTCCTTGATCTTGACTTTGTGATCTGCTGAAAAAATCAGCAATATGGGGGGGGGGCTTTTTATTCTTGTTTATTATTATGATATATTGTCGTTTTGCTTATCCGTTTTTATGCCCATGTCCTATATGGTCTTGTGACTTTCGCTTGCAAGTACTCCTGCCGGATACTTTTTATGTAATTTGTCTAAGTGTTCAAGATGCAACCGTTTGTATAATAACCAGTTTACTGATTTACTTACGAGATTTTGTCTATTTTTATTTTCTTTTAAAGCTAGTTTGCTGCATTCAATTATTTTGTGTTTTCTCGTTTCGTCTCTTTATCCGAATAGTTTTCGTTTGCTGTTTTCTTGTGTCTTGTCGATCCTTTCTTTTTATATGGTCGGTTCTAATTACCTTATCCCGTTCGGCTGTTAGTAGTGATTCAGTTTACCTGTTAAAGCTTCTTTTTAGTCACTATTTCCAAGTGCCTTTTTTAGGGTCATTTTTGATCTTTATGAATCCTTAGTGTATCTGTTTTTCTTCCCAAAATTTTCGTCATACTCCCCGTCCCTTTTTTCAATTTTGTTTGTTTCTTTTAATGTCTGCAGTAACTATTCATTCGGTTGTTTGTATTGTGTATTTTTTAATTCTTTTTTGTGTTATTTACGCAGTCTTCCATACAAACACACCCTCTTTACTTTTCACATAAAGTCGGTCAGTATCATTCGTTGGCTTTAATGCATTGTACATCGTCATGAGTATCCTAGTCTTCTGTGATCCTGCTTATAAACAGCGCAATGTATCTTGTTAGCGACACAGACTACGTTTTTATTCTTTAATTATATTTCTAATATAGTTTAGTTTCGAGGATGTTTTTGTTCCCCTTGGGTATTCGATTCCAATATACTTTTTCATTTCTGTTTTTTATAGTGTCTGCTTCTGGAACTTTCTAAGAAGTTGTACCTATCATGTTCACCTAGTTCCGTGATGTATTGGTTAGTATAATACTTTTTCCCTTGTAGTTGTTCCCTCCTCGTGGCCAGCAGTGCACATTTTCCATACTAAATCCCATTCAGATATAATGGTTAACTATTATGGAAGTGTTTAATAGACCTCTTGTTCTGTCTTAGTTTTCGCTAACAGTCTCAGGTCATTCATGTGTATTAGGTGGCTCATTCTTTCTTCTGTATTAATGAACTTGTATCAGGCTTGGCATTTCCTTAATATATTGTTCAGAGGAATTATGGCTATAATAAACAGTAATAGCGATTGATCCACCTTCGAACATCCGGGTTTGTATTTAAATTTCAGTTATGCATTGTCTTTCATCTACTAGTTGAAGTCTCCATGTTTTTTATGGCAGATTTTTTAAAATTTATTATCTAAAATGATATTTTGTACATTCTCATGTATTCTAATATCCAAATTTTCGGGGTCCTATAATATGTATTCTTATAGTCTATCCAGGCCATGGTTAATTACTTTTTTTTACTTTGAACCTAATTCATTATCGTTCGGTCAATGTATAACAAATTAGAAAAACATGTCATCCAAGGAATGAAAATTGTTAAACAAAATGTTTTTACTATAGGCTTTAAAAATAAAGGAACAAGATTCAATTTGAAATTTATTTATCTTCAATGTTAACTTTTATAGATTTTATAAAGTAAGGTATAAAAATGTAATTCAAATTGAATAAAAAAATGACCTTGTATTTATTTTATGTAATGCCCATTTTGTTGCAATTTAAAAGCATTATCTTTCATCTAGCAATTAACGATATCTAAAAGTACAACAGAATGTACATTACATGAAATAAATCCAAGGTATTGTTTTGATTCAAATTAAATACAGATGTTATACCTTACTTTGTAAAATTTATAAAAGTGAGATTTGAAGATAAATAAATTTCAAATTGAATGTTGTATCTTTATTTTTAAAACATATAGTAAATACATTTTGTTTAACAATATTCATGCCTTGGTTCAAATGCTCATCTAACTTGTATCTTATCGTTTTCAGATTATATTTTAAAACTCTCCTTCTCCCTGATTTAAGTTTGTATTTCTCCTCACACTACAACTCATTTTTGAAACCCACTCTTAGTATTCTTACAGGTCTGAATATTCTCTCTGTTTTAGTTTGTATTTTTCCTCACACAACAACTGATTGTTTTGCAACCCCCTCTTTGTAATACAGGTCTGAATAATGAAAAAATCTGAAATTTTGTAACAAAAACTTTAAAATAACATTGTAGATTATTTTTTTAAAAACTTCTTTCAGTATAGAACATCTTAAAAACTTAATAAGGAACATATTTCATATAAGTTACATTTACAAATATTCAGTACATAACGAGAAAAATAGAGATGAAATTTTAAAAGAACTCTATAACTGGTTACAGCCAATAGAAGTCCTCGCCAGCGAAAGACTTTTTCATTGTTATTTTATTATTATTATTATTATTATTATTATTATTATTATTATTATTATTTAAGACATTCTGTGTCCTGCTCTTTCGAGCGAGGACTAATAGGTTATGCGCCCCTCTTCTTCTTTTCTTGCAACCAGTTCTAGTCCTATAGAAGTAGTACGTAATTATGAATGGAATGATGCATTTGTTCCCTCAATTGTACAGTAAGTATTTCACACATTGTACCTATTTACTATGCCTCCCCACGGGACAGTTAGGCACCAGGGTCGTTTTTTTAACGTGGAGAAAAGGTACAAAAATAAAAATTGTCTCAGTCGTAAATGATTTCTCCTCCGCCGAAAGAGAACAAGCAAATGAAGTGCAGCATCTGAAGAACAGATACTGCACTTTGATCTTGGCCTGAAGGCCAAGTAAGGTCGTAAATTTCGTATTTTCGTATTTCACACATTGTAGATAAAAATATTGTTGCCCGTTAATTATTGGGGGTGTTTTTTTTTCCCATGTCTTTTTACACCAGTGTGGTTCTACATGTGGCTATTGCTCCTGGCACGTGTGCTCTATAAATAATTTTTTCAGGACCCGAATTAATATCTTTAGCAAGTTCCGTGTATTTGCTTCACTACTCATTTTCATTTATGTAGGGCACAAAGTCTGCTGAAACGAGGAAATCTACAAATTAACAACACGTTTCTTGCTTACTATTTTGATATCTGTTTTTTTTTTTAACTTGCATGGACTTATATTTTTCACGTACATGTCTGATGGGATTTTTCTGTTTCCCTTCTAACGTAGTGCTTTCAGTTTATGCGTGTACTATGGTTCCGGATGTTCAATATGAGATTGTTTTCATAATTACCAATGTAAAATTCCTCATCCTTATGTTTTTTATTATTTAGGGGCTTGTTACATGCACACATGATGTCATTCATCGTTTTGTCTCTTTTGACGGAACCACATTTGTTTTTGCATCTTGTCGATCTTTGCTTTGATATAGTTTGTTTTCATCGCGCAATACAGTTTTTTTTTCTTTTATGATGCCCTTCTTACAGTCATGTTTAAGTGTATTATTTAGTCTCATCTTTTCCTAGTAAAATCTGTGCTTGTTTTTTTTGTTTTTTTACTTGTATATTATTCTTACTTTTGTCTCTTCGAAACCCAGTTTGTTTGTTTTATAGTTTAGTTGATTGGAGTTATCTGTTCTGTTGCCTGCGTTATATATTGTTCTAATGTTTTTATGTGACGTTCACATAGTCTTCTATACTAGTCAGTTCTATCCACCCAACATTTTTTTCAAATAAAATTAGCATCCATTTGAATACAATTATTTTTTTTTATTTTTATAATAATATTTTATTAGCTCCTCTCTCGTAATTAGCTGTCAATCTAATATATATATATATATATATATATATATATATATATATATATATATTTATATATATATACATATATATACATATATATACATATATATATACATATATAATATATGTATGTGTCTATACAGATAAACATCATAGATAAGCCACGTTTTCTCCATGTTATATAACTACATACTTTTTTTAGTTAATTTTAATTTTGGAAATCAAAAGAAATTTATAAACGTAGACAGTATGTATAGTTTATATCTATAGTTAAATGTATACTAGATGTTTATGCTGTTTTCCTTCCTGCGATATGTAGTGTGTTTTTTTTTCTATTTTGGTGTGATTTTTTTCCAAAATACTTCTAAATATTTTTAGCTATTTGCTAATATCTAATCTTCTTATTTGTTATATTTCTCTAGATTGTATTAACGAATTTGAATTACTTTCTTCTTCCGTGAAATATAATAGATACACCTCAAAAGTTTACATCTAATGATTTATACTTTCCCCTATCTTTAGATCTTATACTGGGAGGTGAACTTATCGCTCGCATATATATATATATATATATATATATATATATATATATATATATAGTGGAGATGGTAATTAATAAAAACTGAAGAAAGTGCTCAGTACTGTTCTAGAGCTAATATGCGTTTAATTTTGTTATTACCCTATCTTTCTGTTAAGTTATATTATTGTTTCGGCTACACGGCCGTTTTTTTTTTTGGCCGCCTGTACCGTCCTCAGACTTTTACAGAGATGTTTGCTATTTTGGGATGAAAGATTGGAAGAGTGAATGAGGTCAGGGGGGTTTGCGAGGAGGGCGGAAGAGGAAGAGAGGAAGGGAACAAAGAGGGCTCTTCCGCCCTCCTTGCAAACACCCCTGACCTCATTCACTCTTCCACTCTTTCATCCCAAAATAGAGAACATTTCTGTAAAAGTCTGAGGACGCTACAGACGGCAAAAAAAACGGTCGTGTAGCCGAAACAATAATATAACTTAACAGAAAGATACGGTAATAAAAAATAAAACGCATATATATATATATGTATATATATGTATACATATATGTATATATATGTGTATATATATATACATATATATAAAGAGAGAGAGAGAGAGAGAGAGAGAGAGAGAGAGGGTGAAACTGCATTGTCAATACTGATTACCGTACATACTTACTAATATTATTTTAATATTTGACATGAATTGAAAAGGCAGTCTTTTCCTGAAAATGAGAAATAGTATCCTATTATTAAAGAAATAGTTTAAATCCTTAAACTAAAAGAAAAAACAATTGATATGAGTAGCCCTACCTAAAAAGACAATATAAATGCCGATATGCTGAAAGGTACATCTTGAGAAATGTATCATTTTTGCTATTACTTACTGAATTCCCTTATAAAATTGTCTTCAAGGTAGATATATTTATCCTGGGCACCAGACATTATAATAGAAAGGAGTGGAAAAAGAATTGACATATCATTAATGCAATAGCTCAAACCTTCAAGAATATTTCTATTCTCTAGTGAAATGGAAACCTAATTTTAATGCTAAGTGTTGTTCTTTTAAAATTGTCAAGCAAAACCTATACCACTAATCGCCATCACATATAATACCATATCCGATAGCTGTTTGTTCACCCCCCCTAGCTTTTACGTTCAAAGCAACATGGGTTGGAACAAATACACTGGAAACATTGCTAGAATTACTTCAATGAAGATGGTGCTTTTCTTTTATGCTAGAAAGTGGCTCTAACCTGAGAATATCCTATATCTGTATAAGGCCACAATACATACAATATTGCTCTCATATCATTTCTGCTACAGCTGTCATCAGTCTTGCGCTCTTAGACAGGGTCCAAACTTTCTCCAATCTAATAGGTCCTGAGTAATAACTCAAACTCACACTCATGTCCCATCGCCGAAAATTCGCGTCCCTGTGCTGTGTACAAATATTTTAATGGAATGTGCTCCGACGAAGCTCAAGACACGTGTACTTGCTCGACGTAAATAAAAACGACGAAGGTTTCAACCTCCACATTTATTTTTTGCAGATATCCTCATATGCCGGAAAGGTTTCTACTGACACATTTTATTTCCCTGTACAACTAGGTTTTTGAAATTCTATATCATATCAATTCGTACCTAGCTGTACTTATATTTAGATTTTCAAGTGAAGTGCAAAGGAAACCTCGCAGCTAGACTATATACACAATATCCCTGTTGAATTGATCTCGAATAACTCGAACCTTATGCCCAAGTTTTACAATGCCGTGTTTGGGACGAAATAACTATAAAAATACAAGTCATATATTCCTACATCTATTCGATTAAAAATATGTTTCATTTATCCTGATTGATATCTATGCAAATATAACGTATTATATGTTTGATAAATTTATATATCAGATATGTACTTCGAATGCACTTCATACACATATGCTAGTTTATTAATAAAGACACGTATCTGCCTATTCAGACAATTTTATCTTAATATAAATTTCCATTAATTTGATTTTTTTCTCAAATTGAAACATATTCTTATATGAATATTAATTGAAATTAATTTGAATATTAATCAATTTCTAATCTATTTGAAACCCCATTGCGAAGTAATATATTCTGAATTAACAAATATACTAAACATAGCTAATTGATATATATATATATATATATATATATACATATATGAGAGAGAGAGAAAGAGAGAGAGAGAGCGATAAAGAAAGAGAGATGCTTATTTGCTAAAGAGAGATGAATATAGGTATCTAAAACTGTGCTAATATTCAGGTTTGAAACCGACGGCACCACTGACTCGTTTCATTTTAGAAACATTTTGTAAACTAAATATAAATACGCACTTATTTTAGCATTTTCCGTAACATTGAGCAATTCGCTATATTTCTTTAAAAAAAAAACTAATTATATATATATATATATATATGTGTGTGTGTGTGTGTGTGTGTGTGTGTATCTATGTATATATATATATATATATATATATATATATATATATATATATATATAGATGAGCAAATGATCATATAATAATGACATTCTGACAGATGTTAAAAAAACAAACATTTAAAAATAAAATGTTTAAATTTCAACCGTATTTCTCGCGGTTAACTGTCCCGAATGGATTGAGTCCTTGCTAATGAAACCAGAGCTGAATTCTATTGCCGGGTTCGACATTATCTACCGGTGGTAATCGTGATACTCTGCACTGATTATCTCCGAAAGGATGACACACTAGTATTTGATAATTATAGTAAATTATTATATGTATGTATGTATATATATATATATATATATATATATATATATATATATATATATATATTCTCTATCTTCTCCATCTAATCGAGGTATATAAATAAAAGTAACTAATTTTCCCCTCCAACTTTTACCTTAATAGGAATAACAATCATGACATTACATGTAAATGTAATGCATACAGACTGTAGCGCATTATCGTATGTTTGCTATAGGCCTATATCCTCTACAGTTCCTTGAAAATGGCACATTCCTATATTTTTTCTGGTGAAAATTCCCTGCCAAAATCGCTTAGAGTCAATGGAAGTTGCAACATCTTTTCTCTCTATTAGATTCCTCCTCTCACTTCTCCCAATTTACACCGCAGCGGATGCGTTAACTAGGAACACTACGAAGAAACACAACGGTTTGGGATCATACAACGTTACTTATGCCGTTATTTCCCTTGATTTATGCCTTCTGTTTTTTCCATAATAGAAATACTTTTTTTTTGTTTTTAAATGCGAAAACGCGATTACTATCATTGTTTTTTTCGCTTTTTTTCGTTAGTGTAAGACGCAATCTGTGAGACTGATCGGATTTTACTTCCTGTTTTAACGACTCTAAGCGTGAAATCTTACTATGACCTTCATTTATTAGTACTGTCATCTCAACATTTATTTTTACACAAACATTACAACGCAACGATATCGTGAATTCACTTGCATTACACTTAAATTAAATTAAAACAAATAAATTCAGTTAGAATTCGAGAAAACAAGAAACATCTATTTAGAATTCGAGTGTGATGTGACTACTTAAACTACACCAAAACACACTTCACTGCGGAATTGATATTTGACCATATTCACTTGTGTGTTAATTCATCACGTTTTTCTCATTTTTTTCTTTTGGGGCGCTTTCACGTCAATGATTAGAGTTCGACCTCCCTTCAAAGATTTGGCGATTTTGCAAACACACGGGGACCGCGAACCGTTCGTATTGCAACACGTTCATTGTTTCAATTGTTTTTTTTACACGATTTTTTAAATATTTTATCATTGTTTGTTTTTATAATATTTAAACAGCGTTATGAATTTGTTTTCATTTAACCCCGCTCAACCTAAAAATCAGGGCAACGCCGGGTATCCCCCGCTAGTATATATATATATATATATATATATATATATATATAAATTTAATAATCGATGTGTGAAAAATATGTGCAAAGCCATCAGTATAAACTAATATAATATCAATTAATAAACACTTGGTATGAGTGAAATATATAAGAACATATCTCCTGGTGTTCTTTGTCTATATATCTACCAATGAGTCAAGGTACTCAGAATTCTACATATTTGCTTCTGGTTTGCTTAAATTTAGCCAATACATTTTACACATTTAATAATAATATTAATAATAATAATAATAATAATACTAATAATAATAATAATAATAATAATAAAAATAAAAATAATAATAACAACAACAATAATAATAATAATGATAATATTAATATTAATAATTATAATGATAATGATAATGATGATAATAATTTTAATACCATTAATAATAACATTAATAATAACAATAATAACATTAATAATAATAATAATAATAATAATAATCTTAATAATAATAATAATAACAATAATAGTAACGACGACGACGACAACAACAATAATAATAATAATAATAATAATAATAATAATAGTTTTTTTGTTAATTGGTCCAGCGAGCAAATTATTCCTCGTCAGACGAAATATTCAGTTGATGAGTAATTCTATAATAATACATGCGCAGTCTGCACACATTAAAATATAACTTTTAAGCCTATAAAGGCGTGCAGCTTATATTATATATAGAATCCTTATATTTTCATATATCCTGGGAACAATAGAACGGAGTATTGTTGCATGGCTTATCTTGCCAATTTAGAAAAAAAATATTAGTATTAATATTCATTTTAATAAACACATATATGTGCCCAAAATAAATATTTATTATCGTTTTCTTTTTATCTCTCTAGAGAGTTCAGCCGTTGAATATCTATCACTTAAGCTGAAGCACGAGTGAAGTGTTTGTAAACTCCATCAATAGACCATTGTTAATATAGCTGACGAAACGATTATCAGCGCAAATAACGATCGTTCATATGCATATTTATGAGACTTAGAAATAATATTCCCCAAGGCAGACAACAAAAATCTTTAAAATATTCTTACGATTATCCTGTTCAATGTTCGATGTTTAACTCTTTCAACCTTATAAAAATAATACTTAAGGCCCCTTTGTATAATGAAAATGTTATTTCGATAATATGTTACTAAATATGTAAGATGCGGATTAATACTTTCTATTTTTTTATAATAAAAATGCTGGTCTTAACTTTAATGTTAATTTCTAGCAATTTAGCCGATGCACCCGTCGACTTTCTATGGTGTATCTTGTCGAAGTTGGAAATATTTCTGTAAAACTCAAATCTGCACGGAATTAAGAACATAGTCGTTTCCTTAATCAATGAGCAAACATGCTTTGTTTCCCTAGTCACTATATGATCTTGAAAATGGTCGCGAGTTTTATCCAACGAAAAGTTGTTTAAATAACGTTCAATATGAGAATAAGCTTTATGGGAGGTTTCAGCATTTCATTTCGGCGTTTAGTTTTCGGCTTATCCGGTACGGCTTAACCGATACGACGGCCTTTTATTTATCTGCTTCCCAGGAAAGCAAATTGAACACATGGTCGTTTTTAATGTGGAAGAAAACAAGTTGCCCACAAAAGGGACAGTTTAGCAGTGTCAAAATAAATATTAATCGTCTCTGTAATCATTATGTAAAGTTATTTTGTAGTTAAGTAAATTAATATGAAAACAATCTCGTCGTTGGCGACTGAATATTGGTATAGTTTTTGTTCCGTGTTTGAAGTAGGTTTGTAAAGTTTTACAGAAAAAATCATGTTTTTTAAAATTAATGTTCATTAATAAAAACTTTAAAACATATTATTTTTTTTGTTTTAGTGTTGTATTTTAAATAAAGAAATATAACGGTTATTTAAAATTCTCTATTTAATTAAATTTAATATTTTCTTTTATTAATTTTCATTTCAATTTTATTAAATTAAATATGTCCGAATTTACTGAGATAATTTTAAAATTATAACAAATAACTGACTCTAATGACAAAGCATTAAGTTGACGCCGATTCAACCACACGCCGAATCTGTTACATGTCGAAACGGTGATGTCGAATCGGCAAAACTTCAACGTACAAATAACAGAGAGAATAATCAAATTAATATGTCATTTGAGAATTTATGATTGCTAAACAATAAAGAAATTTGATAAATATCCGTTACTTCACTCAAACACCAAACATGTTTCTCGCAGAATCCCAATATTATTTTCGGATAATATTACTATTCAAATATTAATTATCATTTCTATAAGAAAACGCTCAAATTGAATACATCTATCTTGTTTTTCGACTATTTATGCAAAGTTTACAAAAACAATATTCTACAACATATAAAACTATGACAGATGAATGAAGATAGTGTTTCATACTTAATTATGAGAGGAAAGCGAGAATCTTAACGTTAATGTGACAGTCTAGATAACGATAATTATAATGTACTTTTAACAACGGAATCATAAAACTTCCCTAAATATTCTTTTATCTGAGATGGTATTTGTTTATTTAGCTTCATACACAAATGGCTAAATTCTTGTCTAAAGAAATTGCCCAATAAGAATTGGAAATGCCATGCAATAATTTTCTTTATACATTAGAGAGATAATACAAATTATGCTATTTTACACTTAATATTATTAATAATATATATATATATATGTATATATATATATATATATATATATATATATATACTAGCTGTACCCTGCCACGCGTTTCTGTGGCTTAATGTGTTGTAATGGAAAATCCTCATAAAAAAAGAGAAAATGCATGTTTCTTATATTCTTAGTACAGCAATCAACTCCAAAAAGTAAAAAAAAAGGCGAAAATGAAAAAAAAATGGTACTCTTGCAGAATTGGATCCGGATCCTCGGGTGTTACCATCAACTATGGCTTGGGCTCGACCAACATTCAGTGGGTTAAGCCGAAAGTTGCAAAAACGTTGAAACGCTAAATAGTTTTCTTTTTTTATTGTATTAAAAAATGTGAGGTTTTAATTATATTTGGGTAAGGGGGGCACTATACACAGATTCCTAAAAGTTGTCCAAAAACGAATAAATGACAACAAAGGTAAGGTAAATTAGGTTTCTACCTAACTGGATAATTTTTTAGTGTGTTTATTTAATGCAAAATGTTTAATCGGCTCCAAAAACTCAGTGTTTATCTATGTATTTAAAAAAGATGAATGGTCGCGGACTCTGTTGAATATGTTAAGTTTGTGAAAATCAGTTAAAACTATGCAAACCAGTGTCAGACACCTACTGATTATATGTTATTGTGACATAGGCTGACATATTCTGTGGGTTTCTGATAGTATTTTGTATAGTATTTTTAGTTTTAAATCACTTTTTCAAACTTAACATCATGAACAGTGTCCGTCACCGTTTTTATTTTTCAAATACACTGATAAACACTGTTTTCCGACCGACTAAACGTTATAGTAAATAAAACAGGTTTGTATTACGAAACACAGAAATGAAAAAGTTGTTGAAAAATAAATATAACAAATAAATGTTATCAACGGCAAGATAAGTCACTTTTCTACCTAACTGGATAAGATTTTAGTGTTTTTATTTAGTGTAAAATGTTTAATCGGTTTGAAAACATATAGTGTTTATCAGTATATTTGAAAAATACAAATGGCGGCAGACTGCGTTGAACACGTTCTGTTTGTGAAAATGAGTTAAACCTAAAATACTATGCAAAATACTCTCAGGAGCTCGCTCAATATATGTTACCGTAACATAGGCAGACATGTATTCGGTGTTTTTAACAGTATTTTTTTTTTTTTTTACTTTTAGTTCATTTTCCTAAACCTAATGTGTTTAACACAGTCTGCCGCCATTTGTAATTTTAAAATATAGCAGTAAACGCTGTGTTTTCGAGCCGAATAAACATTTTACATTAAAAAAAAAATTATCAATTTTGGTAATAAAGTAACATATGTTGCTTTTTTTATAATATTTGTTATACATTTATTTTTCGAGAACTTTTTCGAATATATATGTACAGTAGTACAAACCTAATAAAAACACTAAAAATTATCCAATTAGATAGAAAAGTAACTTATCTTGCCTTTGAACATATTTACTTGTAATATATGTTATTGTTGACAACTTTTTCAAGTCTTTGTGCAAGTACAAACCCAAAGGTGTATTTTTCTGTTTAATTTTATTTTTAGTACCGCACTTAAATTTGAATTTCACGATATCTTTTTTGGGGAGGGTATATTTTTTACATTAGGTCTACCTCCACAATTTTCGATTACACTGAATAAGAAAAATCTCATTTAAAATTTGCAGAGGCAATCAGTTTTGGAGATATAAAGACATGTACTATGCACTATACTTCATTGACGGCCATGAATAAACACTCCCAACCCTCAAATATCAGGAACGGCTTTCGGAATAAACAACGCCCATCACTAACCACGTGTTTTCACCTTTTACCTGTCTTTCGTCTGTTAAAAACGGTTTTTGCAATAAATACTACAATTCTCCCCATGTTAAGAACGGCTTTTAGAATAAACACCCCGAACCTACCCATGTTAAAAATTGTGGAGGTGGACCTAATGTAAAAATTTACCTTTTGTTTTTTTTTAATAAATTGTTAGTTGAAAGCACAGAATAGTGACAGAACACCATCCCCTCCCCTTGGTAAGAATAGCAAAAAAAAAAAAAAAAAATAATGGTTTTCTTGGTAGAAACTTTTCACTATTTCACCTAACAATTTCTGGTGCTAATGAACTTACTGATCCGCGCTATTTTTTAAATCGTATTTCCAAGTTAAATTAAAGTTTTATTGTATGTTATTTTTTATTCAACCGTAAGGTTAAAGTGCAGAATAGGTACAAAACACACTCCCCATATTAAGAATGGCTTTTTAAATAATAACGCTATTATTTCAGCACGGATCACTCTCCACATGAGTACCTAATATTTTTTCAACCATTCTTGTCATAGAGACGGGATGTTGTTTTGTAACTATTATGTGCTTTTAACTAACAATTTATTATTAAAAATGATATTGTGAAAATATAAAAAATAAAAAGAAATTGTGAAAGTTGAATTTAACTTGAAAAAACAAACAATGTGAACGGCACGGTCAACATTATAGCCGGAGCTTATTTGGCAATAAGGTCACGTTAGTCGATTAATGGGTTCTAATGCTCTTACTGATCCGTGCTATATTTTTATATCGTATTTCCAATTATAATTAAAGTTTTACGTTTTTAGGTGATTTTTTGAAAGTTTCCGACTATAGTTAATACGGAAATCGCACAGATATAAGTAGTTATCGAGATATAAATAGTTGTTTGATGCATTGTATTCTTTGTCGGCCATCTTTATGACGCGTGCAAGCGTGTAAAACGAGGGTAGCCAGAGAATACAATGCATTATACAAATTTTATATCTCTATAACTACTTATTTCTGCAAATTTTCAATGGGATATCCGTATTCAGCATAGTCGAAAACCTACAAAAGTCGTCATTTAAAAGAAAATTGTGGAGGTCGACTTAATCTAAAAATTTACCGGTTTTTTATTCAATTGTAATGGTACAGTACAGAATAGGTACAAAACATCCTCTTCTCCCCATGTTAATAATGGCATTTTAAATAATAACGTTATTATTTCAGGACGGTCAAATAAGTGTAATTAATATAAAAAAAAAACTTCTGTAAAAAAAAAGAAAAAAAGTATACTTTCAATTTTTTTAAAAAGGTTTTCTTAAAAAAACACAAAAATACGGTAAAAAAGCAAACAACAAAACATTAATCGGTATTCATGCAGAGAGTGATCCGTGCTGAAATAATAACGTCATTATTTCAAAAGCCATTCTTAACATGGGGAAGGGAGGGGTTTGTGTACCTATTCTGTACTTTAACCTTACAATTGAATAAAAACATATCATAAAACTTTAATTAAACGTGGAAATACGATTTAACAAATAGCGCGGATCGTTCTCTGCATTACCACTGAAAGTACAGAATAGTTAGAAAACATCCTCCCTCTCCATGTTAAGAATGGTTTTCTAAATAATGTTAATGATTCAGTACTGTTCCTTGTCTGCTTAAGTTTAACTTTATTAAATTGTCAGGTGAAAGTCCAGAATAGTTACAAAACACCCCTAGTCCCATGTTAAGAATGGCTTTCTAAATAATAACGTCATTATTTCAGCAAGGTAGCTTCTCTGGATAAGTACCACGTTTTGTTTTTACATTGTTAGGTGTAAGGACAGAATAGTTACAAAACACCGTCTCGATGTTAAGAATGTATTTCTAAATAACATTATGTCAGCACGGTATTTTCTATGCATACGTACTATCGATTTTTCTTTATTAAATTGTTAGATGAAAGTATAGAATAGATGCAAAACTCCCCCCAATGTTAAGAATAGCTTTCTAAATAACGGTATTATTTCAGCACGGTACCTTCTCTGCATAAGTACTATCTTTTATTTATTAAATTGTTAGGTTAAAGAATAAAATAGTTACAGAACACCCTCCTTTTGCCATGTTAATTATGGCTTTCTAAATAGCATTATTTCAGCACGGTACCTTCTCTGCATAAATACCATCTTCTGTTTATTAAATTTTTAAGTGAAGGTATAGAATAGTTACAAAACGCCATCCCCATGTTAAGAATGGCTTTCAAAATTACGTTATTATTTCAGCAAGGTACTTTCTCTGCATAAGTACTATGCTTTGTTTATTAAATTGTTAGATTAAAGTACGGCACCCATGCAGAGAGTGATCCGTGATGAAATAATAACGTTATTATTTAAAAAGCCATTTTTACCATGGAGTGGCGAGGGTGTTTTGTACCTAATCTGTATTTTAACCTTACAATTGAATAAAACAACATATAATAAAACCTAAATTAAACGTGGAAATACGATTTGAAAAATAGCGCCGACCACTTTCTGCATTCGCACCAAATATTATTTAAGCACGTCATCAATCCGTAAAATTTCTTCGAAAAAACCTGTACTTTTTCCAAAGAATTTAAAGTGTAAATAATAAAAAGTTCATATTTTCTTATATCGAAAAATAAAACAAGCAAAAACTAAAAAAAAAAAAACGACTTCGACTTAAAAAGCAAGCTACAAACTTTTTTTTTCTCTGATATACTAAAGAGAAAATGTTTAAATTAAAAAAAAAATTGTAAGATCAACAAATGAATTATGTTTTTTTGATTATGGATTAAACAGAAAATGAACCCTTCTAATTCGTTCGTCAAATCGTGGTGTGTGAAATGAATCGAACCAAGAGTTCAGTTCTATCTACAAAACAAGTTCGCACTTAACCGCTTACCAAAAATATATTTATTTTATTTAATATTTTTATAATTGGTGATGTAAATTTATTTAATAACATAGAAACATCTCTCGACTCTAAAGATGGGTTGTCTGAAAATTTAAAATAAATTGGTAATGTAGAAATAGGGTTGTACAAACTTTGAACAAACCAAGAATTACATTTTCATATATATATATATGTATATGTATATATATATATATATATATATATATATATATATATATATATAGATAGATACTTAAAGATGAGAAAAATCATATAAAAATGTATTACATTATTAGAATAAAAAGGAAAAGTTCAGGGGGCAATTAAGAAAAAAAAACGATTTAGGCCACTCCTTTTCAAAGCAAAAAGAAACAAGGCCGACATTATAGAAAATGCATATAGTGAAAAATGTTGTAATGACCTTTATTCTTTTTAACTACTGCACTACCCCTTGAAATACGGATTGATATTCTACGTCCCTACTGTGAAATGTATGTTAATTTAATATTCTATGTTTATACAAGCGATTCCAATTATACAATACTTTACTATACTTAGTGAATTATTTTTTTTTATTTGCACGTATGAAAATTCTGGCTAAAACATACGAATAGTGTATATATGGTTAGTATTCATAATGTTACTCAGAAATATTATAGTAATAATGAATAAAAAATTATTAAATTAAAATATTGAGTTATCATATATAAAATTTGAATCGCTTGTATAAAGAAAGGATACCAAACTAATACGAGTAAATATGTGGCGTTTTACGTCCAAGTAGAAATACATTATGCTCAGAGGTATATATATATATATATATATAAATGTAAATGTTGGTTCGTTCGGAATTAATTGTCTAAATACACTGGACGGATGGCTTCCACGTTTTGGTATAATATGTTTACTATATCCATGTGTGTTTTTATATATTTCTTTTTAATTATAACATTATACTTAATTTTTCTATGATAAATAGGTGGATTTCTTTATACCGAGAGCCCATTATTTTATTTACGGACAATTGTTTATTACCGCTTCCACTCACATGACCAGTGTTACAATTTAGCGGTTTTCCTGCTATATCTGGAGATTTCGGTTACAATCTAGCGGGAAATTCTAGAAAATCTGGAGGTATTTGGCACCCATACATCCGCATTAGATTATTAAAGAATAAAGAAAAGCGCTTGAAAATATTCAATGTAAGTAAAAAAAAAAGTACCATTTATTGCCTTTGGTTACAATTATTTATTGATTATTTGTTTTGTTTTTCACCTTTTTTTCGACTAACCATTCTTAAATCTCACTATAAAATCGATTTATAAAAGTACATTTTAGGTGGGGAGGAGTCCAACCTCCGAAGTTTGGGTTTGTATTACTGTACACATAGATTCGAAAAAGTTGTCAAAAAACAAATATATAACAAATAAATGTTATCAAAGGCAAGATAAGTTACTTTTCTGCCAAACTGGATATTTAAATTAACCACACGTGGTCTCCAAATGAATGCCGACGCTCAAAGTGTATACACATTTTGTTTCCTCCCTTTACATAAAAATTCAACAAAAATCAGGAAATTAACGAATTTTAATGAAAATTGCAGTATTTTTCAAATAATGATCGCAGAATATAATGCCCTAATTATTTTTACTTAACTGTTAGTGAAAATGTTTTATTTAGTTTAAACAATAAATACCTTTACTAAAGTTATGGTTTTCAGTAGTAAATAAAAAAACGCAAGAATTTATTTTTGCTTTTTTTAAAGCATCGTAATTTGTAACAATAAAAAATAATTTTTACAGTAACATTACGAAAAAAGCCCCTAAAGTCCGTATTAATGTATTCGATATAACTCGAAGAAAAATGAATTATCGGATACTATTCAGGAAATTAAAGATTCAATTAGATTCCTATTTCACTCACCTAAATTATTTAGGATGAAATGAGTATAGGATTTTATAGCCAAACCTAAATATATATATTTTTTGGTAAATATCCAGATACGCTACTACAGAACACCGACCACTCTAATTTGATTTTTTTTTTTTTGGGGGGGGAACAAATATATAACAAATAAATGTTATCAAAGGCAAGATAAGTTACTTTTCTGCCAAACTGGATATATTTTTTGTGTTTTTATTCAATGTAACATATCTAATCAGCTCGAAAAACATACAGTGTTTACCGATGTATTCGAAAATTCAAGATGGCGTCTCACACCCTCTTTAACAAACTAAGTTTGGAAAAAGGTGTTATAAATAAAAAAAAACTATACAAAATATTATTAAAAACCCGCCGAATATATGTCAACCTATGTCACAGTAACATGTATTGAGCGAGTTTTTAACAGTATTTTATCCGGTTTTTTATTTATAATATCTTTTCCCAAACTTACCGTGTTAAAGAGAGAATCAGACTCCATTTGAATGTTCCAATACATCGGTAAACACTGTATGTTTTTCGAGCTGAATAAACATGTTACATTGAATAAAAACACGAAAAATATATCCAGTTAGGTAGAAAAGTAATTTATCTTGCCTTTGATAAAATTTATTTGTTATATATTTTTTTTATTTTTTGACAACTTCTTCGAATCTATGTGTACAGTAATACAAACCCAACATATTTATTCAGCTCTAAAACATACAGTGTTTACCGATGACTTGGAAAATTCAAGATGGCGTCTGATTCTCTCTTTAACACGGTAAGTTTGGGAAAAGGTGTTATAAATAAAAAATTATACAAAATACTATTAAAACCCCGCCGAATATATGTCAACCTATGTCAGGGTAACATATATTGATCGAGTGTTTAACAGTATTTTATCTGGGTGTTTATTTATAACACCTTTTCCCAAACTTACCGTGTTAAAGAGAGAATCAGACGCCATCTTGAATTTTTTAATACATCGGTAAACACTGTATGTTTTTCGAGCTGAATAAACATGTTACATTGAATAAAAACACGAAAAATATATCCAGTTTGGTAGAAAATCCCCTCCCCCAACGTAGTTTGCTTGGTGAAGCCGTCGTTTATGCTACAGCGTGCATGCGCGTAGCATAAACGGAAGCTGCAAAATGGTGGAAAGAAGTTCGTGAGTTCAGGGGTAAATACCATGCAAACGGTAAATTTGCCCCAAGTTTGACTATCAGATTCGTTGTCAGCAACCTCAATTACCTATAAAAAAAACAAATTAGAGTGGTCGGTGTTCTGTAGTAACGTATCTGGATATTTACCTTTTTTTCTTGCTTAAAAAAAATAGCATTAATACATTAAGTTAGGCAAACTGACTTTTTCGTTTAAAAAATGGAATTATTTCCCTTTCGTTATTAACTTTTTTTTTAAAAATACATATTTTGTGTTTAATATACATAAAGTACAATTGTTGAATGTTACTGTTTTGATTATAGTCGTTTGCGGGAGCACAGTTAATAAATTAAGAAAGATTAAAATGAAGCGAAATTTAAGTTTCCGTTCCATTTTTACAACAACCGTAAAACAGTGCATACTCAGCCAGTTTTATCGTAATTTATAAGCATATTGAAACACTAAATCAACATTTTATTATTTCTTTTTTGCATAATTAATGAGGGGAGTATTTTTCTGTTTATTTTCTTAACATCTGTTAAAAAAATAATTTGTACATTCTCTTGAAAAAAAGAACAAACTTTTCTCTACTTTCACATGTGTTCCATTTTAACAAACTGAGCCACAGCAACGCGTGGCCGGGTACAGCTAGTATATATATATATATATATATATATATATATATATATATAACTACAAAAAATCTTGATGTAAAGATGTAATGGATGGAAAGAGCTCCCACTGGGATCGTGTTTAAAGGAACTATGCAAAAAGCAGAGCAGGCTCTCAATTTACACTGTGTCTTATACTCTCTATGCTAATTCACACAGAGAAACAACGGATCGGTGATGCAGTTATAAATTGTGACAGTTTCAGGGAATATTTTTTCAGCAGATATTTAGATGAATTCTATCTATTAACCCGAAATATTTCAAACGTCTAAACATAGCATTATAAACTGAGATAACTAGCAACCTAACGCAATGTGGAATATTCGATCATCACTTTTGCTTAGGAAACCAATGTATGACTGAGTATTGGTGCGTAGCATAGATACGTGATGAGAAAATATTCTGTTGAGTGTTATTATGTTATCCTGTGAAATTGTACTCAAGAAGAGAATCATAATCTTAACGATACAAATAATGCAAATAACAAATACTCATCTCAAAAATTTAGAAACGTAATTATTTGGATGTTTATTTGTTATAAAAAAATGGTTATATTTTACTGTATTGTTATGTGTCATTACTTAGCACTTAATGTGAGATAAAGAAATTCTTGGAATAGCTTTCATGCTTAACGTTTCATGCTTAACTTTCATGCTTAAAGTTCTTAATATCTTCATATATTTGTTAGTAGTGTCTGTTAGAGTCTTGTGATAGACGGACATTTTTTGTAGTGTTAGGCTTTTGAGAAAATGTGGACTTTAGCAATGAGAATGGACGAATAAAACTCATAGATATCAGTATTTAAAGAAAGCGGCATGGGATAAGAACAATACCTTAGAAAGAAGTATACCTGTTCTCTCACTGTTTCTATGCGAGTTGATTGGACGGATATAAAATATTATATTCTTGAAAAAAAAAGTGCATACTATTACTGCACGTATTTCTTAAGAAATATGCAATAAATAATGAGAAAAATAAAAAAAAATCGCTGCGAATATAATGAATACATAAACTTGGCTAAATCTATGAGAGTGTCCGAAATTATGTTTATTTTCTTTCTAGTGACACATTTACGTTTTTGAATTAGTATTCTGCAAGCCAACTGAATCACAAAACTTGTTAATCAAGATTTCAAAATTATCACTTTGTGACAGGCAATCATAAAACAGATAGCTTTGAATTGTTACAAATATTTATGAATTGTACTGTGTTATGAATTTCTTACTGCTTTGTTTTTTTCAAATTAATTAGGGTCTAATTTTTATAGAAATTGATTTTTCTTGCTGCAACTTCATTTTGTCTGATTAAATTATTCAAATTAATTTTTAAAAAATGTAGATGATAAATGTAAATAAAAGACTGTCTCGTCATTGAAAATTAAACACTGTCCCATGTTACTTACAGGAAGAATGAACCGCATAGTCTAAATAAATGTCTTAAACCTAACAGTTTCGGCAATATCAGTCAAACACCCGCCTATGTTCTATTACTGCAATGTAGCATCTAGGTGCCAATTATACAAGTAATATAATGACAGGAAATTTGCTTTAGTCAGACCACATGTGTTTTCACATTATACATACTCCCGATTTATTCGATAAACATTTCAATCCACCACCTGATTTTTGAGGGTTTAATATACTCGAACGCTTTTTTTATTTTTATAGTTTTGTCTTACGGACTTTTAGATTGTCAAACTATTTCATTGATTTCTACCTTTTTGCTGTATCAAGCCGCTGACGCCTAAGTATAAATGGAATAAATATTTCATTACAAAAATTCCCACGTAACGGATTAGTCATGACGCCAAATAGTAGCTCTTTACATTCCCAATCATCATGTACATTGTTTGGAATTAAATAAGATATAATAACGTCTTCGTGCCAGGAACAGAGTGTAGAATCTGTTCTGATGCTACAATTAATGACAAAACGAACTAAATCCATTGCATAAGTTTAATAGTGTTTCCTCAAGGACTGCCCTTATTCTATGGATGTTTGGACTCGCAGGAACTTGACCTTCTCTTTTTTTTTGCTATTGTTTGCCAAATAATTCATTGTTATTGTTTTCTATTATTTATCATGGAGGTCTAACAGGACCTAAGCAACAGGTAGGTGTCGTGGAGACTCACGTACCATTGTAAGCGAAGGTTTTTCTGTCTCCGAAGCGGCGGGGCGCTGGAGAGCCCTAGAATGGCGAGATGCCTCGGGACGCTAATTAGCCCGCTGGAGAGGACGCCTTTAACGCTACGTTAAAGTTCTTGGGAGTGCTGAAGTTGTCTGGAGACAAATATCACGTGTTCGAAGTTGTGTTAGTGGTGGTTAGTTGTGACTCCCAGGTTAACCCTACGGTCGTTGTCTGTGTATGCTGGGATAGTTACAACATCAGGTGGTGTCCCGAGTTCGGTTACGGGGGTTTCCACATTTAGTAGTGCTCTAGGTTCACTTGAAACACCCAGAGGCAAAAATGATCCGGAAATAATGATTACCACGCCCGTATATCACGCTCTGTGGCTTATATATTCTAGGAGCACCCTTTGCAATGACCGGAGGCATATTGGCTCCGACAGTAGGAATGGTCGCTAAGGTAGATTCTGGAAGCGCAGAATCGAAGTCTTTCTAAACCTAAAAAATGCGAGAGCAGTGATTAGCCAGAAGGAGGAAAGGTTTGCCCGAATAAAAGGAAAACCACGTGGAGCGCAGATAAACAAAGTAAAATGAGTAATACAATCAAAGGAAACTACGTTGCAGGAGGTGTATTCAACTAATTAAAAAAACTCGTTTAGTGACGAATAGCCCTAAAACGCTAGGAAAAGCAATAGGAAAAGCACCATCTTTAGCGCAACTTGTATCGGTGGGTGCTCCGCGGGGGCGGGGTCAATGAATCAACAAATGGAAGATTGCCCAGAAGTTGTAAGGTCGAATTCTTCAACAACGGAATCTCAAAGGACCTCGGAGAGAAGCAGCCTGAGGAAGAACATCCATGAGAAGAGCAGCCCTAAGAAGAGAGAAGTGTAAGACAAGCAACAATTTGGGGCTCTCAATAGAAAAAGACCCGCAGTTATACAACGACCTTTTCAACAGCAAATACAAACAGCACACAGAGAGGAATAACATCAAGATCATCCAAGAAATGCTGAAACCGATTAAAGAATAGCCAGTGTCGCTGGTGACATCTAATGCCAAAAGAATGCGACTTACAACGGTCCCAAAAGAGAAAATACTGGAGTAGCTCTAGGTTCCAGCACAGTATTCGGTAAGGAGGAGTTTCACGACGTGGGATGTCTTACTGGCAACCAAGTTAGAAGCAGAAAAAATAGCAAATAGGGTATATAAAGTGGAAAAATATGATCCTAAAGCCACAATACTTCTCCCGAAGGCGAACAGCAGCCACGGTACTTTGAGTCTCCTATTTTATTTGTGAAGAAAATATGGCGAGAATACTGTCCCAGGACGGAGAAGTGGAGGAAAACCTCTCTCAGAGGGGCCAATAATCTTATCATGCGTGACTATAAGCTCCAAATGAGAACGGCCCATAGGTTTTAATAACATCTCGGCGCAGTAGAATTGCGAGGGTTGTTCATCAGCCTTCATAGTAGTGGAAATGAGGACGCCCTCCTGGCATTGCCAGGAAATCGAGCACATGCCTAAGGCAAGTCCACAAAAAGCCCAGCTAAAGCCAGCAGACTATAGACCGCAAAAGAAGACAGCGAACGAAAAGAAAAATGTCGGGAAAAGGTGAAGTAAGGTCGACACAAAAAAGGGAAAGCAGCGGGTTAGGCCACCAAATTGACAGCCAGAAGAATAGAAGTAGCGATAAAAAAGCACAAAAACACACACATACTACTCTCCTCAGAGCTCGAGGGGGAAAATGAGGCCAGTAAAAAAAAAAACTATAGGATAAAAATAAACAAGAGGGAAAACACAGCAAACAAAGACACAGAAAGCAAAGGCAAATAGTTTCATGTACCGAGACCAGTACTATCGGAAGACCACCCTCTCCCCTATTCTACTCTCACACAAGCAGAATTGAGGTCCCGAAAAGGCCCTAGCATCAAGAGAAGTAGAAGAAGAATTTCCCGTGAGGGTCGCACACATGAGAAATACTAGAAAGAAACTTTTTGAAGCAGAAAGCAGCAAAGTAATCGGAGATCCCAACGGTCGTCAGAGGAGATTCATCAAAAGCCCGAAAATGTTAGAGGAAGTCGATGAAAAGAAAATAATAAACCTAGGAATTTGAACACGTTCCGAAAATAATCACGTTTTTGTACGTGAATAAGAGAGGGAGGGGAAAGTTTTTTTGAGAATGGTAGAATCTGACAAAAAGGCATTCCCTGACCTTATATTGGTAGGCAGTGAGAACCCATCCTTGAAAACTACAGGCTAAATTCTGTGGGAGGGTACCTCGTAATGTTTACTCTCGTTCTTTAGGGCGTTAAAGTTAACTCTTCCCTTAGACGATGGAGGTCTCTCAAGGGGCAACGGCTAACGTCTGATCTACTCACTCTCATTAACCCCCGACGATTTTTGAACCATGTTTAGAGAATATTATGAGACAGGGTGTTATTAATGTGAACCTAGCTAGTTTTAATACGAAGCGAATAAGATCGCAAAACAAAGCTAGTCGCGTACCAAGGGATCTCATGACATTTAAGGTAGGTAGATCTGCTCTTCAAAACGCCGACTTCAATTCATACGGCGATTGCGATGTGCTGACGAACGACTTTGACGTCTACTCAACATATGGCAATCTTCGTAGTTGTGGGGAATCTAGTTAGTCGCACCCTATCTGCAATGGGATACATCGATTTTATATTATGTCCCATGTTCTACTGGCTAGCTTATTAAATTAGTAATTGCCCGTTTAAAGTTAAGTAATAGGCCTAGGTTGGTTAGGTACTGGAGGTTGAACCCTTCCATGCCAGAGATGCCCGGCTTTTAGGAACAACTGGCTTAACTAATAAGTGGGAGTAAGTGGGGGCGATTATTAGGAGTGGATGGTGGGTTAAGTTTAAGGCCCAAATTATATAGTTTAGCGTCCAATATAGCTAATGCCTCGTTGTATCTAGGATTAGGACGAAAAAGAATATAGACGAAATTGTGGCCTGTTGGTGCCTTTGTGGGATCCTCTCCAAGTATCGTTAGTTACGGAGTCCTCAATCACTTGGCTAGCGATCGATATTAAGGTAAAGTAACAAGATCTAGGTTAAATAAAGTCTCTTTGCGGAGCCATAAACGTTGATGCTGTTGAGTGTAAGGCCGCTTCACGCCGTTGCTACTAGGGGTACTTTAGGAAAGTGAAAAACCTGGAAGAATCTACTCTCATACCAACTCACGAGGGTTGTGAAGCGTGTCCTGAGCATTTAAAGGAGTGCTTAATCCAACTACCCAGACGCCGCGGCTAGGAGTTAGGCAGCTATTTAGTTGTCTCGTTCTGCCTTGCTGCGATCCAAGCGACTAACGGTAGTGAGATGGTTACGGAGCTTAATATTATTACTGCGTTGAAGCAGGTTTTCTTTAACAGATCCCCATGACTCAATGATGTGCCGTACAGATTGCATTTAAGAATGACGACTATGATCCTATTATGAAAGATGGGTTTAACCAGTGTTTGTCACCTTACTGAAGATAAGAAAGCCATGATTATAGGCCCATCACTCTGCTAAACACAGTTGAAAATTTGGATACGAGGTCTTGCTAACTGACTGCAGGCTGTTATCGGGGGCTTGGTCGAACCAGATAAGAATTAGGTCTTGAAGGGGAGATCGATTTAAAATAACTTGCACTTCGTTCACACCATCTTAGAAGTGATAGAAAACGACACAGAAACCGCGCTGATTTATTTACATCAGTCAAAAGCTTCCCATTGTTTCTTGGAATCTGCTAGTGAATCCGTCGGTTTTGACCCGGACTTACGCAAGTAGGTATCTGTTCTGTATATCAGGCCAACGAAATCGGTGCAGGTTAATGCTAAGCACTCGGTGTCAGTTAGGTTCTCCCGGTCGGGGCGTCAGGGTTATCCGCTCTCGCCTCTCGTTTATGTACTCGTATTGGAGGATCCCTGTGCAACGAGAGGAGGCAACTAGATAATCTCTTCTCGACATTGCTCTTTCTGGCAGAAATGTGACAGTGTGCCCGCGTACGACGAAGATATCACCTTGTGTGTGTCCAAACACAATGATATTGAAGCAGTGAGTCATGCGCTCGCTAAGTATGAAAACGTCATAGGGATCGTTGGCAACCGCAACAAGCCTGTTTGGGTACTGAAGAATGTGAAGCTGTTTACTACTCTGTTGAGTTTTAAAACACGTTGGAAGAAACTGCAATGCATCCTCACAATTAAATTATCCACAAGCTATGATTCCTCGGACCCTCAATCATGATTCTTTATCTTTGGCACCGGATTGCACACTAATGTGATCGAGGTCACCATTTCTTATGGTTCCCACAAAAACGATACGGTTCTACTTAAAACAAGTCTTTAGTTACATCTGACTCGAACCTTATTTCTAAATTCAAAAGGTTTCAATTTCCTGATAAGATGTGTTTTGCAATGAGCGTCAATAAACAGGGGTATGTAAATAATTTATTTTTCGACAAGGAGCACACAACGAACTTTAAGAACTTCCTCATTCTGACACTATATTTTTTAAATGCCCCCTGTTAAGATTCTACTCCAGAAGATTTTTATTCTTATTATATATAACTAGTTTGAATCCCTTCGCTATTGTTTATATCTGTCTGGGAACTCTTGTCATTTTAATTTATTAACGCTGATCGTATTTCGTTTAAACAAAGGTTGGTGTATTTATTCTTTATTTAATGTATTCTATTTACTTTTATTCTAGAAACAGACTGCACCCCGGCCCTCGGTTCGACATTTAACTATGTATATTTTTTGACTGTGAAACGATAACCCAGATAGACCTTCTTACTGATCATACGGAAACACTATTAAGGATGTGATGTTTTTCTATCACCCACTTTGGTTGTACCCACCAGGATTTCCAACTTTATGATTATACACGGATTCTTATTTACATAATAAATGTCTAGATTTACCTGGACTCAATCAAAATATTATTTTACGTATGTATTCCTACACTTTCGTAAGCCTGTTCATAAGGTACTTGCACTAACTGTTGTGGAAATATGACTTGCTTCATATTTTACAGCTTAGTTTTATGCGCTAAATAGTAAATTCATGTTTACATGTGAGGAATATTTTGCGAACATATTCTCTCTGTAGATAAAACACATCATTTAATATTCTGCGACACAAGGGATTTCTTAATGTTCAGTGTGTGTTTCTTGTGGAATAAGAAAGTTTTTAAAATCCAAATTGAGTGATTTTAAATGATACTGCTTATATATACAGGTACATCATGCATATATATACACATGTATGTATATATGTATACACACATACACACCTATATAAACATATATGTATACATCCATTTATATATATATATATATATATATATATATATATATATATATATAATTTTAAGTAAACCCATATATCCATACATGTATGTATACATATATGTATATGTGTATATTTGTGTAGGAAATGAAGTTGCATTTGCTTCCAGCATATTTCATAGCGTATAAAATTTGTTTTTAAAATCTATTACAATAAGGTTTTGTAAAATATAACCCTTGGTTGAAAGATATAAAAAAGCGATTAAATGTAAGAGTCAAAAATTTACAATATTTTCAATTATATATAATTTATTTTCGCGGGAAATCTGTTAAATACGAATTAGGTTTGCGGGTTCAGATGCTTGATTTTTTTTTTTAGGTATATTTATTCTTCAGAGTGAAGGAAAATATATACGACCAGTCGGTGTAAGTGTGTTTACTCCTGAGGAAAACGGGGTTAAGACGACCGTAGCCTAGGATTAAACAAGACTCTAAATTATTTTTGACATATGATAATTTATGTACAGTATTATTTAATTAATAGAATACTTTTTTACCAGTAAACATTTATAATAATCTAATGTGTTGCACTCAAATAATTTATTTACCTATTTATCTATTTCTGAGGGTATAATTTCTTCTTAACTAGATTTTTTTAAAGAAACCCTAAAGTAACGTCTTGTGTGATAGTATATAATATATAATAGAAAAGACATAGGTTAATCCGCTAAAAATGAAATAGTCCAGAATTCGTTAAAGCAGAAATTTAGGAGATAAGATAAGGTGGAGTGTTTATGTAAATTAAGCAGTCACTATAATCAAAGAAACAAATGATGGGTGTAGGCATATAAAAAAATTATTGAAAGTGCGTAATATTTACATTAAGTTTTGTGACGTTGAGAAGCGGTTTTAAGCTACTAGAGTTTGCGAAGTTTTCGCGCAGTGAATGACAATTGGGTGCGTTTATTTAATCACCGACGAGAGTTAGTGTTGAGTGAACAGTTCACACAATTACACAGATTAACATATGTCAAGGCGCTTGACACATTGCGACTACCTTGTTCAATAGACTGACGAACCCAACCTCTACATTAGATATAGATGTAGAATAAAGCGTGTACAATATCAATGGTGCCATACATAGCCAATGTGAGTAGTATTATATACGTAATCTGACAAAACTTAGGTTGTCTTTTTTTTACTATTTTCTTTTTTTTTATATTTATACTTGTGAACCCGCCAGTGTGAGGGATATACCGCGATACAGATATTGGACGACTGAGAAAAACTCCCAGAACTGGATGATAAGTCGGCGAGTTGTCGAGCTGAAGCCAGTCGTGTGACATAATAACCGTCGAAGTACAGTAGTTATTATATCTGCGAAGTTGGAACGTAACGAAGAAAACATGATGCCTAGCCTTCAGACATCTACGAAAAATCCAAAAACTAAAATTATGGCGACCTCGTATTGTAACATTCCTTAAAATCCCAAAGGGGTAGCCCTTATGTAGATGTAGTATATAGGGAATGGATAACTAAAAAATTACATTGGTGAACCAGGGAATACGAGAAATACAAGCAATTATTTTACAGCACTATTAAATCACTTTTATTGTCGCTGTTCTGTACTTATGAACCGAATTTCTTCCGAGTAAAATTGTAAGCATTGTAAAGAGTTTCATCTGAGTAGAATTTTAAGAATTGTAGCAATTTCCTTCCCGATATATCTTACAACTAATTAAACCTTCCAAACAAACCAGTATTTTTCTACTTAAAATGACTGTATTTAAAAAAGATATTTTATATTCATGTATCGTACTTAACTACAAGTAAAATTTTCTCTCATAAATTATAATAATTATACACATACACTAATCCTCCGTCAATCAAATATTAAAAACTCAGCTCTAGTATATGAACTATATATTACGCCCATTAATACCCACAACAGTAACAGTATCAATTCAGCAAATAATTTCCACAATATACATTTTTAGAACTCCCCTGATTACTGACTCTGTAAGCAGCACATCAACAATAAAACAGTACTTATCATAACAACAGTGTTTGTATTTGTTACTCCCACTCCTACCCTTAATAGAAATTATGAATCCAACAATAGACACAGCCACTTAAAAAAAAACCCTTAAGACTACGTCACTTTACTTTAATAAAGTTACTATTTAAATCCATATATATTTATTTAATAATGAAAATGTTGATAATAAACATAAGACATTATTAAATATTTAATCAGAAATCTAGGATTTTATAACATTCTTTTCTCCATTGATCAGACTATATTTAATAAGTTAAAATCATAAGGTAATGTTTGCATTTTGGTTGTCTGTTAAGATAATTACTTCTTCTCAGAAACAAAACTTATAATGAACAAAAAATAATAATTTATTTTATAATGCAATTACATTCAAATACAATCAGTTCGAACTCACTAAATCAATCTAAACACAGCATAAAATACATTAACACCAATTATAAATTATTCCCCTAATCATCTAAACATAAGCTAATGTCAGAACTAGTAATGCATAGTTCTCTCCTTGATCCTTCTAATGTTTCATAGTTTATTAACAGACGAGGAGGACCCGCCTTTAACTGGGCATAAAATACTCTTAAACATGGTATTCTCATTTGTCCAGATTTCCTATATATTATTATAGGCTCGTAGTTTCAAAAGTAAAAAAGAGAAGTATTTAGCTGACAGTAACTAGAATCGAAGCCGAAACTGGTGCATTCAAAGCTGGTAACGTTACCATTGTACCAACGTTACACGCGTGTGAATGGAGTAAAATTTAAAAAGTTTAAATAAACTTAGATGAATATACAAAATGTATAACGATTTTTTCTTGCAATTATGACCTATTTTTCACCCCTTACAAACAAGTTTTTATCGGCGAAAGACCCATAAAAGTACGGTTCGTAAAAAAAAAAAAAAAAAAAATACAATCATTAGAAGCGTATAGTGCAGCTCTGTGAGTCTTACTTTTGGGGGAGATAGAGTTTGACAATATGGATACAGAGAGACTGACACATAGCCATTTACATATTAGATTTATATATTTTGATAAAAAAACACGTGCGATGAAGCTTGCTTAGTTCTGTTTTATAATGCTATGATAATAATCATTTATACTTGTAACTGTTACTCTTTATTTTCATTCCTGCTTCAATTTTTAATTGCTTGACGTGTTTTTTACTCCTGATCATAGCAGTATTTTTCTCAATTCCCAGTCTTGTAATTGATGTTCTCCTCGTCATTTTAGTCTAATAATCTAAATAAGTATTTGGGAGTATTCCCACTAACAATTTCCATAGTTCATTTAGGTTATGTCAAATTATCATTAAAACTTTTTTTAAATCCCCCATAATATGCTAATTAGTAGGGTTACTATATTTATAATTTACACAACACCCAAGTAAATAGGCTCTAATCTCCAGGCATCGCCTAGGTAGTGTTTTCTACAATTGCACATGATTTAAACACTTACTCCGCAATAATGTGCAAACTGAATAACTATTTATTATAAAATGTTATATATCACTTTTCCTCACTTATCCATCAATCTTTATTTCGATCTGTAAGGCCAATATACACTATTTATTTTGGCTTATACAACGGTGATATCTAAGCCAAATATGTGTGCATGTGTGTACGTATGCCTGGACCTGTTTGAGGATTAGTGTATCAATGCGTATATGCCGATGGGGATCAGTACATGTGTATATTTGTATGTATGCATGCGTCTGTATATACTGCATATGGTGGTTTACGCGGACGTAGAAATACTGCGGAATATAGAATTTATTCCTATTGCGACCTATCTATCACACTATAAAATCAAAGTTTTACATACTCTCTACCTGGTCTAATTATATCTCAATTTGATATATCATGCAAATCAACTAGTTTAAATTTGTACTAAAACTAGAATATCTGCCATTTCTTTAACCGCGTTGATATTTCCTGTATTTAGTTTTAGCCTGCGTTTTTTAAAAAAGTATTGGCCGATGAAAATGTACGAATTTAATGTTTTCAGTCTCGCATTGTGGCGTAAACATTAGCATTTTTATTTCGAATATTTACCTGGTGATAAAATCATGTATTGTATACTTAAACAGCCATCTCCGAATATGACCAACATCCTAAACTTTGTGAGAATACACAAAAATATATAACAGTCGATATATCGAATGTAAACGGGTAGTTGGACGTAATGTAAGAATATACCAAATGTAATACGAACTCAATTTAAACTCATATTCCATTTTTAAAACAATGGTAAACAAAGCGTTCTCTGCAAGTTTTGCCATTCATTTTATTTTATTTATTTAAAAAGAATAATTTCTTTTATTCGTACTGTATGAGTATTGGAGTATATAAATAACCTAAGAATATTTTAAAATCAAACTATTTATTATCTATATTCTTAATCAAATTAATATAAATGCCTGTTTCTAGAAAAGGGTTCATGTGTGGGAGGTAATATTTTCCAAAATAAAAATATTTAGTTTAATTTACATACTCTTTCAAAAAGTTGAAGAATACAAATAAGCTATAACTGGGGGGGGGCATTTCCCAAAGCAAACAAGTTCTAAACCTCGTAGATAAATAACAACAATAATACCGGCGTGGTGGGTGTGACAGATCTTAAATTATCAAAAAAATGACACCTTTTTACAAGAACGGCTTTTATAATTATCATAGTAGTTTTGTTTAATTTTTAAAACAGAAAACATTGAAAAATATGAAAAATGTTAATCTAGGTATCCAGTTTTTACTAAAAGCTAAATTATAAAAATAGTGACTTCCAAATACTTTTTTTAACTTACACAATAATGAACCCTCTTAATAGTTTTCGTTTTTATTATTGAATAGCATACTTTGTTTCATTAATTAAGATTAAAAGACGTACTTTTCTCAATTCTTAAATTGAAGTTAACTGGTAGTCCGAGTGCGAGTGGACCTGGGAGCGATGACAATTTAAGGGTAGATCCACAACTCCCAAAGTACGACAGCTGAGACCTCACCATCGGATATCGGACCCAAAAAGCGTATTGATCCTGATCATGCTACGCTCAATACATTCGTGTTTTAGCCGAGATACTTTCATCTTAATTTAGAAGTTAAGAACCGCAAGAATTTTATTTTAAGGACGATATCTGTTGAAGATGAAATTCATAAACGATTAAAATGATTTACATTCCATTCTTATTAAGGTTTCAGTTTTACAAATCGAATTTGGAGACCAGCCTTCCTAATTTTCCTAAATATGATCTATTATTTCCATTATTGCTATTCTCACTTTCTCTCTATTCGTAAAGAAACATCGCGCATAAATAGCATCGGAAATTATGCATAAAAGATGGTCTCAGAGATTTTATGGCTCAGAGTTACAACCTAATTATGAATCCAATTCCTATTATTATGAGAATAAAAAAAGGTATATGGTCGCAAACTTTAGAAAATAATAGATATACTTATGTTTTTCACCTAGTCTGTAAATAGAAATAAATGCAATATTCCAAAATATTAAAAAAAATAATTTAAAGAGAATACCTACTATTTTTAGTAAGTATTAATTTGTGTTATCTGCTGTAACGCTGAGAAATGGATCCTACTAGAACGCAAAAACTAATAAACCCTCAAATTTTCGAAGTATGATAGATGTTTTGCAATATTTAAATGGATAAGCGCACTAAAAGGGATAATAATCACAATATTTGGACTTAATCGGAAAGGTAATTAATATCTAACTAAGAATGCACACAAAATATATCGGCACGTAGTCTCTACTTAGAGGGGTATGCGAGAGCAATACACAAAATGCAATATCAATTGAAAGTCTAATAGCACATTGGAAATCGAAAAGATAGTTGTTCTTACAAAAATATATTGTTTTCATGCTGATTGACAATAACAGATGTTATAATAAAATTTTAATTTTTTTTTTTTTACACAGTGATCACCACTTATCAAGGCCCGGAAGCCACTCAGGGATAAGGGTTATTGCAAGTACATTACGTTAGTGAGGAGATTTGCTGAAATGTTTACTTAAGGGGGCGGTTCATTAGAAATTTGTTAACATTGGACTTGAAGACAACCAAGTTGTAGTCAGGAGGGAAGCAGGCAGACGGAACAGAGTTCCACAGGCGTGCAGTTCTAAGAAAGAAGCCTTGTTCATGGAATCTGCGTTTTGATTGATAATACAGTAAGCAGTTACCTATTAATTTATCGAGCATTATTTTTCTTTTCTTTTTACTCCTGTGTACCTCAAACAGATATTATTGCTACTCGGATGTTATGGGTTGCTATTTGGGATCATATCTATATAGACATTTTTGCGGAGTTTAGAAACAAGATGTCTGTTCACATGTTTTAATTTCTGTATCCTATCACGGTAAAAGTAGAACGGTAGCAAAAGCAATTGCAAATTTTTTGGTCGAAGGTCAGAAAATGATTAGGCTTTCGAAAATTAAAGAAACTGCGGTGAATATTTAATCTATTTCTACATGCCCGTTAAGCCGAAGGTATTTACGTCGAAAAGGGGAAAATGGGCTTCGGTTTAGATACTTTTAAACAGAACGCCGCATTGACGCGATGGACAGAGGTCCGAGTTTGGTTTATATCCTGAGACATATTGGGTTCGCAACTATTTTTTAACCCTGTTTAATGTGGAAGAGACTAGTGATAGATGAATCAGGAACGATACGGCTACAATACTCTGTGCATGGGAGAATGGTGATTTTAAATATACATGTGCCTAATTTTCTAGCATGATTCAGAGAGCCCGCCTTCGTTTAATAATACGTGCCATTTTCTCGATCAAGTATGCTTTAATTTACTCTGCGTCTGAACATTTTTAGTCGAGAACCGTTTACATCATTAGTCTACAGCCTTCCTTAAGAAATATGCAGTGAAAACAATTCTGTTATATTAACGTGAAACTGATTATTATGGCCTGCACAATTTAATAACATAGCATATTTCGTTTTTAATAGTGGCTGGCTTCATACTTTTATTTCAGATGTGTAGAAGACAAACTATCGACATATGTGATTAACCTACTGAATGTCGAAATAAATCACTAAGAAAAATATTTGGAAACATTATGCATAGGTATTATTATTTTATACTCTGATTTTACAGAACCCAATAATATGGGAGAAATATAACTTATATTGAGCCACCATTTTACTGTATATATCACGACTGAATATTGTCAGACCATGAGAATATTATTAACTATTTTTATCGTTTTTATTTGATTATATTCATAGTCATAGGGCTGAAAGGTAACGCTGTCGCATAAAAAAATACTACAGTTTATTTTTAAAATGTTTTATTCAAAACAATTAATTCAGGTAACTTGATTATGTACTAGAGCTGACCTCTATTCAATTCTTCAGCCCAAATCAAGCCTCGATTTGGGTCCGGAGCTGGAAGCATCCCTCTTCCACAAGCGCTGCTGCGAACTCGGCGAATACTCGACATAAGGCGGCGATCAGGCTGGCTTTGGTGTTGTTTAATCTCATGTTTGTGATGTTCTCTACGAATGACCTAACGAAGTAGTCCAGCGGATCCAGGTCGTGGGAGGAAAGGGGGGGTGACAGAAGGGTACATTGTTGTAGCACTCTATCTAAACTAAGCCTGGGACTCTTTGGACTTGTGGGAAGCCGCCGAGTCCTGTTGCAACATTCAGGATCTGCCAGCTGCGATTTGACCTGCCAGCTGCCATCTGATTACTCCAGGCATCACTACACTTTTAAGCACATCGAGGTATATATGTAACTAGTAATTTAACTTTTCTGAATTTTTAGATGAGGTTTCGTTATTCGTATTCGTCGGACTACTGCTCTTATCTTGAGTGTGATTTCCATTTAAATATGATAGCTCTAATAGAGGTTGGAACCTTGAATAAACCCGAAGCACAAGGAGATAAAATAAGATAGAATTTGGGACAAGTATAACACGATCGGGCAGTCACTTGCATGTGACTGACTTAACCTGCTACACTAATTGTCTTAGACACGGTTCCCTGATGACGTGGCGATGGGCCGTCATTAGGGCCTGTAAGAGAAAATGCATACCTGAGATGTTGGATGTGGCTGTATGGTTCCTTCTTCTCCCAGGAAACGTCTTGACCTTTGGTAGCATTCGGGTTGGTATCTTCCTTTTCCTCATGGCTGCCTTGTTCTTCAATGAAGGCATTTATGGCAGACACAAAAAACGACACACGACATAATTGTAATAATGTATTGTATCATCTTAACTTTTTATTTTACAAAAAATATTACAATACAATATACAAATTATAATTAATTTTTATAATTAAGCCTTAAAAACTAATTAACCAAACCGTACTAGTGTTTAGGGAGGGGGCGACCCCCTCATTTACGTAGAGACAGAAATATGTGTGTTCACCTAATGACGGTCCGGACAGAAAGAGGAGGCGATCTAGAAAGGGAATTCTGGGAATGCATTTCTTTGTATGTCTACCCTCATGTCTGAACCACCACTCGGCCATGCTGAAAGTGTGTTAGAAACCGTGGCACTGAGATTTAGTGCCACACAAGTACTCGACTATTCAACCCCTCTAAAACCGAACATATCAACTTGAAGATTATTGGCTCTCAAGTCACTGCATTGTGACAGTGATATCATAATACTACCAGCAGACAACGCGACGGTGTTAATGGATGGAGTAGAATTTTTCCAGAAATTAGCAGATTTCATAGAATCTGGTTGCTAGTAAAAAAGAATGTAAACTTGAAAACGGAAATTAATCTGTCACAGATCCTCAGTAAGAATAAGGACCTAATGCCAGTTGCAAAATACAGATAGGTAGTATAGCCTTACATCAAGCTACAACACGAAGGCGGCTTCCCTAAGATCCACAATGGCAGTATTCCATTAAGGTCAATTGACAGTGCACGAATTTTACAATGTCATCCGTTAAGGCGATTCCTGGTAAATATAATCACCCCAATCATCAGAAAATCTCAATCATAGTCAGGAATTCAGCTCTCTTCGTGGAAATAATTAAAAATGCTCCCATCTCTTCCATCAAATGGTGGTCTCGATCTAGTGAGTCTGTTCACGAAAGTACTCACTGACAAGACTCTGACAGTGGTACGGCATAATCTTACTTTTGATGCCTCACGAGAGTAAACGCACTGAAGCCTCATTTGATAACATAATGGAGATGTTGACCTTCTGTTTTGAAAGTACATACCTAGTGATGGAATCTGATATATATCAACAGGAGGAAAGTCTAGCGATAGGATGGCCACTACCGCTAGTACTGGGCGATGCATACATGGAACACTTTGAGGAAATCGTATTAGTATCGCCACAACTAAAGCCAACAATGTGGTTGCGTTATGTAAAGGACACATTCATAATTTCGCCCTATACAGTTTACGATGGAAAAAGAACATAATAACAAATTATCGTTCCTATATGTGCTGAGAACCCGGACTTGCAAAGGGTTTATGCCATCTGTATACGGAAATCTATTTTTCAATGGAGAGTACCTCAACTTCAACGCCCTCTTATCCATATGATATAAAGAAAGCAATTACCCATTCCTCACAACACTGAGAAAAAGCATGATGTAGTAATAGCAGTGCATATCAAGAGGAAGGTGAACAATAAAAAAAATCCGTAGAAACAATTATCCAGAGAGCATGACATCCGCAACAATAAATAGACACCACCCAGAAACTCAGCACGGTTTGTATGCTATATATAAAGAGTTTATCTAAACAATTCAACGAATATGTAATCCATATGAAACCAGGACAGTATCAGGAGTGATTACACTCTCCGGAAACAGCCACCTACAGAAAAAATCATGACTGAGAACTGTGTAAATATGGAAGACTATATATAGTAAGACGCGTTGTTGCCTAAAGGAAACCCCATAGTACGTGGAAATATTGAAAAAGCAGGCATAAGTGAAGATATTGAGGCAGATCAGGGAAACCAGTCACTATTATGGGATGAAGTGAAAATCATAGACAGAGAAGAATATTTAAGAGTAAGACGACTCAGAGAAGCAGGGCATATGCTTGGAAATAACTCATTACTAAGTAGGCCTAGTATAAGTTTGAATACGATATGGGAATTATTAATTATACACAATATATTATAAATACAAGTAATAAGTATAAGTATAAATATAGAGATAGAGATAGATAGCCGTTAATATATAGTAATAATAAGTAATAAACAGTGATATTTACAACTAGAAATGGAGTACATTTAAGGTTTCTAGTACAAATTTTAATTCGTACCAGAATTGCCTGCAAGGACACGTGGCGCAGTGGTTAGAGTAATTGGAAAAATCAATTGTGACAAGTGATATTCCCCTGAAGATTAAAGGTTCAATCCCTAGTGTTGGTGACAAAAATTCAGAATCACGCAGGACCTCTATTCAGTAATGGCTAACCGAACAATAGCACGCTACACACGTGAAGTAAATAAAGGGTTCCGTTCAAAATTCTGTTCAAATTCCCGAGTTCTACAAAAACATTTCCAGGTTCGACAAGATACACCTAAGAAGGTCGGAGGTTACATCGACCGACACGTTGGGAAACCACACTGAAATGAGAATAGTAGTCCGATGAATCCAAATAATAGTAATTTCACTATTTTTAATTATGTTTCTTTTATAATTTCTTATTTATGTAACGGAAATTATTTGGAGGTGAAAGTAAATAGTACCAGTTTGAAGTAGCATCGCCATTTTATTGGTCGGATTATTTTTTTACTTTCCATTCTACTTTTGTTTTTAATTGCAACAATATTCGGCCGAATTCCAATACGTGGCAGCTAAAATAAACATAATGCTGTCGACACGAATTACTTTTATGTTGTTTTGTTCACACATAATGTTGTCTCATGAAAAAAAGGGCCCCTTTTCACACAGACTTTTTGGACACTCGATAGTGTCATTATAACTAAATTACGAGTATCGCTTTTAAATAAAACAAAGCAATTTCGCTCCCTCACATAGCCACTCTATCCTTGCATCTGGCCCATTTTACTTCTTATACTGACAGCTACTGGACATTATGCTGATTTAAAAAAATATTATTCCTGTTTATTTTTCAACCCAAACAAGTGCACCGGGAACAAATCTTTCGGAATCTTTTGCGTTTTTTCTACTGGTTGGAAATACTTGAGATTTTGCCAAGGCCATCAAGTTTTTTTTATATCGTGACGTCATCACTAGATGGGTAGCTAACCACGGCTCAAAAGAGCCCTTTCTACCCTCGAGAGAAGGATAGACTGCGCCAGTTTCCCAACCAGGTATTGTTACGACGCGGTACATATATCGCCTCGCCTTCATCAAAGCATCACTTATCTGGTACTGGCTAGGCTCACCGTCGGTTATCTGGCGAAAACCGGTGGGTCACCGTGATTGCGCCGTATATAATAATATATTTCTTTTACTGTTTATTCTACTGTTTAATAATTATCAATACGCTATCATTATTTTATTACTATTTTTCTCTATATAATAAATGTTCTTTTATTTCAATCTATATACCTATAGAATGTGTGTTTTTCGTTTTGGCATTGATATAAAAATCTGCTTTTACCATATAATTATTAAAACGGACTTTCAATATGCACAATAACAGAAATACGAAGGACTAATAATTTCAATACTCTTTTAAAAAATTGCGAAATTTCATTCCTTTTTGAATTTATGGTTTCTTATTCAATGATTTGTTTCATTTAATTATTTCTATGTGTGCATATATACTACATCGTGTATTACTGAGAAGAATTTAAAATTAAAACGTTCTATCACACGAAAATAGTTTAACACATTTCATAAATAAGTATGAATTTTCGTGGATTTTAAAATATATTCAAATTTTTGCCATTAACCTAAATACATTCATAATACACTGAAGAAGTAAGTCCGAATTTTCGTCGATTTTTAAATATTTTGAAATTTTTGCCTACAGAAAAAAAAAAAAAACTTTCAGGATACAGCAAAGACCTAAGTTAGTATTTTCGTCAATTTTTAAATTTTTCCAAATCTTTTATACAACTAAAATACTTTCGTAATATAGTGACGAAATAAGTTTGATTTTTTTTAGATATAAGAACATATTTGCATATTTTACTTAGAGCCGAAATCATTGTGTATCACGTTGTTGGAGAATAGCTGGGCAGAAGCACTAAATTACCGGTTCAGCTCTCTTACTATCGGTGTGTCTGCTTATGTGTGTATCCATATATATATATATATATATATATATATATATATATATATATATATATATATATATGATTGCAAATTCTTGTCAGACGAGTGCCACTCCCTCAGACACTTAAAATCCATGAGCCCAAATGCCTGAGGGAGTATCTATACAAATATGATGTTACAGAGTCTAAGCTTTGTACGACAGCTAAGTCTCTCTCTCGGTTCAAAATGTTGAGATCCAGCAACAAGCAAGAGCAAGATAGCCAGCAACAAATTAAACCGCAGACCATCTTAATGCGGGTACTGGTTTCCCACTTAATTGTTTTTTTTAATCAGAGATTTGTTTCTCCAAGAAAGGTTGCCTTCACCACGGCTTACGGGAGCTCTCTCCACCCCAATACACAGACACACACACACACACACAAATATACACGGTGCTAGTTGGCCGTTGACCCAGAAAAAGAGTTCATTCGCCCTTTGGGAGGTCTGGTTTTTAATCCTTCAGGGAGACTAGCCGCCCTCTTCACCAAACAAGTCTACATATATATATATATATATATATATATATATATATATATATATATATATATATATATATATATATATATATATCTTACTAGCTATGCATCTATTTATGTATCTTTCTCTATATATAATTATCTAACTATCTCTAGCGATTAATGGTCAACAGCGATTCAATTATCATGTTTTCACCGGTCAGATGGCACCAGAACGTATCCGAACGGGACTATAAGTGACGTGTCATATGTCAAATGGACCGGTTTAGGCAAATATAGGGGAGTTGGGTTGGGAATGGTCACATAGTTTTCATTTAGTGTTCTCGTTAGTAAGAATCTTAGAGTGGTAGAGACAGTCTTAGGGTGTTCATGTGTTGAGTGTTATTATGTCTTAAGATCTTCATGTTGGTGGAGATAGCATATATATATATATATATACATATACATATACATATATAAAGAGAGAGACAGGTCTGTATATATACACTAGACAGTGCACATGTTACCACAAGAAAATCAAGCCTGTAATTCAACAAGATTTTTTTAAATATATTGATTTAGACCGAGAGTGCGTTTGCCATTTACGTTTGACAGTTGTACATATAATAAAAGCACGCTACCTTTCTCTTGTAATGATGAACACAGAATGACGGCAGTTATAAAAAACATGATGATCATTTATTCTTCGGCCAGTCAGAAATGATTCTGTATTTCAGGGATTCAAAGTTGCTACATGGTTATTTATAAACCGTCTCGCTTCCTAGAGGGTGCCTTGGCTCTAACCGAGAATCGGTCTTAACCTCTCTGCTTCTCTGATCTTGCTGATCTGATGCATCTCTTTCTTCTTCTCTGATTCTGACTATCTTATCTAACTAAATTCATAACTCATGGTGTCACTGTATGACCAAACACGTGCATATGAATCACATGGCATGACATGCCTCCGTGTTTAAGCATGCATTGTTATTCGCATGTTTCTTACAAAATGACCCTCTAACCTAATTTTCGTAGCCCACTTTACAAATATAATTTGCCATTGTTAATTTTTAAATTCCTTATTTTAATTTTCATTTATATAACAGAAACAAAAATTCATAATTACTTACATTTTTCAATAAACAGATATCAACATATTTTGTGTAAGCTAAACAATGCCAATTCCACAGTTCTTGTCTTCAATAACATTCTGTATTTATTTTAACATGATTGGAATCAATTCCAAATCTCGTCGCAAGTTCAGATCCTTTACTATCCTATTTCATATTTACATTTAACTAATTCCCTATTTTTGTACTTACATGAAAGGGAAAAACCCTTATACTGTAACATTCCTTCCTCTAATTTTTCAAATAAAAATGCACGAATTTTTACATTTTAGTACATTTATTTATATAACCACTTGGCTAAGAAAGATCAAACACCATAAAAAAACACGAAACTTTTTTCCAAGTCAGCCTTTTCCAACTGACTTCATAATTTTATTTTAAGACCAGACTCCCTATCATATCTCCCTGGCATATTCCTTTTGGGTGTATGGTAGTACCTCATATAACTCACGTCAGCTGCTTCATCCAGCCACCCTTATTCCGTAAACTGTTCTCATATTATCTCTTTACGAATTCGACGACTCTTCATCCAAATGTGTCCTTGATCGTTTCTTCCGCATGGTTGTTCTATTAATTAGAGCTTTGTTTTCCTTTTGTAACTAACTTATCTTTTGAGGACATTCTCAAAGCTCATTTACCCTCATGATTGGCTTCCAAAGTTTAAGATATAACTTCCATCCATTAATTCGCGAGGAGCACCTTGCTTGGACATTTAGAACTTGATGAAGACTTAGAAAATATCACCCTTAACTAACTCCTTTGTGCCACAATACTTATTTGCGCATTAAATCTATCTAATATCCCGATTTTTGTGATTTTTCTTTTCTCTCATCAGCGCTCCCAAGATCCAGCAGAAGTATCCCGCATTCCTACATCGCTAAAAAAATATAAGGTTATATCTTCTTACGTACCTACTGTATATTTTAATTTTCTCGCACCTAATTGAGCCATATGTGATTTGCCTACCATGCCGACTCTCATAGGTCTCTGGTATCCTTAAGGATGCTCCTATCTTCTCCACGCCTCTCTCCAATTAAATAAGCCAAGTCTTACCTCCTGCTTGGAATCGTCACGTGCGACCAGCTCTTATTTTCAACCACTTAATTACACCAGGGGTCATCTTATTCTCCTACGGGCATCTCTAATGCTTTCTAGGCACGTGACTCTTCTTGCGAAAAATATTTATGGACACATTATTAAAATAAAGCAAATCTCTCTTTTGGTTTATCACATTTGTAAAAACTCCCCTAAAATACTCGTTTACGTAATTGCTATTTGTGTCCCCTTTCTTAAATTCTATTTTTTCTAATCAAACCATTTCCAGTATCATCTTATTTTACCTGGCTCAGTTAATTCTAATGTATATACTTAAAAATGACTACGCATCCGGAGAAAAATCTCACGAAAGAAAACACCACAAACAAATTCTACAACCATTTCGAAAATTAGAATAAATATCAACTGCACCTTTAACTCTTCCAAAACTTAATAACTAGTTGGCCCTTATTCAACCCAGGAGTGTGACTTTTTTTCTTAAACTGCTTAAATCTTATTTCCTTCTCCTATTCTCAAGTTTATTATTATTATTATTGTTATCATTATTATTATTATTATTATTTTTAATATCATTATTACTTAATTAACAACATGTATTTACTTTTTTATATTTTACATAATTTCAATAAAACTCACAAGTCAAAGATTAACTCCTCCTATATTTTGAGAAAAATACATTGCAAGAAAAGAACATCTCGTACAATACCGATTCGAGAAAACATCAATTATATAAAAATGAAAAAGACAAACAATTCCTCTCAGCTTTCACAAAGTCTCGCCTTACCAATAATAAAACCCCAACTAACAAAACACAGTTTCGTGAAAACCCAAATTTTTTCAACGTCATAAATTTTGAGGTTGGCTACATCACAGCATATCAGAAATAAAAAAAATCACAGTCGTTTGCATAAAATACATAGACATATACAATTAAAATCCATAGTCGTTTCCAAAACAAAAAAAAACGACTCACTTTTAAACTTCCAGACAATCCTTCAGAAAACAAAAGTTCAAATCGATGGAAACTAAAATTGTCCACGTCACCCTACACTGAAGTTTTCTGAAGAAGAAAAAAAATATCACCTTTTACTTATCCGAGTGATTTTTATTATGGCCTCTTCTGCCATTTGCTCTTCTGCCACTTACGCCACGTCAGAGGAATTCCATTTGGTCCCCGATGCCGGACAGAAATACATTTCGCTGTGCTATATTGGAAAAAAAAACTTTTCTCCATTTCGATAACCGCAACAGTTTTTAAGGCATATAGCTCTGCGAAAATTATCGGGATCCAACACATGGACTTTTCTCCATATTATTCTTACTCGAAATCACGGACTCCCATCACCAAAGACAACACTTGTGTTTTCTTTCTATCTTCTTTCTTCATCTAAAAACATAATTTTAACATTTCATAAAAAAGTTTACACCATTTATATACAATGAATAACATTTTTCCACGCCAGAAAAATATCCGTAAGAAAAACCCGTACAATTAGGGGAAACATTCACATTAGCAAGAAAGTGTCTATTGTTTCTTCCAAAAAAGAAAGACACACACTTTTACAGTCTTTAATTGCAACATTTTAAATATATATAATCGTGTAACTTCTAACTCATAACAAATATTTTTGATTGGTGTCTCTGGTAATTGTTACAAATCATTTCGCCACACTGTAACTAAATTCATATGTTCTATTACTCTCTTTTCTTTTTTTCTTTCTGTTTTTCACGTTTGCTGTATATTAAAAATTAACAATTTATTTATTAATTATGTCGATATCTATATATTTTTTTCAATTTATTCTGATTATTTTTCTACACCGTAATGTTAATATTTTTTCTTTCTGTGTTTTCAATGTTCATATTCAAAATTCAACAATTCGTTATCTGTATGTCGATCGAACTATCTGTGTTTCTCTTATTTCTTCTTAATTTACCATATAAATCGTTCTTTACATAATTTTAATGTGTCTATTTTTCTTCTTTTATTTCGTTGTGTCTATATTTTTTCACCGTCGTTCAATGAAAGGACACTACGTTGTTTTTTTTCTATTTTAATTTATTATCTTTTAAACTTTTATGTCTAGTGTACAATATATTTTTTTTCTTTTCGGTGTGTCTAGATAATATTTTTTTATAGTAGCCTCAAGGCTCGATTTTTTTTCTTTCCGCCCTTGTACGGGTGGACTGGTCCAACGTCCCCAAAATTGAGTAATTTTTCGTTGTCATCTCTAATATTGGATTAGAAGAGATTGCGTATATAATATATTTGTTGTATCATAAAGGGGATCGTGTGTGATCGTCTAGTCAGAGTTAATGTCGTGTGAGCGTCTAGCTGTTCTTTCTATTAAATGAAGTTAATGTCGTGTTAATGTCTAATGTGATATATCTTACAATATTGTGTGCTCGTCTGGTGGTCCAGTCTATTAAATGATATGTTCATATGTCATTGTGTGTGTGCGTGTGTGTGTGTGTGTGTGTGTGTGTGTGTGTGTGTGGTACATGTCATGTATTTTTCAACTTACCATCTGCGTCTGGATGTTGGTCCATCTGGAATCATCTCGTCTTGGAGGAGATACCTGGTACCTGTTTTGAACGAAGATTCAATCACTCCAAGACAAGAAATTGGTTTTATAGTCTATTTCACTTTCCAGATGTATCGCAGAAGATGTGGCCGGTGTGGTTCTGTTCTACACACGTCAGCATTCCCTCCCCCAGTGAAGGGGAGGAGACAACGGTAAAGCCGCCCGTCCTCTCCTTAGTCTAAACCAAACCTCCACGATTCAGCTAATCTAATCACGTGACTCATACGCAATCCTATTAGCTTATCCTGACTTCCGGTCAACGTGTCTAACTATAATTTACACACCTCCCCCCTCTCTCTCTCTCGCGCGCGCTCTCTCTTGATCCATTCTCTAACAGAAGCCGGGGATAGCAGGTGGGCTAACAACGATTTTCTTCTTGAGAAATAGGCTGTCTCTGAATTGAAACAGAAGGACCACCTAGCCAAAAATCGTCAATCACTCCCTTCTGCGACGACAAATACCTGGGAGTTAATAAAATGCATAAAACCCCACCCAGTCTTCCGTCATGTCTTAAAAGATTCCTATACACATATTCCACTTCCACCAAAGATGGTTTACGATTCTCCCAGATGCAAACAGCAGTAACATATATTTCATCATATCACGGTATGTGTATGTAATATATGTTGTGACATTCACACACCAACATCTATACGAATAACGGGCTGATAAAATACACCATAAGGAGTTTAATACAAACAACCGTTAGTCAACAAACACAACGAACATAGTTACATATATATGGTGCGTTATGATATGAACATAACATACATTAATGAGTCCAACATACCATACAAAATTCTATCATTTCACACAAATACGTCACAAACGCACCTATCTAACAACGTGACATTCACTGCCGATTTGCATCTGGTTTATATAATACAGCGACAAGAGCAGTAGATTTTAACAATTTTCGAAGTCTTGCCTACAGCTAAAAGACTTTTATTTTACAATCCGAATTTTCTGTAGGTTTTTATATAGTTTTGTATTTGCATGTGTCGGCTACACTGACTCACTTGATTTTTTTCCATAATTTTACACCGGGGATGTCGATATTTACCTGATGTTTATTTAATAGTTTCACATTATTTTAGCTAATAAAGCCATTGTTTTCTACTGGAATCGGTTCAGTTTTTTTAAATTCCGTTTTGACTGATACAACATAAGCAACAACGCGGATAAACTTTTTATATATATATATATATATATATATATATATATATATATATATAACGGCTAAATACAGACCAAAAACCATGATGAATTTAAAAAATAAAAAAGGTTAGCTAACTATTTTCGTTTCTCACTTATCAAAGCTAAATCGGGGAAAATCCGATTTAAAACAAACAAAAAACTCATGAATTTGGCGGGTGTAGGAAAAAGCAGAAATAAACGAGGGAAAATTACATAGAGACTAAATTAAGTCGTAGAAGATTTTCTTTTTGCTTGCAGAGAGAAGGTCTCAACGATTTTAAGAGAGTCTCTAACATTTTCAAATGATAGGGAGAGTGCGACTTACAAAGGATCGTAAACATGTCAGAACTGAAAAGCGTTGCATACGCATATTTATTTATAGGATGGTCGAAAATCGCAGAACCATGCGTATTACTCAGAACATCCGAGGGTGAACATTTTGCATAACGAATCTATGAAAGCACATGCTATTTCAAACGAAATTCTTTTCTTTGCGATGTTCGCCCAACATAGTGCGCACTGCAACTACATTTAAATAAATAAATAATATAATTATTATGGTGGGGGGGGAGAACATCTTTCCGAATAGAGGGCAGCATAAGCCTAGTTTTAAAAACAACAGGCGGGTTCGATGCAAAATAACACCGTTGCACAGATAAAGAAATTTGCTTAGGAAATCGGTCACTGATGTTACCTAGCCAAGGTAGAAGTAAGTACACAGGACATCTATTAGCTATAATTTATTTGGGTTTATGAAAATTGGCAATTCTCTTATTGATAGTAGTTTCAACGATATCCAAGGGGAAACCCTTATTACAAAGTGGCGTAGTGATAAATTTGAGTTCGTCATCTAAACTAACTTCAGAACAAATCATCAAGACCCTATGTGCTAACGTTTTGATTAAATTATAATTTTTGGTTTCTAGGGCAAAAAGAGTCTCAACGCGTATACAGACCCGTAAAAGTTGGTGTACGATAAACAGAAGTAAGAAAACACGAGAATGTCTTGGACAAAAAACATCCAACAACGGAAGAGTAGAATTCGTTTCCTTGTCTACCGTAAACTTAAGGGCTGGATGAACGTTATTAACGGACACCAAAAAAGCATCCGAATTCGTCTCGTTGTCAAATAAGCAGAAAGTGTCGTCAACGTAACAAAAATAAATGTCTGGTTCATGCAAACCAGAAAATAGACCCTCTTCATGAAAATCCACAAACATATTAACCAACGCTGGTCCCATAGGGAGCCCATGACCACACAATCCGACTGTCTGTACATAATATTGTTGAAAGTGAATTCTACCGACATGGTGGCGACTTTCCTCAATTCTACACAAAATATTTTCTGGTATTGGGGAGTTGGAAGTATACTCCAATTTAAAGCGCCAGGACAAATATTGATACTCTCTAACAATGGGATGCAAGTAAACAGACTGGAAATATCGAAGGAACATATAAATTTGTCTGAATGAGTATACTTTTGTATAAAGTTAGCAACGCTAAAATAATCTTTAAACAATATGAATTATAAAGTTCCGAAACAGGTTCTAAAATAATTGTCAGTCATTCCGCTTGCTTATGTTGACAATACCCTATCATAGATTATATGGGGGTCAGCGGTACCCCTCTTTATAGGTATTAGGCAAACCATACAAACGAGGACGAATAGAACCAGTAGAACGAATTAAATCAGAAATGAAAGTGGGAAGAACATCACTTTTGATGCATTCGACAAGTTGTTTTTGGAACTTGGTCTCGAGAGAAACATAAACTCATGAATATCTACCGAATTCAACAAATTTAGATGTGCCCCTTAAATAGTCAACATTTTATTGACATAATCCTGGTGATCCATAATGACAACGCCTGAACCTTTATCGGGTTTTGTGAAGACCAAAGATTTACAATTGCAAGGTGCTTTGATTATACGATAATGTTCACTTCGCCATTTTGCTTCACAAAACGGAATGGGTGTGCCCGCATAAGAATGTATTACGTCATTAAGTTTCACCTTAAGGTGACTGACCATAGAGTCGGAAATAGGAGAAAGTATTTTTAATTGAGCAAAAATAAATTCAAATTCAGCATATATTTCTTCAGCTTTGGGGGTATGGGAGGAATGCAGCAGTACAAGCCACGCGAAAGAATATCAAGTTCAAGCTCAGACAACTGCACAGAAGACAGATTTAAGACGTTCTGAGTAACAATAGTGTTCGGCGAGAAACTATATTTTTTGAAGACCAAACGTTGCAAATGCTTTTGATTTTTTAACGATAACCTAGAAAGGTTACGTTCGTTAATTATTGCATTAATAAAAATGAATGAAATGAGGGAATGCCCTTTTAAGTTATGGTGCACAGTTAAAAAATGGAACCACTCACAATCTAAAAAAGAATTTAGTTGTTCATCGTTTATGCAGCACATTTTTCATCAATTAATGTAGTCAGAATTATCAATAAGTGTGAATGGTTTTATGCAAGTGACCATTGCTTTAAGCAACGCAAAGTGTAAATAGTCAATAAATTTTCTTACTTTGGTTTATGAAAATAAAATTGGAGAACTAATGAGTCAATCGAGGATATGTATTTAAGTAAATCGTCGTAGGGTGCGTATAGGAACTGTGCTTGATATATATATATATATATATATATATATATATAGTAATTTATAAAATATATATGGCGATTAAGCTACACTGAATATTCCGCGTTTCATCGACTCTAGGATTCTTCAGGCTTATGCGCGAATTTTGTGGTTGTCTGTCGTTTTTATATACGCACCTTCTATTGAGATGTTAGTAAGCCAATCAGGTTTTATTATCCAACGTGCCCTTCCTATCAGCCAATGGGCATGCACGTATATGACTATGGCCCATTTGACTTCTGGTTGACCGTGTTCTTTGTGTGTGTTCTATTTAGCCTGGATATCTAGTGCCTTGACCTGTTTTAAATCTAGGTTAGGTTTTTATGTTAGTTATATATATATATATATATATATATATATATATATATATGTATATGTATATATACATATATATGCATGATAGTTGTTGTATATATATATATATGTTTATTTATTTTATTTACTTATTTGTTTATTTTCTATTGTTTTTTGTTAGTGTTAAAGTTATTTTTTTATTTCTATCCTAGAGTAAATTTTATCCTATGAACACAGTTGTTCGCTATTCCTCTCCTACAATTTAATAGATGTTGGGGCTTTGTAAAGTACAGGATATAAAATTTTTCATGAAGGCATAATCTACATGGGTTGTCTAGGGCTCAACAGGTGTTTGCTTGACTTGCTATTTTCCATTCGACTACCGGCGAACGACCGCTTTCTTTGAGTTCCTAGTATTTATTTGCTAGCGTTGTTTTCATAGGGTGTTGTTTTATTGTTGAATGCACTTTTGTGGTCATAATATCGATTTCGAAATCTAAGGAAGTCACACCTACGTAATATTTCTTATTATTCGGGTATTCTTTAGCAAATATTGTAGCTTGGTAAACTACGCTTTTGGGTAGGCATTTATCCTGAACTGGGCAAAGTGTGCGGTATCTATAGTTGCATTTATCTTGTTCGTTATTAGTATTTATATTTTTATTTATAGTATGAGTGTTGTTGTCCGGGGAGATTTGATTATTATTATTATTATTATTATTATTATTATTATTATTATTATTATTATTATTATTATTGTTATTATTATTAGTAGTAGTAGTATTATTGTTGTTGTTGTTGTTGTTGTTGTTGTTGTTGTTTCTGCTAGTTATATATGTGTCTTTAGTGTTAGTTTTATTTTTGTTATGGTGTCTACTTTTTATGGGGTATTTTGTTGTTGTTTACATTGTTTTTATTTAATATTTTGTTATTATGTACTTTAATTATCATCTCTAAATTTTCGCAGCAGCTTTAGGATACCTTTAGGGTATTTTTATTGAAAATATTTGTAAAGGCTTGGTTTTGGGAAAGTGCTTTTCGATAATATCTAGAAGTTTCTTGGCAAGTTTTGTTTTTAACATTTGATTGTATGGGGTCGTATACTAGATTATATTTCTTTTTCTTCTATTTTTTATTTCATTATAGTTATTAGTGTTTTGTTGCTAATATTTGATGTCAATTTTTTTGTATCCACTATGTTTTAGTAAATAATAGACCCCATTAAAGCCACTTAATAAAAGAAAGTAAATGATATTTTAACCAAGATAATTCCCTTGTACCGATTCTTTATTTTTTTTTTCTATTTTACTTCAGTCGATGTTTTAAAAAATAAATGAGCTAATAAAACAAAACAAGCCCGCTGCTAGGACAACGAATACTTCCGCAAATTGCGTCGCGAGACTGCTCCTTCTGCGAAAACTGATCTGAATATCTCCTGAGGAAACGTCGCTGAATAGATGGAGTAAGCTGCCTCAGTATGGGATTCCTGTAAGCTTTACCAATCCTTTAAACTGACGAGCAAATGAAACAACCGCCTATTAAAATTTTGCTGGATACAAATGCAACCCTTATTGACCAAATGGCAGACCACTCATTACGTTAGAAATATCATTTTGGAAACATATTAAATCACGATGCTCCCTCGAAACGGCTCTACCTTCCTGAGAAACCTCCACCGGTACGATGCAAACTGAGATCCGCCAACGGAAAAAAGAAATACAAGGTATCATCAAAATAATAAAAAAAATGACAAAGCTGAAAAGTGTGGATGTACTTCCAGCGAAACACTACAGGAGCTGTCCCGATTCATGATCAGTTAGCTAAACCCAACTCTCGACGCTGTGTGGCGCTCTGAATAACCATATCCGGATTGGAGTGACGCAATACTTCTCCACTTATACAAAAAAAAGGCGACCATCGCGATTGAAGCAAAGATGAAGAGATTCATTTTCTTGACATTTACTTTAAAATCTTTTAAATTATACTTCTGACTCGTATCAAGAAGTTTTCATTTTATTTTTACCTGGGCCACATCACTTATCAAGACCCGTAAGCCACTCGGGGATAAGGGTTATTTTGTGTACAATAATCAATTGGATAATATCGTAGTAATAGTTGGTATTGGAGATTTGTTAAAGCGTCTTACTTAAGGAGGCTATTAATAAGGAATTCGTTTATGTTGGACTTAAAGGTGGGAAACAGGCAAACGAAAGAGAATTCCACAGGCGGGCACTTCTCATAAAAAAAAACTATATTCATGAACTCTACGTTTTGATTTAGGCACAGATAAAGAGTGGGGGACATTACTGACAGTGGTTTTAGCTAGACGGGTGTTGATCATGAAGGATTGGCGAAGGGGACCAGAGATTTGTGCTCGGACGATTACTTGCCATGAAAATGACGATAAAACAAAGACAGGCTCGCAACGTCTCTTCTGTGGAAGAGAGGTCGCAGGGAAGAGAAGAGAGCATCCCCCACTAAACCTCGAAGTCTATTTTGTACTTTGTCAAGGCAGGATAGGCTGTTTTTTAAGCTCCAGCCCAGATGTGGCAGCAGTATTCCATCTTTGGACGTACTTGGCTTTTATAGAGATAGAGAATTGCATCAGTAGTGAGATATCTTCTGGACCAGTAGAAGGATCCTACCATTTTCCCAGCGGCCTGGGCAACATACTTTATATACGTGTTCCATTTCAGATCAGGAGTAAAGGTAAAACCCAGGAGCTGGTCAAAACATGACGCCTCCCAAAGACGAGAGCTATTCATTTCTATTGAGGCTAGATGAGGAATAGAGCATTGACAATTACAGTAAAAAAAAATATCGTTTTCGTAGGTGGGTAAAATACGAAATGAAGAAACGGGAAAGAATTATATTATTTTAACGCGTTTATTACGAGAGGGATTAGGGAACGACGGCTGGAAATCGGACATGTTACGATGATCCAGATATAAATACAAGCTTTAGATTAAGAAATTAGGCTAGACATGAAAAAAAAAACTTGTGTTAAATTGGAATCATCTACATACGAATATATAATTGAGAGTTTTTTTTTCCAAGATTGAAATGAAATATATATATTTTTTAATTAACACATTTTTTGAAAACATTTTATTATAAAGATATTAAATATTGATATTTAATGAACTAAAAGAAAGAAATTTATATTCAAAACTTATGAAAGTATATAGAGACTAAATATTAAAGCTACGGTTATTCTAGAAATATTATGAGAAATCATATAAAATAGCTAGGTTCTTATTGTTGCAGAAAAAAAAGATATATTCGTTATAAAATCCATTTAAAATAACGTTCTGAGATATGATATTTAAACACACTTAGTAACCATTTAGATATCAATTATAACATATCACCATGTAATATTTATTAGAAAAAGTATTATAATTAGAAGTGACCTTATGGTAAATAGTGTTGTCATGTACATATAAATAAATTAATAAATTAATGAGTAAAGATGAAACTAAAAGTAAGAATCGATAATAATAAAAAGAATGCAAAAATATGAAATAATGATATATATATATATATATATAGAGAGAGAGAGAGAGAGAGAGAGAAAGAGAGAGAGAGTCATACAGATGGACGGACGGACCGACAGTTAAAGTGTGTAAGGAGGCGATGAAAAAAATCCAATTAATCGTGGATGTGAGGTTTATCTCCAAACTATATATATATATATATATATATATATATATATATATATATATATATATATATATATATACATATTTCAAAGGTGTACCAGTAGTTTCATTGCGCGAATTAAACCATTAAATGTTGAATGGAATCATCGCAAATTAATCAGCGACTGTTGTTTTCTTTGCATCGTTTCATTTTTTTTCAAATACTGATGAATTTGCCCTGATTCGGTTCAAACACTTATGGTTGATTCAACGCAATTAAACCACTGGTACGTCTTTGAAATATATATAAATAGTTTGGGGAAAAATATTGATTATATATATATATATATAAGTTACGTTACCAGATTCCCCACTTAATATTTAGTGTACCGCGTTTACATTTTCATGTATATATGTATATGTATATGTATGTATATATATATATATATATATATATATATATATATATATATATATATATATATATATATATATATATATAACACAATTTGAATTTAGATTTCAGCCAGTAAAGTAGCAGGTAAGCTTTTAAAATTAAAACAAAACATTGACCTTGGCATGGCGTAAGCTTTTTCTGTGCATGCGCTACTTAAATAAAATATTAAATTGGATGTTTGTTTTGTCGGGTTTTGCATACGTATAGATGTAGACCTTCGCTAGCGGATAACGCTTTACGCTGGATGTTTTTGTTTCTGTGCTTTCTGACAAGCTCAAGTCATTTTATTTTAAGTTTAGCGATCAGTGCTATATATTACGCACACTATAATTATCGATATAGAATTGACTTGATCATATAGATAGAAATCTGCATGAATTAATTAATACATACTATTTAAACGTATTTTATAACCGATAAAACTGCGCACCACTCTACATGTAATAATATATACAATCTGTTTAAGTCGACTTTCAAACATGGCTATTTAAACTAAAATATTAGCTTTTTGTACTTTTGCTTATTCACGTCTTATAATATAATTGTTTTGCCTCAAGTTTAAACTGAACTTACATCCATTCTACAATTATCATTTTTTTCCATTTTTTACTAATTTTGCGTTCGTTTATTTCAATTGTTCTTTTTAAATTCGATCTATTATACTGTGTTCTACTTACCGTTTTATTAAACATGATTTACACATTTTTTCTTAAAGATAATAGAATTATGCTATTTTCGTATTTCCGCGTATCAACCGATTATATTTGATTCTTCGATTCTTTATTATTTTTCTTTCAATAAATCCTTTTTTTAATGAACATAATTCCTATATATATATTTTCTTTTATAACGTAATACACAATCTCTTTATTTTCGATTGGAGCAACCTACATTTTGTAATTGCAACTTTAAACAGTTTCCTTTGTTAAGTTTCTAGTTATTTATTTATTTATTAATTGTATTTATTTGCTTCCCCCACCAAACCAAACTAGGCACAAGACCGTTTTTAATGTGGGGTAAAAACCAGCTCCCTTAAAAGTAGGCAAAAAGGGGGCACTCTGGTTACCAAAAATAATAATTATCCCAGTAAAGAGGGGTTCCCCTCCATTGACTGGGACAAATTACCTAAAGGGCAGCATCTACAGAACATATACTACACATTGATTCCGGTCCGAATGCCAAGAACAACAGGGTAATCATTTGCTCCCCCCACCGAGCAAATTAGGCACAAGGCCACTTTTTAATGTAAGGAGTGAAAGGGAAATGGGGACCAACTCCCCGGGGAGTAGGGGAGCTGGATTGTGACAACTGGCATGAAGGGTTGTCCCTACATTGACCAAGGTCTTATATGTGTGGTTGCCCCCACATATGATCTTTGATAGCAGTATCTGGCGGAACATATGGTATTTATTTGCTCCTCCACTGAGCAAATTAGGCACAATGCCGTTTTTTAATGTGTAGAGAGTGGCAGGGGGAGGGAAAGGGGGATCCAGCTCCCGAGATGTGGGAAATGGGAGCTGGATAGTAACTGTGGTCTGTAGGGTGATCCCTACATTGATCAAGTTCAGATATGTGGGGTTAACCCCACATATGGTCTTTGCTAGTCATAGCTAGTCTTTGCTTGCAGCATCTGCCGGAACAGATTGTATTTATTTGCTTCCCAACTGAGCAAATGAGGCACAAGGCCGTTTTCTAATGTGGAGAAAGAGGGAGGGGGAGGGAAAAGGGGGCCAGCTCCCAATGGATGGGAAATGGGAGCTGGATAGTAACTGTTGGTATGAAGGGTTGCCCCTACATTGACCAAGGTCTGATATGTGGAGTTACCCCCACATATGGTCTTTGCTTGCAGTATCTGCCGGAACAGATGGTATTTATTTGCTCCCCCACTGAGCAAATTAGGCACAAGGCCGTTTTTAATGTGAGGTAAAAACCAGCTCCCCTAAAAGTAGGCAAAAAGGGGGCACTCTGGTTACCAAAAATAATAATTGTCCCAGTATAGAGGGTTTCCCCTCCAGTGACTGGTACAAATTATCTTAAGTGCAGTATCTGCCGGAACAGATACTACACTTTCATCCTGGCCAGAGGGCCAAGAACAACAGAAAAAGCAACCCTTTTTTATTTATTTATTTATTTATAATTCAGTCATCTTTCTATTCATGTCATTTATTTTCTTTTTCTTTATTTCTCTATTATCTATTATTATTTATGCTTATTGGTTTACTTTACTTTATTCGTCCCATTTTCATCCCAAACAAGGCACAGTGTCACTTTTATGTAGGGGGTTATAATGACGCACACACTTTGCAGGGATACTATGTAGTGATTCATGCAGGAAGATATATGTTCACATTATATTGAGACCTTTGCATGTCAGTACAGTTGGAAAAACAGGAACCTGGAAGAGACTTCTAGATTGTAGCAATTCTGGAGGAAAAAAAACTATATGAGTAAAAGGCCTTCTTACATCTAGGGATCTTTACCGTGCATGGGTGACATTTTGTTGATTGTCTGGTTTGTCAGTGGTATTAAGGTCGAGGGGGGCACAAGGGTGTGTAGTTCGTTAGAACATCCATCATTAAAATACTTGAAGAACAGGCAGAAAGATACAACATTTCGTCGATAGGACAGAGGTTGAAGCTTGAATGAGAGTTCACGACCTGTAAGAGCGACTCTCTTTCTAACCCTGAGAGAGGCTAGTAGCAGGTACAATAGCCACAATGTGACAACAATACAAAATACATGGGGGAATGGTGGACATGTAGATGTACAGGATACTTTCAGCAATAAGTAACTCTCTAGCACGGTTCTATTAGTATTTTATTTCTCTCGATCTGGGCAGGAGCTACTAAGCCTATCCTGCCTTGACAGAGTACAAAATAGACTCCGTGGCTTAGTGGGGGATGCCCTTTTCTCTACCCTCCAACCTCTCTCCCACAGAAGAGACGTTGCGAGCCTATCCATGTTTTATCGTTATTTCCATGGCAGGTGCTCGTCTGAACTCCAAACTCTGGTCCCCCTCTCGCCAATCTTTCACGAAAAACACCCGTCTAGCTGAATCCACTGTGAAAAATTTCCCCCACCCTTTATCTGCTTCTTAATCAAAACGTGGATTCCCTGAACAAAGCTTCTTTCTTAGAACTGCACGCCTGTGGATCTCTGTTCCGTCTACCTGGTTCCCGCCTGACTACAACTTGTATGTCTTCAAGTCCAACGTTAACAAATTCCTAATGAACCGCCCCCTTAGGTAAACACTTCATCAAATCTCCACATTAAGGTGATGTACTTGCAATAACACTTATACCTGAGTGGCTTCAGGGCCTTGATAAGTGGTGACCACTGTGTAAAAAATATATATATATATATCTTTGTCGTATTGATTGTTCACCGTTACTAACATTTCATTCGCTTTCATTGAGAAGACGTAATACTACATTTGAGAACATTATAATTATTTGTCTTCAATTTAAAACTCCATGTAAATTTTAATTCAGAGCTCTATTATCTTCAATAGTCTTTCGTTATTATACCTAAGAAAACGAGAATGTAGATATGTTCGAAACATTTAGCACTGTTTTATGCGTTATTTGCTTGTAGGACTGAGAGAACGCTCGAATTGTACCTGCGGCGATCGAGACAGGAACAGTTAAGCCAAGTCACACTACAACGTTTCAGTAATTTTTTAAAATATTTTCTCCTGTTTTCATTTTTTAAATGTTTTCTTCCATGATTGCGTTCTCCTTTATCCTATCGTAAATTATTATCGTGATTATCATTTTTATTTGTTTCTGTTTGTTCTTGTTTTTTTTTGTATTATGTATTTTTCTCATATCTTCTTTCTATTTTTTATGTGCTTATTTTTTTTTTCTATATTTTTTTGTTCGTTAAGGTGTATGCTACTCATGTCTTTCCAGCTTTTCTTATACGGTCTTCATTGTTTATTCTGTTTCTGATATATTATTTTTTTTATCTAATTGCTATTATGATCAGTTATTTTCTTAAATATTCTACGGGTTTGTTTTTTCGTTGATTACTTCTGTTCGTTACTTTATTTTTCTGTTATTCCATGTCTTTTCACTGTCACACAATCTGACTTACTTTTATTTTTATCCTTCTATGCTCTCATTTTCTCTTACAAATGTAATATTATGAGCGTTTTTTTTTCTCTGATCAGTAACCCAAATTGCTCACACATTCACACAAAAAATTGACGTTCAGTCATCTTAGTTCATTAAAATCAGCTCACAGAAAGGCATAAGAAAAAAAACATCGTGTTAACAAAATTACGGCCTGTACCAATCGATAGCATTGAGGATAGATGCAAGATCAAATGTTACAAGAACTGCACACTTTCACCGTATTAGATAACTAGCAGTCACCATTATTGATTCTAATCTGCCGGTTAGCAAGCTTTAGTATTTGGACACTAATTACATAAGCGAGATAATGTTCTGCTTGTGTTTCTGTGCTTCTCAGCAGACAAGCCAATCAAGACTGCCTGCATAGATTTTCATGAATATTGAAAACGTTCGATATGTCTGACAGCGAAAGGTCTCTAAAATTATGTTTGTTAGTAAAAATAGTATTTAATAATTAAATATGTACCATATATATATATATATATATATATATATATATATATATATATATATATATACAGGGTGTCCACAAAGTCTGGCTACATTATGTAACCAGACTTTGTGGAAGCATCCTGTAGATTATGGAGCCAGACTTTGTGGGCACCCTGTATACACACACACACACACACACACACACACATGTACATATATATATATATATATATATATATATATATATATATATGCTAAGATTTAAAACAGTTCAATAAAGTTATTGTTTCTGTTTTATAATCTCCAAATACCTTATACTTAAAACTCTAGGGGCCGATGTTTACACATCGACGTCCAAAGTTGAAATACGAAAACACATTAGTACGCACATCTTCTGCGCATACACTTTACTGAATAAAGGAAACGACAATGTTTTGAACCAATCACAGAACTTATTCACCTTTTTTCGAAATGGTATTTAGTCACCTAAATCCTTTAAGCAGCCAGACATGTTCTGCACTTAACCAGTGGAAACAAGTTGAGCGATGTCTACTGATCGATGTTGCTGGGATCTGCTCTGGTGAGTGGTAATTCTTGATACATCTTTCTATTCACACATATTAGTGAAGGCTCCGAAAAACACAACACATTGACTTATTATCGACTGCGAGGGTTGTATAAATTTTATTTGCTGAACAATTTCCAATTATTCTCACCGAACTAGTAGTCTAATATAATAACAAATGAACACGGACTCTAATAAATATTTTTACTTTACGATAAACAATTATCAAGACCTGAAAGCCAATCGAGTATAAGGGCTAATTAATGTAGTGTGGTAATGTAATTATCGGTAATGATGTCAATTTTGTAGAATTTGATTATGTATGCAGATGGTTTAAAACATTGGACACGAAGGCTACCACTTTGCATCCAATCGGTAAGTAGGCAAACCAAGTGGAATTCTACAGGTGGGAAGTTCTTGGAAAAAAGCTCTATCCATAGAATCTGCATTTAGATTTAGGCACCAATCGAGAGGGGGTGGAAATCAATGACAGTGAGTGTAGCTATTTGAGTGTTTATTTTAAGTTTAGCCAAAGAGGTACCATAGATCAAATTTCAGTAGAGCACCTGTCATAATCATAACGAGAGAGCATATATATAGACTCGCAACATGTCTTTTGTGCGAATGAAGTTGAATGGATAAGAAAAGGACATCACCTATGAAACATCGCAGCCGGTTTTGAACTCTATCAAAGCTGGATAGATCGCGCTGAGCAGATTCTGTCCGGATGTAGCAGAAGTCCTCAATTTTAGGGCGTACCTGAGTTTCATAGAGATTGGATCGGCACGAAGATACCTGTTGGAGCAGTAGGGTGATTCGACTATTTCTCCAGCGATCGTGGCAACCTATTTGATGTATGTGTTTCCTTTCACATCAGAAGTGAAGGTCAGTCCCATAAACTTCTCAAGATATGCAGCTTCCCCAATATTAGATACATTTATTTTGATTGCGTTGTGGTGGCAGTCACGGCGATTATGATGATATAAGATAATCTTATTTTTACATGCATTAAAATTAAGTAGACCCCTTCTTTCCCGTTGCACTACGTTTTCAAGATAGCAAGGGAGGTAATCAAAAAGCTCTACGTCATTGCCGACCTCTGACGTGTTTCCAGGGGCTGTGTAGGGTGAAATCCCTCGTATATGAAGCGACACTCACTTATCAAGCTAGTGATACACCAGAAATATACGTTTAATCAGATAGTTTACATGCACAATAGTTCCTTTCGGGAAAAAAACAAGGATAAAGACACAATTAGCTGCCCGATTATGGCAGTTAAAACATATGAAACACGATCTAGCATTAAACGGATGATCATCGAGAGAAGAGCGGCATGCTCATCAGCCTCGAAATTGTGTCGTTTTTTATGCAGAGAGGTACCACATTATAACGACTATTAATGACCCCCAAAATACCTTTGTAAATCTCTGCAGTGAAACACTTAAGGCGTGTATACATCGGAGGCAAGCGCTCCTAATTAACTGGGAGGAGTGCATAAAAAAGAAAGACCGAACCTAAAAGAATTTCCTCAAGAGTATTCCAAATTGAGTAAATTTAACGCATAAAATAATTTAAAAAATGTGAAACCAGATATTCAGGCAATTATAAGTATAAAAATATTAAGGATTTTATGACTATATTAGAGAATACCATAAACCCAAATATATATTTTTATATATATATATATATATATATATATATATATATACCTAGAGAGAGAGAGAGAGAGAGAGAGAGAGAGATATAGATAGATAGATAGATAGATAGATAAAATTAAATAATCATAAAAACCCTCGACATTACAAGTCACTAAATGAAGTTCCCTTTTACCAAGCGTTCGACTTTAAACCTCCGACCGATTCGCTTCATGCAGAAAATATGTTTTCACATTTTGTTTTTTTAAATATAAAAAAATAGCTTGTAAGTCATTTTGGACTGCCTTAATCCTGCAATTCGTTTTTTTTATATTACAGATTCGGTCTTACAACTTTTAGGATTATTTTCCCCCTTATTATTATCATATACTATAATAATAATGATCTGTTGAATAGTAATTTTCAGTTAAAAATCCCAAAAATCCATGGAAAGATATTGAAAAATCGATTCCTTCCTTCTTTCACTCTTAACCCTTTTTTTCATCATGAGCATATATATATATATATATATATATATATTTATATACACCCATATATATATATAAATATATATATATATATATATATATATATATATATCACTATACATATATAGAGGTATATAAATATTTTATATACTCATAAATATATATATATATATACACTAATGGTAGAATTTTATATATGTATTATATACGTTAGGAATGTGTACTTAATAGATGCAAATATATAATAGACATTAATAACGCAATATATGTGCGGATTTATATTATGTAAATCTAACTTTATTATACTTATACCTATACATATATAAACACACACGCCCGCACGCACACACATATATGTAAGTGTTTGTATGTAGCTTTAAACATGATTTTAAGTGCAAGTAGTTATATTTCTAATTATTTTCGATAATGACGTATCCTTATCCCTCTCCTTTCTAACAATGTCTGTCTATAATAGCCTAGTTTTCGATACATTAAATAAACAATACATTATCTTTTCACTAATTTTCTTATTGAATTCATTTGTAGAAACACATATACTTTGAAATTATGTGACCAAAATACATTTGTAATATATTTTAAACTTAGATGATATAAAATCCTTTACACCATTAGTCGAAGATGCTTATTTCTCTTCGCCTACGTACTCAGTTGTTATTTATCATGGGACATCTGTTTTATCTCTAGGCTTCCGCTTTAACATATCACGTTTCGGATAAGTGAAATAATATAAACAGCCATGACAGATCACCGTCTTTGTATTTGTCAGATATTCTTCCTGGATGTTAGTAGAAAAATACTTAAATATATGTATTTCTTTTCTTACACATTATTTAGCAGAAAAGAAGAGAGTCCAGTGATAGGCACACGTTTCCATATTTAATACATTATATCAAATGTAGATTTCATATAATATTCTTAATGACTGTCGAAATCTCATATTCATGTTTACGAATTATTTTAATATTCATTTAAGTGTAACGTTGTGGAGAGCAAACCGCGTGTTTTTATCTACCGTATTTCCATATTTTCTTTCTGTTACATAATGCATTATACTTGTCAAGTCATAACTCATATATAATCAGATGTCCATATATATGTATATGTATGTATGTATATATATATATATATATATATATATATATATATATATATATATAGTCCAAAACTTAGTTGAAATTCAAATACTTACATATTTTTTGTGTAACTTTTGCTTATTTACTCTTAGATTTCTTAATTACAGCCGTTTCGTTAATGTGATGGCAATTTTATGATTGTATGTGTTCATAAACATTTCCTGTTCTAACCAACTAATCAGATATGATTTCCATTTGATGTTACCAATAAAATACTGATATTGTGTTTGGGGGTAAGGTAATACATCCCCTCGTTGTTACAAGTTGGCCATTTTGGTGCTCACAGCTATTATTAAAAAATTGAAGATGAAATGAGTTACAAAAAAGGAAAAATGTGTAAGCATTTTAATTTCAATAAATTTCTGCACCAATAAAATAGATACATTGCGTTTCACTCAAAATTAACGGTGATTAAGTTTTTGTCATAACAATCTAAACCTGTTAAACGGAAACGGTATACATTGTAATTAACAATATTTCAGGGATTAACATGTATATATATATATATATATATATATAAATATATATATATATATAAATATATATACATATATATATATATATATATATATATATATATATATATATATATATATATATATATATACACTAACCACGTTGTATATGACGATCGACATTTTTTATAGCAAGACACGTATACATATTTTTCCATTTTTAATATCTAAAGCTCATGATATCGGATTTATTTTATTCAGATTGGTATTTTGGTATGTGAATCGTAATCTTGTCATATCAAAAACGCGTCATACAACCACTTGTAGTTTAATATCCTTTAAGTATAACACCAGTATCGTAGATTACATAAACACAAAAAAAACACATATTTATGTTTACTTTCTATCGCCTCCATAAAAGCGGAATTACTATCTTCAAAAGCATATCTGGGAAAATTTGCCAAGCCCTATCTGTTTATCTATCACTTAACATTCACGTATGTGGAGGCTTCAATGTTCATAATTGGAATGGTTGACCTACTCAAACAAGACGGATGATGAGGGGAGGTTCTGTCATGATTTCTCCATTGCTTATGACCTCACGCAGATTGTTCACGAACCCAACCGTGTACCGGACAATGACGGTCAGTGTGTAACTCTACAAGACCTTTTTCTCACATCTTGCCCTGAACTATGTTCAGTTTCTGTTCTGTTTCTTCTTGGATCTTCCGACCAGTCTGTTGTATCAATTAAGATGAAAATGAAAGGTTATTAGTCCCCAGACGTACCTCTCTATCTTACAGTATATAGATACATTATGGATGACTGGGATAGCTTCCGTACATTTGTATCGGATCTACGCCTGCGTTCTATGTTTAAAAAGGATGTGTCCTCTATAGTATCAGACCTGACTGAATGGTTAACTGTAGGTATAGACCGTTTCATACCCTCGACAAAGTTACAGCAACAACCTAATAGCCAGCCATGCTTCTCTCCAGAATGTGCTGCCTCCATTGCGCACAGAAATCACTTTTTCCACTACTTCCAACGTAATAGATGTATGGAAACTAAAGCCGTTTTCAGGACTTCCAGCAACTATTGTAAGACAGTAATAAACAACGCAAGAGAGATGTATGCTCAGTCCGTCAAGTCCAAAGTAGCTGAGCAGCGGCTTGGTTCCCACCAGTTTGGAAAATTGCAAACAAAATCCCGAACAGAAGCGTGTGCTCTATCCCAACTATTATCAATGGGCCTGAGGTAATCTCGTCAGCATCAGACCAAGGACGGAAACCCCCAATATGTCCTCCTGTATCAGAAAACACGCTCTGCGATATACGTATATCTGTACGTTACGTTGCCAAGCTAATAAAAAATCTTGTTTCCAGAAAAGAAACCGGCCCTGACGGTATTCTAGTTATAGTACTAAAACAACTTCAATCAGAACTAGCGCACATACTTACAAAACTGTTTAAACGTTGTCTTAAGTAGAATTGCTTACCATCACCCTCGAAAATCTCATCAGTATGCCCTGTATTTAAGAATTCTGATGATCGCTCATCCCCCTCTCACTACAGACCAATAAGTCGCCCGGGCGTCATGAGTAAGTTGCTGGAATCTGTGTTAAATAGAGAAGTAATCAAACATCTCAGCAAAAATAACCTTTTTAGTGAAACATAATATGGTTTCCGTTCTACTAGATCTACTGCAGATGTGCTTACAGTTTTATCTCATAGGATTACCGAATCTCTCGACGGAGGCAACCTTTCTAGGGAAATTTCTCATGACATATCTTAGACCTTCGATAGGGTATGGCATACATGTTTACTTCACAATATCTCTAGCTATGGTATAGCTGGCAATGTCTTCTCACTTATTAAATCATTTCTTTATGATAGGTTCAATAGAGGAGTAGTTGATAGACAAACATCAGAAGCTCACAGTATTAATGTTGGAGTCCCTCAGGGGTCCAGCCTGGGCCAAACTCTTTTCCTGATTTATATTAATGATCTTCCAAATCACATCCTTACATAATTTGTAGACATTTATGCTGATGACACTAGCATCTATGTAAGCACATCTAAGACAGGAAATTCCCTCTCCTCTGATCTTGAACACGTGGTGCAATGGGGAAAGGAGTGGCTGGTTACTTTTAATGCATGTAAAACAAAGCTTCTCTCTTTACATCATCAACGTTCTAATTCCAATCTGGCATCAATTGAAATGAAAGACTCTCGTCTTAATGAGGCCCCAAGTTTTGACAAGCTCATGGGCTTGACCTTTACTCCTGATCTTAAATGGAACACGTACATCAAATCTGTTGCCAAGGCCGCTGAAAAAATGGTGGGATCATTCTATCGATCCTGCTGATGCAATTCTCTTTCAATAGAAGAGCCAGGTACGCCCAAAGATGGAATAATTTTGCCACATCTGGGCAGGAGCTGTTAGTAAGGACGTGCCCGGCCTTGATAGCGTCCGAAATAGACTTCGTAGCCTCGGAGGAGGTGTACTCTTCTGTTCCATGCAACCTCTATCTTACATAAGAGATGTTTCGAGTTTGTCTCTGCTGTATCGTTATTTTCATAGAAAGTGTTCGACTGGGCTTCAGTCTATGGTCCGCCTTAACCAAAATCTCACAAGAAACACTCGTCTAGCTGAAAACACTATCGATAATTCCCTCCACGCATTATCTGTGCCTAAACCTAAACATAGATTCAACGAGAAAAGCTACTTTCTTAGAACTGCACGCCTATGAAATTGTCTTCCGTTTTCCTGCTTTCTACCTGACTACAATATGGTTGTCTTCAAGTTTAACTTAAACAAGTTCTTGGTGTGCCGTTCCACTTGTTAACAAATTTACCGAATTTGCATTACTAACGATTACTATATTGCCCAATTTCTACTGTACACTCTTTAACCCTTATCCTCGAGTGACTTCTCGGCCTTGATAAGTGAGGATGTCTATGTAAAAATAACTAATCGCTTGTTTATCAACTACTCGAGTTATAGTTTTTAAATAATACTATTAACCATTTTAGTAGGGGAGTTATTTTTGTAGTTTAAACGATTTTTGGTGTGCAATAACTTTACATACAAATCAGATTAAAAAGATCCTAACGTAAATCTTTTCTAAATAATTCGATTATGAAGTAAATTTAATTATTTTGCAGTAAATAGTGCAGTAAATAGTACTTCTAAACTCGCAATGGCCAGAAACAACGGCTACTTATGAAAATAGAGGCTGGTATTCTTAATTCGCCTTAGTAAAGTTTATATTATCTGTAATGCGTATAAAATGTAGAAATATTATTTAAAAAAAAAAGTTAATCAAAACAAATGCTACATTAATCTTGATTTATAATTTTAGTCAAATTCAAACTATTTTTTCCCCGCTGATATAAAGTTAGGATATATAATAATCACACAAAAATGCAAACACATTTTCTCACAAAAATAATTCCAATAATGCTCGCCGAGATCGAACACAAAAAGTCCTGGTATTATAAGAAATTTGCATAAATAACACTGGACAACGATAACATTTTGGTATGAGTTTTTTTTTTTCAGCTCATAAAGGAGGAATCTGGTGTGCATTATCCAAGCATAACATTAGTTTTTCTCGATCTATTCAATATGTCATATTTACGTATTTGTTAACTTCAACGCAAATGAACATAAAATTCGGTGGGGAAAAATGCCAAGTTTCAATTGAAAATGTTTTGTCATTTTTTGTTTGACGAGAAGCATAAAGGTGTGATACGGGTAATAATGTAGAGTCATAAAACCTCAAAATCCTCCAAAAATTAGTGCTCATCAAATTAGTGCCTTTAAAAAGGGGGAAGGAACGCAATCAACGGTTCTCTGATTAGCAGAGGCAGATTGCCTTTCCCGCCGCTGCACACCAGGTTTAGCTTAATCAAGTTGTTAATAAAACATCTGAACAAGAATGGTGAATGTTTCACTTAATTGTGCCTGGCAGTTGTTTTTTTTTTTTTTTTTTTTTTTTTTACATATGCATCACCACATTATCAAGGCCAAGAGGCCACTCAAGGATAAGGGTTAAAGAGGTCTCAAGGATAAGGGTTAAATTTGGATTGACTATGGAAAAATTCTAAGTTGGAATTTGTGACGGTCTTCCACTTTGCAGCTAATCATTTTTATATCAATTACAGAGTGAAATACACAGATTTTCAATCACACACACATAGACAAAGGTACCCACGCACATACACACACACACACACACACACATATATATATATACACGTATATATATATATATATATATATATACATGGTTCTAAGACAAAGAATTTATAAGTCACAAAGTTGTCTATTTAACTATACGTGGGTCCACGTATCCCTTTACTATACAGCTTTACATTGATTGACTATTTTAAAATAATTGATTAAAACATTGTTCGCTGCCAAAATTTAGGAATGTGAAAACATACATCAAAGCTTTCTCTTAACAGATATGTAAATAATGTTACTTACAATTTAATCAGACATCTGCAATATAGTACATCGTGTCTACTATTAAACTAGTAATTTTGTTCCTATGAAAGAGCTATCTTATTTTTGAAAGTATCTTCTATCAAGGAAACAGTTTTAAAAACTTAGTTATAAACTGTAGAATGATAGAATGCTTACTTGTAAATTTCCGGCTTTTGCAGCTGTCGAACAAATATATATATATATATATATATATATATATATATATATATATATATATATATATATATATATATAAAAGTGAACGTGTCTGTCTGTCTGTGTGTGTATGTGTGTCTGTCTGTCTTTGTACATTTCCCTACGCAATAACTCTGTCAATTTTTAGTCTATAGACTCGACATTTGAAATACCGGGTACTGAGATTTGGGAAAATCGATGTGACGGGTGTCAGCCAGAAATTTGGCTGTTAAGGGGTCAAATTTCAACGATTTGACCTTTAAGAACTCTACCAAACTCCTCCGACAATTTTGGGTCTAGACACTTGAAATTTTAGATTTAGGTTCCGTGAACCTGGATCTAACTTAGTAAAGTTATTTGAGCCCGAAAGAATAAATTTTAAGGGGTCATAATAGGGGTCAAAGTTTTAAAAAATTAACCATTTTTTTTGTTTTTTTTGCACAGCATACACCTCCAAACCCCCGAGCAACGTGCCGGCGTTGCTCGGGTGTATGGAGGTGTATGCTGTTCAAAAAAAGCAAAAAAACAAAAAAATATGGTTAATTTTTTAAAACTTTGACCCCTATTATGACCCCTTAAAATTTATTGTTTCGGGCTCAAATCACTTTATTAAGTATATATATATATATATATATATATATATATATATATATATATATATATATATATATATATATATTATTATTATTATTATTATTATCATTATTATTATTATTATTATTATTATATATTATTATTATTTAGTATGTATATATATATATATATTATTATTATTATCATTATTATTATTATTATTATTATTATTATATATTATTATTATTTAGTATGTATATATATATATATATATATATATATATATATATATATATATATATATATAAAATAAAATGTGCAAATGGAAATTCAATTAACTTTCTTTAAATTATATACTTGGATTTTATCGTCACTGGATTATTTATCTTCCACCAGACTATCCATTCATGTGTAATCATTTTTTTCTTCACCATATTCCCTCTGCTTCACTTTTTTTTTGTTTTAAATTTAGATCTTTGACATACTTGTTGTTTCATAAAATACTTTTGCATGCAAAATCCGATCCAGCATTTTGCTAATTCCTACGCTCTGATGAGAAGGAAAGTATTTCTTCGAAACTCCGCGGATTAAGGCCTATCCACTTATCTAGTGTTTCGTTTCAGATTAAATATGTGTTTACCTCATTTCAAAGTGTTTTTTAACATGTTTTTTAACTGTTTGCTCGTATATACATACACACACACGCACACACGAACGCACACACACACACATATATATATATGTATATATATATATATATATATATATATATATATATATATATATATATATATATATATATATGGCAAAAGACTATATTCCTAAGTTCATGATGTTGATTATCTTACAATTTATTTCTTTAATTGAGTTTACATTTACAATTCTTGACACTATTTATTTCGTAGCGCAAAATCAATGGCTTTATTATTATATCGGTTAGTGGATTTTTTTTCTCTTAACCTATCCAAAGGAATAACACCACTCTATTCCGTCAAAAGGAAAAAAAAGGAAAGGGTATGTATTTTTGATGTTGTATTGTATTGTCTGATGTAAACATATCACGATCAGATACAGTATAAATAATATTGAATTATATAATACTTATTATAAATGGTTTAATTAGATGCAATAAGTAATCAATCGACTTTAATATAACATGCTTTGAAAAATAGATTAGAAGAAAATATATGAAACTATCATATCATCATAATTTAAGAATTTATCACTATAGAGATACATACTTCATATAAAATAAAATTAACTAATAATGATGCACAGAAAAATAATGGGAAGACTTTATAAACTAGCACTTTAGATGATGATAACAAATAGATTGCCAGATATATATAAATTAATATTTAAAATGAACCATGAAGGTAGGTATGATAATATATCTCACATAATATACTGTTTAATCGTAGAGTGATAAAAAAGATCATACAACTACATTATATGATCAGACATGAGGAAAAATAAATAACATAGCAGAATAATGGATAGTAGTTTATCGTAATATTAAACGTTCTACGTTGATCGTAATGTTTAGAAATGTAAAACCTTAGTGTGCCAAGTAAGAAACTTTATGGATAGGAATGATAAATTTGTAATAATCATAATATTACAATGATTTATAGTAATCAGATTCAAAATATTGATCTAAAAACATAATGCATATGTTGAAACAAGTGATTAATATTCGATTGATGTGTGGACTCAAATATATGAACCAAATGTGTTAATCTTTAGAATGAATTTAAAATGGGCATTATGATTATAATAAAATATATCTATTGAACATCAATCAGGATCAACTATATATATATATATATATATATATATATATATATATATATATATATATATATATATATATTAGTCCTCGCACGAAAGAGCAGGACACAAAATGTTTTAAATAATAATAATAATAATAATAATAATAATAATAATAATAATAATAATAATAATAATAATAATAATAATAATAATAAAAATAATAACAAAGACTTTCGCTGGCGGGGACTACTATTGACCGTAACCAGTTATACAGTCCTTTTGGAATTTCCATCTCTATTTTTTTAATTTATGTACTGAATTAGAACAACGATTAATGTAATCTATATGAAATATGTTCTTTATTATATTTTAAAGATGTCTATTCTGAAATAAGTTTTTAAAAATTTAATCTAAAAATGTTATTTTAAAGTTTGTGTTAAAAAAGATAGATATTCTCATTATTCAAAGCTCTATTACAGAGAGGGGCTGAAAAAATGAGTTGTGGTGTGAGGAGAAATGCAAACGGAAAACGAGAGAATCTTCAGACCTGTAATAATACAAAGAGTGGGGATTGCAAAAAGGAGTTGTGGTGTGAGGAGATATATAAACTGAAATAGAGAGAAGCAGAATGTTAAGATATAATCTTAAAAAATATTAGATACAAGTTAGAAAATCATTTCATCCAAGGCATGAAAATTGTTAAACAAAATGTTTTTACTATAGTTTTTAAAAATAAATCTTCAAGATTAAATTTGAAATTTATTTATCTTCAAAATGCACTTTTATAAATTATACAAAGTAAGGTATAAACATTTTATTTAAATTGAATCAAAAACTTACCTTGGATTTATTTTATGTAATGTACATTTTGCTGCAATTTAATAACATTATCTTTCATCTAGCAATTAATGATATAGATATAATGATTTCTTTTTATAAAGTGCAACAGAATGTACATTACAGAAAAAAATCCAATGTAATTTTTTGATTCAATTTAAATTAAAATTTTATACCTTACTTTGTAAAATTTATAAAAGTGCATTTTGAAGATAAATGTCAAATTGAATCTTGTGAGTTTATTTTTTAAAGTCTATAGTAAATACATTTTTTAAAATAATTTTCATGCCTTGGATGAAATGATTTTCTCTCTCTCTCTCTCTCTCTCTCTCTCTCTCTCTCTCTATATATATATATATATATATATATATATGTATATATTTATATATATATATGCATACACACATACACACACACATATATATATATATATATATATATATATATATAGAGAGAGAGAGAGAGAGAGAGAAAGAGAGAGATACGTACATTAACTAAACGTCTATAAATCCATATCCGAATCATAAGTAAAATTTAAAATGAATAAAACTTATGCATAGTGTAGGAGGGGCTAAAGTAAAAGGAAATCGGAAGTAAACATAATTAATCATATTATGTCTAAATAACATGTATAATTTTTAATAACTTAAAGTAAAATTAGAATTTGATTTACCTTAAATAGGCATTTATCTATTTAAAACTAAAAGAACATATTATTATGAAATTAGGAAACTCTGAAACACAATTTATAGGAAATTGGTATCCATTCAAAGTTAAACTACAATAATACTTAACTAAGTCACAAGTTCGAAAAATGATATTATTGTCGAATTTTTAATAATAACGTATGTGAAATGTAAACACTTAAATATTACTTTCAAAATAATATATTATAATTACAATTCTATTAATAAAAATAATAAACAAGTAAACAAACAAATAAATAAAAAATAAAGGTAATGCAAAGAATATTTCATTTATAATTATATATTAAGCAGAAATGAAATAAAAACTAATTACCCATTCCTATCGATTTAAATACTTTTAAGAATAACATTTTATGTTAAATGTATTACACAATTACTTTAAAATATACACTAGATTAATCATAAAATACTATTAAATGAAAGATATTAGAACTGTACATGGATGGAAGTGGGTTATGTATAATAAAAGAATGAATGTAAAGAAGTAAGTAAACAGATCGATGGGTGCGTTCTAAAGGAGGTAAGTTTATCAAACTTTTGATTGAATTAATTATAACTTTTTACGCTTAAGGTAACCGATTGAGTATTTATCAAAATCTAAATGTCAACTAAACGTAATTATAATTATAGAATTCACTAATACAAGTAATTATAATTAAAATAGTAAAAACACTCGATTACGACAGTCAAATTAGCTTAATTTCATATGATTGCATATTCAAATTAATGCATAATTTAATATAAAGGTATACTGTAAACTGTTGTTTTTTTTTTTTTAGTTTAGTTCAGTTTAGTTTAGTTTCGTATATGCAGACCTGTTGAATTGTTTGTAATTATTGATGTTATTTTCATAAGTGTGCCCACGTTAATAATATTTAAAAAATGTACTAATTATACTATATAACAGGTGAAACAATGTATCCTAAATTTATAGAACTTGTTAGTACGAATAGTTGAGTTTAGTGAGTTTATTTGTAAAAGTAAAAAAAATGCTAATAAAAACATATTCCTAGGTTTTACAGCTGCTTCTCTAAGCTACGGATTTTAATCATGTAAAAACGCACTTCGCTTCCTATGGACGGATTGATTGTTGCTATTTGCTCTGATGTGTTAAGGGCGAAATAAATTCACTAATTTATATAATAATTGAGTGATTGATATTTCGGTAGGGCACAGATAGTTTCAAGAATCGTAAATGTCAATTGAATTTAAGGAATACATTTTGAGATAGTCAACATCATGAATTTGGAATATAGTATTTTGCCATTTATTCTCTATATTCACCTGTAATTACATTGAGCTTCTTAAATAAAGATTGCTATATATGATGAGGGAATAAAACAGAAATATATATATATATATATATATATATATATATATATATATATATACATATATATATGCCTGTTTGTGTGCGTAGATAGAAAGAGAAATAAAAAATACACACACATGCAAATATATATATATATATATATATATATATATATATATATATATATATATATATATATATATATGAGAAAAAATAAAATAAAAATACAAGCGATGGTTGCCGTTATGTTATTTTAGAAGGAAAACCGAGAATTGATAAAATAGTAATCAACAATTCTTCCCTATTTCAGGGGACATCATCAGGATTTCGTATAAAAATGTATAAGAAAAACGATTACAGACCACATGCGAATACAAGAGGAAAAAATTCCTAAAGTCTTTCCTATTCTGAGCCGAAACTATAAATGTGCGTGAGGAAGGTTCGATTATTATTATATTTATCTATACACATTAAAACGATTATTTAAATACATATGTGCATGCCCATTTGATTATTATTATTATTATTATTATTATTATTATTATTATTATTATTATTGTTATTGTTGTTGTTGTTGTTGTTGTTGTTATTATTATTATTATTATTATTATTATTATTGGATCTCATTTATGTTGTTTAATTTATATGAGGAGAAATGACATATAGACTGGTTATCCAGGATCTTTATTCCTATTTCTCTCTCTGATTATTATATTTCCTATAATAGGATGTAATTGTAGAAACTTTTCTTTGCGTGAGGTGTTAGTATTTGAAATATGTGATGATTCTAGAAGTCTTCGGTTAGCTTTATCTCGAATGAATGTGATAATTTTTTCATTATGAAAGTAGAACAAGTGATCATGTTCAGCACAATGGCAAAAAGTGCATTTAAGGAGTCTCCATTCTTTATGTCTCTTTTATGTTCTCTAAGTCTTATATATAACTTACGTTGTGTTTCACCTTTATATGTTTGGTTACAGTCATTCCAAGGGAGCGAGTATATTCCAGCGTTCGATATGAGGGTTTTCGAGAAGTGTTTAGTAGTTTTTAATGTTTGTTTTATTGTTGAAGAAGTTATTTGTATCGCATATATCCACAGTCTAATGAGAGTATCGCAAATGTTTGTATTATTAGTATGCGTAGGGATCAAGACATGTCTGTTTAGTAGGGAGGCATTCGTTGTTTTATATTTCTGTTTGTTTATATTAGAATATATTTTCTTAGGTTTTTCTTTTGCGTTAGGAAGAAAATAATTTGGATGTTGTCATGTTTTTAAAACGTTCGTGATATGTTGAATCTCATTATCAAGATATGGAGGACTACATATTCTAAAGGCAGGCAAGAAATAAAACAATGATCATGCCAGTTTTTATTCTATCATTGTTGTGCGAGTGGTAGTGAATGTAATCGTGTTTGTGTGTGGTTTTTCTATGCCCTTTGAAACTCAGATGGTTTTCTGCTCTGATGTGGAGCAAAATATTGGGAACGCAGGCATACCTCTTAAATGGCCTCGGTGTGCGCTTTACCGACGCAGAATGCTGATGCTAGAAAGGGTGAAAGATGGCGCCTATAACCTTATATAACAATGCGGTCTCGCAGAATCCCGTGTGTTCTCGCGCAAATATGCAAATTTTGAAGACACTGTCTTTTATAAAAAAAAACAGATACTGGAGCAGATGGGGAAAGAGGAAAAACGGATCTACGGAAAGTACCGACGGACGATGCTGCTGTAGTGGCCTGAGGTTTTGTGTAGTCTTTTATTCTTTGTAACAACAAGCTATCTCTGCGTACATTTTTACCATGAACTGATTCGATCTGAAGCTGATACCAGGGTTTGACGGATCCCCGGCTGGTCCTTCGGTGGAGAAGATCAATCGCGATTGTCGCTTGTGCAAGATTAAGCATCCAGCTATGCGCATCCCATAGCCAGAGCGCCTACAAGATGGAGCGAAAGTTCTTGGCTTGCATGTGAGAGGCAGCGCAAACGGCTTTCGCTAGGAAAGGGGTGGTGACATCCAGGAGGTCCCATCCAAAAGACCGCGTCTTTGTTTATTCCTGGTCCAACTCCAAGTGTTGTCGACAAAATTGGACACGCTTTCCTGTTTTCCATTGTAAATGAAACTTTGATAGGCTTAAAATGACAATAAAATGCGCTGTTTCATCATCGCAACCACTGTTGGCGTAAGAATACAACAAACATCAACAGTATCCAGATAGGTGCTTATTCTCGTCAAGGAAACTGTGCTTATACTTCTAAAATATATACTGCATTCTGTTATCTTTCGCCAATAGAGAATTTGGGATCGAAACATGTGTTTAAATTAAAATATCGGGCAACATTTTATAGACCATGACAAAATATATGCCTAAAATGACAAGTGTTGTTCTTTCTAGTAATGTTTGTAAGTATACTCTTCGATTACAATTTGTTATGCCCTTAATGTCACAAGTATTTTTAAATTTCAAATTACACTCATATATATTTTCTATATTTGTGGAGTCATGCCGGTTAGATTCCAAGGCCAATAAGTTATACACAAAAAAAAACTTGCATAAATTATTTTGCCAATGCCCCTTTTGATTGAAAACAGTTAATTTTTGTTCAGCACACTTTTATCATCTGTTTATTCTACGAAACACAAAAAAAGCGTATGGAAAAAACAGACAGCCCGCTTTTTTATTTATTGTGTACAAAATATTGTAGAACGGAGGGCGTATATATGTAAAAGTCTTGTAAATTAAAAAAAATATACATATGGTAATTAAGACAAACAATATTTATTGCATTAACTGGCGAATCGTCAAGAGATAAAACGTAGCAAATTCTGTGTAGATATAACGTCATATTTTTTTTCAAAAATCACGTTTCAAAGCAAGTCACGTATTGAGGCCCGTTTAAGCAATTACTGTAAAATGTATTTAAGTTTATGCAAATATATGAAATATTTACACACACGCACCCACAAACATACGTATATATAATTATATATATACATATATGAGATAAATATATATATATATATATATATATATATATATATGGGAGGGATAGAAAGAGAAATAGAGGGAGAGAGGGAGAGAGAAGACAATTGTAAGAGGGAGAGGATTATATCTGATAGATATATTATCTCTAGGATGTATTATGATATGTTTATGCTGTCCAGAGGGATACACACACTATATAGGTGGTACTGTGCATTATTAACAATACGAGATAAGTGGAAATAATGATTGTAAGTACATCCTTATTAAATAATAAAATAATAGTAAGTATAATACTAAACGTATGTAATTTCTCATGAATTTAAGTCGGATTGTTACATATCTGCATTTTATTTGAGTTCATAATTTAAATGTTATTAATATATTGTAAATATGTAGAATTTTTTAAGATATTTACAGTAAGTATCGCAATCGTCTGACCAGTCTTCACGAGAATGGAACGCAAAATATTCTGCGTTACTTAGTTGGCATATATACGTTCCACATTTACTCCATAGCTTTGCTCACGTATTGAGCACTGATAAAGAAAGAACATTGAAAATAGATAAATATATTTAGTATAATAATAATATTAATAATAATAATAATAATAATAATAATATATACATATACATATACTTACATACACACACGCATATATATATACATATATATACATATATATATATATATATATATATATATATATATATATATATTGAGTAAAATGGTTCATAATTTATAGTTAAAGATCGGTTTCAAAGGAGAGAACAGACAACACCAATAAAGTGTACAATGGGTTCGGAAAAGATGTGTTTTTTTTATTAAGATAGACAATATATCTTTAACAATAATTTGACCATTTTATTTTGTAAAATAAAGTCCCCTCATCAGCTAAAAGCGTGGGTGGGGGTTTAAATACAACGAAAATAAAACTAGCATTTTTAAAGTAAGATACACCTGGAAAATATTTAAAATATTAAAAAAAAAACAGTTACTTATTTTCGTGCTGATAAACAAAGTAAAATGAAATAAAACAAAATCCGGTGGAAATTTAAGGTTAAAGAAGATACATTTTACATTTCTAATAAAAATATATATACTTTTCATTCGCCCGCATATAAACCGGTAAGTATCATAGTCATTCCATACATTGGCATGTTATTAAACGTAGTTTATGAATAGTTTAAATGGGAATATATACACACTTCCAAGGAAACGCTAATAAAAGTAATACTACCAGTTTAGCATCGTTGGAAACGCTACATTTGAATAAAATTAAATAATTTATCTTTAAAGAGAGATTAGTGCCATTTTTGTAAAATGATACTCAAATAGACAAAATACAGATTTTTTTTTGTTCAAAGAGATGTAACCACTAATTTACTTATAACATTAGTTATTTTTTATATTAGGTGTATAACATAGTAATATTAATATTATCAATAATAGTAATTCCATTAATATTTTTCGTATTAATTTAATAATAATATTATTTATAATAGTAAATTTAATAGTTATAGTACTAATATTAAGAAAAATAATAACATATTAATTCAAAAGTAAATAGATAATAAAATAATAATTATAGAAAATAATGGTAAAATATAAAATAAGATAACAATAATAATACTAATACTAATACTAATACTACTACTAATAATAATAACAAAACCATAATAATAATAGTTATTAAGTTATAAATTATACATGTAAAAATAGATTAGTAATAAGAAGATTTTATGATTTATGGTGGCTTAAATTTGTCAAATCTAAACCAACGTTTATGAATGCATCCCGTCTCGTCTTTCAAGTTTAAGAGAATGGATTTAGTGGCATTACATTTTAAGATATTTAGGGATTCAAATCTACAAAGGTCGCAGAATTCGTCCCCCAGGCATATATGCTTTATAAGAACCTTATTATTTCCCATTTTAAATTGAAGGGGATACTTCGAACATTCATCGCCAAATATGTTCAGATAAAGAAGTCTGGTTTTTCAAGGAAAGGATTTTGAAGGAGTGCAAAACTGTTAAGATCCTGTGTTTAATATGTCCAGACGTGGACACAAAGTAAATTGCATTTTTTTTCATATATTAGTTGTCAGCTATATGTAAGGAACTTATCAAAAACTATACTACAATAAATACTCCACCTCTCAATAAAGAAGCAACAATTTTTTTACTAAACTTAAAATAGATAAATACATAGAAATAACATTACCATCCACCCCGATATTTGCCTGGGAGATGAATTCTGTGCCCATTGTAGATATGGAGCCTTTAATATTTTAAAATAAAATTAGACTAAATCCATTCTCTAAAACTCGAAAGACGAAATTTTTGCGTGATCAGTTTAGGTTTGACACATTTAAGCCACCATAAATCATAAAAAGTTTCTTATAACTAATCTTTTTTAAAATGTATCACTTATAATTTAATAACTATTATTACCATGGTTTTGTTGCTAATATTATTATTATCTTATTTGGTCTCTTACCATTATTTTCTATTATATTTTATTATCTATTTCATTATGAATACATACGGTATCATTTTTTTTATTAATATTAGTTTTATAACTATTATAATAACATTTATAAATAATATTATCGTTAAATTACTGCAAACAACGTTAATGATATTACTATTAATGATTTTATTAATATTACTATGTTTAAAACTTTATATAAAAATAACTAATTCATAAGTAATTAATGGTTACCTCCTGTTGAACAATTAATGTCTCCTTATTTTTCTATTTGAGTTTCATTTTGTTGTAATGGCAGTTATATCCCTTTGTTAATAAATTATTTAATTAAAATTAAAATTAAAATTAGCCTTTCGTTTGAAGTTTATACATCACCATTAAAACAATTCATAAACTGCATTTAACAACATGCTAATGAACGGATTGACTATGATACTTAGGGCGTTAAAGGCTGGCGAATAAAAAGTATATATATTTATTATATATACTTTTATTAGAATTATTAAAGATACCCCGCCCCCTTAACCTTACTTTTCTACCCGATTTAATTTAATTTTATTTTATTTTGTTTATCAGAATAAAAATAAGTACCTGTTTTTTTAATATTTTAAACATTTACCAAGTATATGTTCCTTACTAAATATGCTAGTTTTATTTTTGATGGATTTAACCCCCACCAACTCTTTTTGCTGATGAGGAGACTTTGTTTTATGAAATAAAATGATCAAATTATTGTTCAAGACGTATTGTTTATCTCAATAAAAACATCGTTTCCGAAACGATCGTACACTTTAATGATTTCGTTTGTTCTTCCGTTTGAAACCGATTATTTACTATAAATTATTAATCATTTTTCTCAATATTAAAATTGCTCTAGGATATCTAGGACTACTGAGCTTATATCTACATTACAACGGCCACTGTTTTCTTTTAATGTTATAAATACATTTATTAATACATTCAAATAAACTCTGCTCTTTAGACTGTTTGTTCTAATTCACTTAATATATATATATATATATATATATATATATATATAGCGAGAGAGAGAGAGAGAAAGACAGACAGACAGAGAGAACGAGAGAGAGACGGAGCGGCAAGAATAGACAGAGAGTGAAATATTATAAGCACCGTACTTCTATAATCAAATATGTTAACTAGGCACGAAAATACACATAATACAATACGAAAACTACCGTTGATAGTGTCCAATAACTTGTATAAATTACTTCGAATAAACAATAAAATAATTGTAATTATAACACGTAAGCTATATATGTGTTATGAATGTCTGTTTCTATTTTTATAGCTTCATTTTACTTTGTCTTCGTTGTCTTTATATGCATGCCCTAGAATGCTTCAAGCAAACTATATTAATTTCCATACCTCCAGGTGTATTTCCACGACTTTTTTTTATATTTTCAGAAATTTGTTTACATAATAAGATGATTATCAGCCTGACCGCTGCACACTATCTGATACTATTGTTGAATATTTTATTCCAAATTATTCTATTTAATACTTTCTGAAATTTCTCTTGTTAATATTAACTGAAATACAGCATTTGCCATTTAGCAAATAAGCCAATAGGGAATCAATGAAAAATAAATAAAGTAAAAATTCATTTTCCTTAAACGTAACAAAATATATAACAGATTACATAAACATCTCATCAATCATTGTCACAACAATAAAATACATAACGATTATCTGATTTTGGTACATAATTTCTTTCGTATATCTTATATATCTTTACAGAGCGCGTTCAAGAAATCTCCAGACCTTTTGCATATAGGCATCTCATTGATAGTTCACACAAAAAACTCCATTAACCTTCGAAGTAATCTCCTCCGGTTTCGATGCACTTGTACCGTTTGAAGGTGTTGAAAGTCATCCTTGTGTCAGCGTCTCACTGCTATTCGTCACAACCTCTTCCATTCCCTTAATTAACTCATGACGACATTGTCTACGTTTTTTCCTGAGTTGTGGAATAGCCAAAAGTAACAAAGAACAAGGTTTCGAATAAAGGTAAGGCGAGATGCTATCTCGATACCTATTTGAGTCAAATAGTATGTGATAAGCACAGAGCACCTTTGGGTCAAACTTCGCGCAGGCCTTTCGAGTCTATAGTTCCTCGAGTATAATTGGGTTTGCCCCCCCCCCCCGTCTGTGCACGTATTGTTTCTAAAGAAACATGACAGTCCTTATCCATGTATTTTTTATGAAAATAATCAATTCTGGTGTTCAGACTTTGTACCACCTTTCACACATCTCATTATCCCTCTCAGACTCCCCGCCTTCTTGAATCTATTTTGCCACTCAAAAACTGATGATCAATTCATGCAAGATGGTCTAAGAACATTCTACAGCATTCCATAGGCTTTTGTGGCATTTTTTTCAAGGTGAAAACAAAATGTTATTGCAAGCCATTCTTCTCAAGTGTCCCCACGCCCAGATTGCATTGCTGACATTCACAACTGTGCCATTCAGAATGTAGGGGTGTATATTTCAATTCCTTCTGTAACTGCCTATTTGAATTGGAAATCATAAAAAAATAGTGAGTTATCTCATGAGATTTATATCAAACACATATTTAATTTTCAAGTGTCTGCAACTTTTAAAGCCTGTGCACACTGTCTGGAAACTTATTAAGTACACTTCTTATACACACACCCATATATATATATATATATATGTGTGTGTGTGTGTATATATATATATATATATATATATATATATATATATATATATATATATACATATATATATATACCCGTTCACATACACCTTTCACGATAAAGCTAGAACCCAGAATTAGATAGAATCGAGCAATTGCATCGACATCGGACAACGCCAGACGCAAAGTGGGTTTCGATGGACTGCATCTCAGCAATAACGTGTTCCGACATAGGCGCGGACCCAAGACGTCGCACTCATGAAGTGTGCAATACTGATGACCTAACCATATGGGCCACGGCGCAATCTATTGGCTATGCCTCGATTTTTTAAATTCTTATATTTTTATCCAGTTCTACATTCTACGATGTGACAAGCAACCCGTCCTATACAACTAAGATAGTTACTGCTGGTATGTGATATGTGGTATATAAACGGGTATTTATATATCGATCTATAATCTCCTCTTAATGGTTAATATGTGTAGAAAAACAGGGGCATCCTTTGTAGGAACGCGATGCCCCTCAACAAATAAGGCTGTTCCGAAATCGTGTCTGGGGAGTTGGCTAAATTCAGTTCATGTTAGTAGATGTGATATCTACCTACATAGAGTCATAAATCTACTCTCGTAAAAGGAAAATCAGCGTGTTTTCACCTATGTCACTTTGAGTGTCACTGTGTACATACTTCTGTTTCTAATAAAAGTAGTATTGTAACAAGTTATTAATTAAAAAACATACAGATACTTCCAAAAAAATCCCATATTGCGCATTGAGAATTTTGCATTTTGGTAGTGTATGTCCTGTTGCTATAACAATGCCTATCGCAGTTTGTTAGTGGTCTATTTTTAATCATGTAGTTCTTAAAACCTTTAAATACTGACACGCATTAGAACATGAAGTGAAATGTTGCATTCTCATCCAAATTAAGACATTAATGTAAACGTGTACGATTGTCATCATTATAGGGAAGTTAAAATAAAACAAGCAACGAAGTTAAACTAAAGCTCCGTGCGATGTACAAATCCAATAATAAAAAATAGTCGCCAACATCATTAGTTATATGTTACAAGCAATTGAAAACCTTGAAATACAGTTGCTGCTCGATCATGGGTTGTATGTTCGAGGTTTTCAGCTAAATTATATACTTTGATTTCGTATTTACAATTAAATAAATTTAACCTGCACTCTCTCCTATGTTCTCGGCAACAGGCACATTTACTTGATTGCAAAATTCGTGTTTTTTTTTCAACGTGCATAGTAAGATTTAAACGTATATTTCCGATGAATACAATTCTTACTCGTTTGTATATCATATATATATATATATATATATATATATATATATATATATATAAATATATGTATATATATTAATATATCTATATCTCTATATATATAAATATATAGATATAAATATTTTTATGTATATATATATATATATAAAGCACGATTTATTTGTTACCATGGACTCATTGCTGTAAAAATTTTCTTTTCCGATCCATCAAATTTCTGTTGTTGTTTGTTATGAGTTTGTTGTTAAATTTCCTTACATACACGTTATAAATAGATGTTAGCCTAAATTGTGTTTAAGTAAAATTATGTTTTAATATTTATGTTAACAATAACCAAGCTTCTATATTTACATGATCAACTTTCTTATCCTCAGCTGGCATCAATTGAAAGTAATGACTCTCCTCTAGGGGAGGCCTCATGCTTTGACATACTTTTGCGCTTGATCTTTACTCCTGATCTTATATAGAACACGTACATCAAATCTGTTGCCAAAACCGTTGGAAATATGGTGGGATCCTTCAAGCGATCCAGTAAATATCTCACTGCTGATAGAATTCTCTACCTATATAAGAGCCAGGTTCGCCCAAAGATGGAATACGTTTGCCACATCAGGGCAGAAGCTGCCAGTAAGGACTTGCCCTGCCTTGATTGCGTTCGAAATAGACTTCGTAGCCTTGTAGGAGATGTACTCTTCTCTTCCCTGCACCCTCTATCTTACATAAGAGATGTTCGTCCAATGATGTAGTACTGTTGCCACATCTGTGCAGGAGATGCTAGAAAGGACTTACCCTGCCTCGATAGAGTTCAAAATAAAATTCGTAGCTTAATAGGAGATGTCCGTTTTTCCCCCTGCAACCTCTATCTCACAGAAGCGGCGTGGCGAGTTTGTCTTTACTTTATCCTTATTTCCATGGGAATTGCTCGACTGGGCTTCAATCTATAGTCCCCCTCGCCAAATTGTATCAAGAAACACTCGTCTAGCAGAAAACACTATCAATAATTCCCCCAACTCTTTATCTGTGCCCAAACCTAAACGTAGATTCCATGAACAAAGATTCTTTCTTAGAACTGCACGCATGTGGAACTGTCATCCGTTTCCCTGCGTCCAGCCTACTACAATAGGTTGTCTTCACGCCCAATATATACAAACTATTGATACACCCTTCCACTTAAATTAACAAATTTACTGAATTTCAATTACTAACAATTACTATATTATCCGATAGACTGGTGTAAACTCTTAACCCTTTTCCTCGAGTGGCCCCTGGGCCTGGAAAACTGGCGATGCCTATGTAAAAATGCTATCTTATTAGATTGGATTCCCTGGAAGAAAGTTAAATGTAGTAGATCGTCAAAATCAATAATGAAAGAAAAAGTGATGACAACAAGAATAATAAATATTCATCATAAGAATCCATCAAAACTGCGATGAAGTTAAAATGATGACGTTTTGAATTTATTATGGGTAAAGAGATATGGATAGTTGCTATCATCGCCTGGTTCAATACAGGCATATAAGAATTCGTTCTAAAATACAGTTTGTATTAAATTAACATATTATCCCCATTATTTTTGAAAATTACATCTAAAATGTTATTATTTTTAAGATAGATTTGTATACTTTAGAAATTTAACCTCGAAAATGTTAGTGAATTAAAAAAAAAAAACGAAACTAAAGAGATTTCAATGCCACTCTATCCGATATATGAGTTTTGCTAGCATCCCCCACGCATATATATATATATATATACATGTATGTATATATAAATATATATATACACATATATATATACATATATATATATGTGTGTATATAATACGACCAAACATTTAATAAAACATGTTAAACACTTAGAAATAGTTAAAAAATATTTAATCTGAAAAGGAAACATTAGATAAGGGGATAGTCCTTAATCCAGGAAACTTCGAAGAAATACTTAACTGTTTACCCGTATTATAAGCCCTATTTCCTATTTGGTTTTGTCGACTTTTACATCTGGCTGAGATAATTTTATAAATATTGATTCTTTAATGTTAATAATATACTTAAATTTTACCATCTTGGATCATTTTGGTAAATTTAATTGTAATTTTTAATTCATATATGTATATATGTATGTATATATATATATATATATATATATATACATATATATATATATACATATATGTGTGTAAGTCAGGTCATGCTACTGGTACCATGTAACCCAGTACTACCTTCCTCATGGTCGGGTCACCGGCGACTAAACTGGTTCCGCAACCAAACTTGTTCGGTGAGGAGGGTGGCTAGTCTCCCTGAAGGATTAAAAACAAGACCTTCCAAAGGGCGAATGAACTCTTTTTCTGGGTCAACGGCCAACTAGCACCGTGTGTATATGTGTGTGTATATGTGTATTAGGGTGGAGAGGGCTCCCGTAAGCCGTGGTGAAGACAACCTTTCTAGGAGAAGAAAATCTCTGATTTAAAAAAACCATAAAGCGGAAGACCAGTACCCGCATTAAGCTGGTCTACAGTTTAATTTGTTGCTGGCTATCTTGCTCTTGCTTGTTGCTGGATCTCAACATTTTGAACCGAGAGAGAGACTTAGCTGGTGTACAAAGCTAAAACTCTGTAACATCATCTTTGTATAGATACTCGCTCAGGCATTTGAGTTCATGAATTTTAAATGTCTGAGGGAGTGGCACTCGTCTGACAAGACGTTGCAATCATATATATATATATAAATTAATATATATATATATATTAATATATATATATAAATATATATATAAATATATATATATGCATATATATATGCATATATATATGTATATATATATATATATGCATATATATATGCATATATATATGTATATATATATATATATATATATATATATATATATATATATATGGCAATTATGAGGTAAAGAAAAGTTTGGATATTCATGCTTGAAAGAAAAGCAATTAAGATTAAAATGTCAACTGACCGTTTTCGCCTTATGTGTTTTAGAGCTTTATGTAGTGATCTATTTTATTTTTTTAAAATGGAGATAGGCCCAAGCTAGAAATTTAATTTTAAAATATGTTTGATCATGAATATAAACAGTTGTCTTTTCTTTCATAATTGCAATATATATGGTTGCACGCACATATAATTATGTAATGTATATATATATATATATATATATATATATATATATATATATATATATATATATATATATATATAGATAGATAAATTAGCATGGTGGAACTCAGTTTTGAAAAATATTTTTTAAAAAGTAAGTGGAACTTAACATATATTGATTATATACATTTTAATTTTATTTTATTATGACAAGATAGGTATAGACAGAACGCAAATTAGAACTTAGAAATATACCCATTAATATAGATTGAGATAGATATAACGACCACGTTTTTATAAAAAAAAACTATTCTGGGTTCTACAATGTACACGTCTAAAAAAGGAAAATAGAATTACGCAAATGCAAGCATGTATCTTTTTAATGTTTATTATTATAATATTCGTTCACTAATGTTTGCTGTTCATTTTTTTGTATGCACAAGTTCCGCATAATTTGTCATGATATCTTCAGATGTATTGCCCTGTCAGCATATATTTTTGAAACACTGTATAAATACACACATATATTCGTACCAGTACACAAAATGTAATACATTTAGAAGCATGATCGAATATGTTATTAAGTTTATAAGAAAAAACTCCGACTTTTGCTCATGACTTTAGTCGCAAGAATCCATTACGGTCTTCTACCAGTAATCTGATGACTGTCAGTTGTTTGCTTGGCTAATCAAATTTCTGTTCTGTAAAATCATACTTGTCGCTGACAACTATTTGATTACCGGCAGGTATGCACGTGTTAAGCATCGGCATGTAAAACATCCACGCTTTGCTGATGCGTTTGAAAGAAGGAAACGTGTGGCTTAAAATATATGCACGACTTGAGCAGAAACATTTTACTACATAACTGTCGAATCCTGGTTCTTACCTGTATGCGCTTACCATAATACTATTAAAATTTTAATAGACTAAAAATTAATATACAATTTTAAGCATACGTTTTAGTATTATTATTATTTATTCTGATTTTAAATATAATTTCCAAATTGATTTCATATCAATTAAGCCTAAAGTTTAAATTTTATATGAAATCATCGCATGGCTTGGGTATATTTTTTTAATTAAGTACGCACGGAATTTGTGTATGAGAATATAAAAATTTACTGCATAATGAATTAATATTGTATGTATAGTCAACGGAAATTATCTTTTTATTATTGTTTGCATAGTCACATTTTTTACGGCTTTACTCTTTTTTGAATAATTGTATCAAAGTATACATGAGGGATATTAAAATATTTTCATTTTGTCCGAATCGATAAGATAAATATGTCGTACGCATTTTTATGATGCCTAAAATCATGCATTCCTTAGCTGAAACTGTCATTTTCTGTTTACGTTATTAACGTTGAGAGAGTCTAAGAAAGAAACACTTGTAATAGATTTGCAATATAAAAAGAGATGCGAGACTGAATTCCTCCATGCTAAAAAAACATTCATCAACGCCTTTAAACATTTACAGAGCCGCCGCAATTTATGTCAGTACCATTTCGCCATGGAATCGTCAGTTTCAGACTGGCGACATAAAAGATGAGTTACAAAATTCTTCAAGGTTTTTTATGAACGACACTTATAATGGAAGACCCTTTATACTGTGTATAAGAATAACACATTTTAATGGCTCCGAAGGGAGTGTTTATTTTTTCCAGTATAAAAATGCACAAAAATGTGTCGCTCTAACCATACAATCTGCACTACACGAGCGTCGTCAAATATTAGAAGGACATGATGATGGACAGAAACGATACATTTTATTTTTAATACAATGTAATTTCTAGTAGAATAAAAGTCTACATATTTACACATGCTATGCTACTCTGCTGAAGAGCAACCAATGTGAATGATGGTTGCATTATTAGAGCAGAGATGTGTAACTATCATCAGAAAAAAAGTAAATACTCCATTAAAATATCACATATAATGGTGTAGTAATAAACTTAGATTTACACTTGGAAGTACACAATGGACTACATAATAACATAAGATATACAAAGCAATCTTCTTGGGTTGCTTATGAAAATAAAAGTATTTATTCTCTCATGGTAATGTGCCCTAGAAACAGCATTTAATGAGTTTACATTCGTCCATTAACACGAATATTAATAGAGTTTTTGTTAATAATATAGATAAAAATTCTGTATTAGACATAAATGGTAGGATATCAATTAGGCTACAAACTGTGCCAGTCCGATAAAAAAAAAAAGTTCGTAATATAACACAATCTTACATGCCCCTAAAATAAATTTTATTTCTGCCACCAAGTTATGTGCTGTTTATCGGTGCCTTAAACCTGCGGAAACATTCAGGAGAAGAGCTATTTACACTTTTTCGGAAACTGCCAGTTATTTATTTCATTGAGCATATGTCCATATGAGACGATACTAGGAACCGTGCGGAGGGAATATGAATCAAAACCATTAATTTGGTTTCAAAATTTAAATGTTTCGATTTTCTAATGGAACTACCATTTTTTTTTTAAATCAAATTTCAATTGTTACAGAGCAGACCAAAAAGCGTCTCAGCAGGAAATAGCCGGGAAATATGTGTCGTAATGTAAAAGAATTGAATGATGGAACTACACTTTGCATATACTAGCGTACGAATTCATTTCGCTGGAGTCAGGCATGTTAATATTTATTTTTGAAAAATATTAAGCTATTATCTTATGTACATTTCTTCATATATGTATATATTTTGTTCCAATTCTCTCATTTCATTTTATTAAGAGCCGATAGACATTCGTTCGTCATTACATTGACAAACAATCGGCATACTCTTTAAGCTTCTTACTGATCCCTTTAGCGCAATCGTTTGTACTACGCAAGCAGTTGTTTCAAATCTTATATCAATTAAGTAACTTTTAAAATTAGCTTCCATTTGCACAATGAATTCATATAGTTATATTTAGCAGATTCTAGTTAAGTTCCATGTTTACATTAAGGAGTTATATTTAATAGGTCTGTTCATCTCTGTTCGTTTCATTATTAGACAAATTGACTGTAACTATGTTTACGGTGGTAATACTCCTACTGCGTATTACTCATTACTGCCTATTACTCAGGTGTTAATTCTCATTGCTGCCTATGTTTATGCTAGGTTAAACAGCTCTATTCACAAAGTGTGTAGTTCTATACATTTATAATAATAGCAAATCCACATGCACATACGCACATGTGTGTATAATTTATTTAGAACGGTTCTATCTATCATGTGATGTAGTGGAGATATTTACATACCTCATTGTGTTTCATGGTATAATGGTATTTTCCTAGAATAAAAGTTTCAATCGAATATCTGATTATTAGCTATTTTTTAGCAGAATCTCTACTTGTCTTTTATTTCCTCCTTATATCACTAATACTCTTTAAATCATTAGTCGATCACAGATGATTATACGCGTGATCTATAAAACCCTTTTTTTAAAGGAGCGATCAACTTTACAGCCATTATACAGACAATTGGAAATCTGCATGCTTCTGTAGACGGTCTTTGAGAGTATATTTTTCATTATTCTAATTTATCCGATTTATATTATTATGTGTTTTTCTGCATTTTTATGACTTTTTTTTTACACAGTGATCACCACTTATCAAGGCCCGGAAGCCACTCAGGGATAAGGGTTATTGCAAGTACATTACGTTAGTGTGGAGATTTGATGGAGTGTTTACTTAAGGGGGCGGTTCATTAGGAATTTGTTAACATTAGACTTGAAGACATCCAAGTTGTAGTCCGGAGGGAAGCAGGCAGACGGAACAGAGTCCCACAGGCGTGCAGTTCTAAGAAAGAAGCTTTGTTCATGAAACCCGCGTTTTGATTTAGGCACAGATATAGAGTGGGGGAAATTTTTCACAGTGGATTCAGCTAGACGGGTGTTTTTCATGAAAGATTGGGGAGGGGGGACCAGGGATTGGAGTTCAGACGAGCACCTGCCATGAAAATAACGATAAAACAAGGATAGACTCGCAACGTCTCTTCTGTGGGAGAGGGGTTGCAGGGTAGAGAAAAGGGCATCCCCCACTAAGCCACGAAGTCTATTTTGTACTCTGTCAAGGCATGATAGGCTGTTTTTGGCAGCTCCTGCCCAGATATGGCAACAGTATTCCATCCTTGGACGTACTTGGCTTTTATATAGATAGAGAATTGCATCAGTAGTGAAATATCTTCTGGAGCGGTAGAAGGATCCCACCATCTTTCCAGCGACCTTGGCAACAGACTGATGTACGTGTTCCATTTCAGATCAGGAGTAAAGGTCAAACCCAGAAGCTTGTCAAAACACGGGGCCTCACCCAGACGAGAGCAATCCATCACAATTGATGCCAGCTGGGGATCAGAGCGTTGATGATGTAAGGATAGGAGTTTGGTTTTGGATGCATTAAAGGTAACTAGCCACTTCTTCCCCCACTGAACCACGCGCTCGAGATCAGAGGAGAGAGAATCAGAGAGAACTTTGTCATTTACAGCCTTTGATGTGTTACCGTAGATGGTCGTGTTATCAGCATAGATGTCAACGAATGATTTAAGTATGTGTTTAGGGAGGTCATTGATGTAGATCAGGAAGAGAGTTGGGCCCAGGATTGACCCCTGAGGGACCCCAGCATTTATATTGCAGGCCTCCGATTTTTGTCCATCAACCACTACTCTTATGAGCCTATCGTAGAGAAATGATTTAATGATTGAGAAAACATTTCCAGTTATACCGTAGCTGGAAATCTTGTGAAGTAGACCCTTATGCCATACCTTGTCGAAGGCCTTTGATATGTCAAGAGCAATTGCCCTAGAAAGGAAGCCTTTGTCAAGAGATTCACTAATCCTGTGGGATATAACCGTCAGCACATCTGCGGTAGATCTTGCAGAGCGGAAATCATATTGTGTGTCACTAAGAAGGTTATTCCTGCTGAGGTGGTTGACTATTTCTCTATTTAATATTGATTCCAGCAACTTACTCATAACACAGAGGAGACTTATTGGTCTGTACTGAGAGGGAGATGACTTATCACCTGAATTCTTAAATACAGGGCAAACTGATGAGGTCTTCCAGGGGGTCGGAATGCACTTCTTAAGGCAGCGCTTTAATAGTTTCGTAAGTATGGGAGCAAGTTCTGGTTGAAGCTTTTTTAACACTATAATTGGGATGCCATCAGGGCCAGTTGCTTTACTGGAATCTAGGTGTTTTATTAGCTTGGTGACCTCATGCACAGATATTTGTATGTTACCTAGCTTGTTCTGTGTTATAGGAGGAAATATGGGGAGTTGATGGCCTTCGTCGCATAGGGTAGTATTAGCTGCAAAGTTCTTTGCAAATAGTTTGGCCTTGTCTGACGCTTACGAGATGACCTCTGGTCCATTGATAATGGTTCGGATAGAACGCACACTTCTGTTCAGGATCTGAACTCTATTTGTCTTGGTCTGTGTCAAGCTTGTTAGATGTATCTAACTTCTTAAGGGTGCGATTTTGCACACATTTGCACACCAGTATTATTAAAAAGTGATTATGCATTTTTTCGCTCTAGCTCTGTACTAAGATTGTATATAAAAATGTTGATGGTTTATTTCTGAGGGACGAAATCGGTTGCAGTTACCGCATGTCTTGACACTTTTTTTTTACATACTTGTACAATGTTAGAGTATATTTCTTATTTAGTCCGTAGTTCGTTACCCACCATACATGGCAAGGGAATTAACACAATAAAAAACTAAAAATCCAAGCAAAATTCATGAAAACAGATTTATTCCTTAGCCTAGTTTTATTTACAATGTATTTTAAATTGTGTTACATTATTATAATAAACCTTATGAATGATAAAATGAGGATTAATAGAACAGTTCTAGTCTTCTCTTAATAATATCAACTCCAGTGTGTTAGAAAGGATAACCTGCAACTTTAAAAAAGTGTACACATAAGATAACATAACATATTAACATGTAATGCCAAAGAAAAAAAAATGCTGATTAAATACACTCAATACATACCCCTACATGACGTTTGAACTCATAGTCAACGTTAGTATGACTAAATATTTTACAGACCTTCATAGAATTTGCTGGGCACATGTCACTTTATAACGTTTACACTAGATATGAAAAACATAATTTTTAAAAACTTATGAACAAATTTAAGTAGTGACAAGCGTAGAAACATCATAGTTTATTCTGCTTACAGATCGACCTATGCAATTTCAATATCAGAGTTATTCTGTCAAAGACATTTTCACTAAGCCACATGAGAGTTCCTAGAAATATCAAATTAAACACTTGTGCTACCAGATAAAACTGTCTGAAAATCTTGCTTCCCGACGCAAATATACCAAACATTTATATTATTTTTCCTTTATTTCATTTGCAAAAATCAATCATATGATGCAAAGCCAAGCAAAAAATCAACAATCATTATAAATCAAATATGACGTACTATATGGTAACTGGTTAAAGATGTAGACAATAAAAAGGGTATGTTTTATTGTTTAGAAATACTGTTCCACGTACTGGTTGACATAAAAAGATTTATTCTTTAGTACCGTATAAAAAATCCTGGGAAAACAGACCGTATATGTGATATCTCTCATATCGGAAGCAAATATTAGTCGCATCTTCTGAATCTTCTGCATGTTAGCAAACATACATTCCAAACTTCATTTTTGTTATTTTTATTTATTAAAATGCCGAAAGTGGTATAAACACACGTCTCCTACATTACTTATAATTTAGCTAAACATGTGCAAATTTATAAAATATTTTATTTTTATAATTAATAATAATTATCAAAATATTTTACATATAATTCATTCTATTTGAAACTCTTACTCTACTAACAATACATGATTTGTCTAGAGTGAATTAACTGCAATATGTGTTAGTAATATTATATAATTTCAAAACAAACATAATAAATACACAAATATAATAATTCTATTTTAACGACAAATGGCGATCGCATTAGAGCGTGGTTTTTAATAAATTGCGATAATATATTTATTTGATCAGTTATATTTGGAGATTTACCATAATTTGATAATTATATATGTAATGCTAAATTGAACACTATTTAAACTTTATGTAGATCATATTGCGATGCGTTTAAGAGTCAGGAGATTAGAGATAGTTCAGGAAACAACATGTAAAAATAGGATTGTTAGATATTTTGTATAATCTTTCATGTTACAAATGAAGACTTCCGCTATTATAGACTGGGAGAATATAAGCCAGTACATTTAAGGGTGTACTTTTCGACCCTCTTTATAAATGAATCTCTCTTATTATCATGACCTTAAACGGTGCTTATTATGTCATAGTAGAATATCTACATATCAAATTACTCGATAATAAAAGTTGAGTACTGCCCCTGGTATGGGTATAAAGCTAAAATCACATTTTACGATGAGCTATACTTTATAGTGTGCCGTGTACGGCATAATCACCTAGACGTACCGATTCTCGCCAGATCATGAAAGTTAAACAACGTTGAGCCTGTCCAGTACCATATAGGTGACCATTTGATTGGCGAGGCGCTGTATGTACCGCGAGGTAAAATACCAGGTTGAGAAACTGGCGCGGGCTATCCTTTTCTCGATGATAGATGGGACACTCTTTAGCCGTGGTGGCACCCTGTCTAGTTATCGCGTCACAATAAAATACCGTGATAGTTCTGGCGAAGCATCAAGTATTCAGTCACCGACAAGATCTGAATTACACTACAATCTCGTGTAATAAGTTCAATCTCGGCTACGGCTGTTTGGCTGGTTCGATGGATGGATAGATTATTTATATTGGTAGTTAGTGTAATACTAATAATCAGAATTTTATCGTAAAAAGTTTAGTGGTATGCCCGCTACGCTTTTCAATCAGCCACCTACTAGGAGGACACTTCGACGCATTTGTTTTCCCCAGCAATAATTATACAGACGCCACATCCGAACAAACGCTCGCACACTGCTGCAATACATACAAATATAAAAAAAAATATATAAAATACCGATTCTTTTAAGAAAGTAATTCATGACGTATTTTCCAGTTACTGATTTTGTTTTTTTCTATTTTCGCCAATTCTGTTGACGTGATAAAATTCCTAATCTAAAATAGCTTAAAATGTTGTCAATAAATAGTTGTTTCCGATTTATCGATTAAGATTATTGTGTTGTATTTCTTTTGCGAAACTTTAAACAATATTATTATCTTTTACCGGGAGTCAAAATGTCAATCGTTTTTAAATGATTAACATTTACTTTAAAAGTCTAATCTGCTAGAAATAAATAACAAGAAATAAATTCAAATGAAACTCAATTTCAATTTAGATTTAAATGAGCTGTTTTTCTTATTTTCAGACTTAACTTCATTTCGAATGCAAACTGTCTAGAGGCAATGCGTTATATGTGAATCAGATTTGCGCTGTTTTATGTCATTTAAAATAATCATTATTGTTCAAACTATAAAACAAAAGTCAAACTCGAGAAATTCTTTAAAACATTACTTACAGTTTAAAGTGTTCGTTGACCAGAAGAATATTAAAGGTTAGTGATTTATAGAGTTACTTTTATTGCATTGATGTAGAATATTACTTCTTAAATATGTGTGTATAATGCGAAACGAACTGTATTAGTCTCACACTTCAAATTTGAAACATATTTTAAAAACAATAGCACTAATTATACCCGTTTAAGAAGATGCGTGCGAGTCGTCTAAATTTTTATATAAAATATATCTTTAAAGACCAGTCATTAAATCTAAACATTTGTGGGACTCCTCCTTTTGGAACAGCAAGTTAATTAAAAGCGAGTTAAATATATAATCTCACAGAATGTCCTATGTCCGTTAGCGTTCAACTGTTCTGGGCACATTGTTGTCACTCTGAGTAACACAAGTTCAAATATTCGTGTAAGAAATTGTATTTAGAAACTTGCGCACGCCTGTGCCGCAATGACACTGACATTAATCCATATTAAGCAACCTTAATTACGTTTCCTTAGCAATATTTATTCTTGTCAATTGTAATTAAACATCGCATTTACATTTTAGAACTGAATCTGATACCGTAAACGTTTCTTGTTATACACTTATCTATATGCCAAATGTATTATATCTACATTAATTACTAATAGAATATTCACAATCAATTCTACAAAATGTTTATATCTATAAAAGTGAACGTGTCTGTCTGTTTGTGTGTGTCTGTGTATATATTTATACGCAATAACTCTGCCAACTCTAAGTCTACACACTCGAAATTTGATATATAGGGTTCTGGGATTTGGAAAAATCTTTGGAATCAGTTTTCGGCCAGATTTTTGGCTGTTAAAGGGTTTAAGTTCAACGATTTGATCTTTGAGAACTCTACCAAACGCCTCCGACAATTTTGGGTCAACACACTTTACCTTTTAGATATAGGTTCCTTGCACATGGATCTTACTTAATAACTTGATGTGAGCCCAACATAATACATGTTCAGTGGTCATAATACGGGTCAAAGTTAAAAACATTGACCGTTCTTTTATTTTATTGATTTTGTTCCTCCAACACACACCTCAAAATACCCGGGCAACGCAGGACTGAAATGTTAATTCATAAAAAAGACTAACACTACAAAACATACAACAATTATTTAATAGATAAAATTTATTTTTAGTAAATAATAATTTTTAGGAGGAAGACTAATATCGTAATATACTTCCAAGTAATTGTTGTATATTTTAACTTTCAAATTATATATATATATATATATATATGTATATATATATATATATATATATATATATATATATATATATATATATATATATGTAAGAAACGATAGGTAAATACATGGAATTTGTCCTTAAGGACCATTTTTCCTTCGAGATGAAATAGTCGCTTGAGTAGGTCACTTATACAACGTCGTATATCTATCTATCTATCTATCTATCTATCTATCTATCTATATATATATATATATATATACATATAGATAGGTAGATAGATATATGTATAACATAAGTTTGTAGTTTGTGCGTTTCATATACTTAACATCTGTGCCTTCTACACAATAGTCTTTCATTCAGGCGATTTAGGGGACGATCGAAGTGCTAGATTTTGTAAGTATTTAAGTATAAACTTCTTTCTATTTACTAAATATGTTATAGTTAAAAGCCCCTCAGGTAGGCGCTATGGCATTAATAACCGCACGTTAGTTTGTTTTTTTTATTTCAGGTCAGTAGACAACAGGCAGCAATTTAATATATTTATCTTAACTGAGTTTGCAAATTTTCCTTTCGTAAGATTACTATATTAAACTTCTATAGGAAATACACTTAAATACCTTAGCAGCTTTTGGTAATTTGGTATTCATAGTGTGCATATCTCAGTGTGCATTGTGAGCTAACCACTTGCTCTCCTACTTGTTGAGTAATTGTCTTATTAGCCAGGGCTTTTCGTATCCGTGAGATATTTTACTGTAGAGATGGTAGTCTTTAGTATAGTAGGCCCCTTTTGGCTTAAGGTATAACTTATTTTCTTATGATTCTAATATAAAAAAAATGGTCCCGTTCAATATTTCCTTTTAGTTGCAATTCTTATAACTATATTAATCACACTCATTTTTTTGGTTTAATATCGCCATAATTTGTCGCAGATTTTCCCCAAGCCACTAAATCGACTGCACCGTTACTTTTCTAAAAATAGTTTGAATAAGATCCAGGTTATCTAGAGAGCAAGAGACGTTTTCTAATATATGTAACTTGTTAAATCTGGCATTGGAAATCATAACGCCATTAACATTTTTAAAATAGTCTAATGCTTTTTAATTTCACGCTCTTGAAACTCGTCACTAGTATATCAAATCCTGAATAATTAGCATTTTATTTTTTTTATTAAATTCCAAACATATCTCATAAATTAAAATACAGCAAACTATTATTAAATATGTCTGCATATTATTATGTGTGACTAGAACAATCTGTTTTCCGAACGGTTATTTAATTTACAGAACTTTTTATTGAAAAAATATCACATCATTACTCATGTATTATAATCAGGAACATTAATCTTATGATAATTAATATGTCATAAACTTACGCATGCAATTATAATCATATATAGTGCAGTTTTATTTAAATAGTCTATATGCGCGGTGTATATAAACACATAAACACAAAATTATTTGAGTTATAATGATTTGTTCAAGCATATTCTTGTATTATCACACAATGAACTAAGCGTGGATTCTATGAATAAACTAATCATATTAGTTTATTAAATGCAGAATTTTATTCAGGTATTGTGTACAAAGCTAAAAATGGATTGCACGATGTTGAATAGTTGACTTTGAGACAGATTTTGACCTGTGCATTTCTAATAGAAGCATTTGTATTTTTTCAGTAGATTATAAAATACTGAGATTGCATCATTGATGTGACCAGCTCCTGCATATTATCAGTGCGTGCATTTTATTTGCAACATAAAACTTGAATGTAGTTGTAAATATACGTACTGCCGACAGGCATATATATATTCAAATGAGCACGTAGTAATAATCACATCAGAAAATTAAATCACACTACAATGCGAGCGTAGTTATTATACCGCGATTTTAAACCAAAAGAAAAATTCTAATTCGTTAAGCTTAAATTATGTACATTAGTAAACGGTATACTACTGATAACGGTCTGAGTCCCCTACACATCTCTTTTGCAAAAACTAATAATTACATTATTCATTACTCTACCGCCGATAGCAATGGTCAAATTAAATCTTTCTAAGATAAGAGAAAAATCCAGGCTGTCCTCGACGGTCGTATATCTAAACAATACGATATAAATGCGGGAGTGCCTCAGGGATCTATCCTGGGACCTCTGTCATTCCTAATATTCATAAATGACCTCCCTGACAAAATTGCCTGTGAGATGGGTATATATGCTGACGACACCACACTCTATAACAGACACGATAGGAAAACAAATGAACACATATCTAAAGAAATGGCAGAAGCACTAGAGGATGACCTCCGATCTGTAGTGAAATGGGGACATAAATGGATGGTCACATTCAATGCTGCCAAGACTAAACTCTTTTCCTTCAATAATTACAAGAAACCTTCTCTACCACCAATCGCAATGGCCAATGACTCTTTATCTGAAAGTACATTTTTTTAACTCCTAGACCTAATGTTCATAGGAAACATAAGTTGGGACAATTACATTGAGAGTATTACCAGGATCGCTGCGAAGAAGGTAGGTTTTCTCTACCGTACTAGAAAGCTACTAACGTCATAAAGTATCCTCTACCTCTAAAAGGCCACCATTAACCCATGTATGGAGTATTGTTGTCATATTTGGGCGGTTGCATCTGCTACTAGTCTCTCGCTCCTATACAAGTTTCAAAAGAGAGTCGCTAACCTGATAGGTCTTGAACTGACATCTAAGCTTCAGCCTCTGTCCCATCGCCGAAATGTTGCATCCCTCTGTCTGTTCTACAAGTACTTTAACGGTGAATGTTCTGACGAACTTCAAGCCCTTGTACCCCCTCGGCGTAAATACCCCCGACAAACCCGAGAAGAAGCTAAATCCCACCCCTCCCGAGTAAGAGAGCATTCTACTCCAGTAGTTTCTTCCACAGAACCGCTAGACTTTGGAATTCACTTCTGGGTCCCTGCTTCCCCAACTGCACTGACATGCAGAAGTTCACGTATAACGTGAACCGACATTTTGCTGCCCAACTCCCTGCATAGTACCCCTGATGTTTATGTCCCTGATAGTAGCCATCTACATCAAAGTGGCAACGTGCCTTGTTTGGGTTGAAAATGTCATTTTTTAAAAATAGTTGCAGTAGTCATACAGGTTGGCTAAAAACCATTGAAGTGTTTGTCAGTTTACGATTAATCATTATTTTTCTCTAATTCAGATATTTCACAGAATGTTGCAAATTAATTACCGAAAATATAGCATTGAACCACGGACACATATGGCCAGATACACCATAGAGCTTCTCAGGCAATTCTTTACGACAACATTATCTCTCGCTATGACAATGTCAAATAACCACCACATTCCACAGACTTGGCTAGCTCCGACTTATTTTTGTGGGGATATCTTAAACACAGTGTCTACGTTTACAAACCCCAAACTATGCAAGAATTGAAGGAACGCATAACGAACAAACTAAGAGAGTTGAATCGCAATCCAGAGATTTTGCAATCTGTTATGCATAAAATTCTGGAAAGAGCACAGATATGCAAAACTGAAAATGCACAACATTTACAAGACATTTTGTTTATAAATACACATTGTTTGAATTTAATATATTATTTAAATTTTACAATTTTGTAGTCAGATAGTGTTAACATTACAGGAAGGTATCCTAAAAAATAAGGAATCTATTTACGTTCCAAAGGTCATAGTTACTTTTTGGATAACCTGAATTAAGCCTGACCACCCCCCACCACCACCATCAACAAAAATAACAAAAAATCAGCGACCTTCCTTCTACTATATTACTACTACTACTACTACTACTAGTACTAGTGGTAGTAGTAGTATAGTAATAATAATAATGCACCTAGGCAAGGAACTGTATATATTGTGTTGATAAATATGCACAACAAGAAATATAATTTTACATATAGAAATAATACAAAGATAAATAAGTATAATGCAATGATGTGTGTTTACTTAATGTGTTAGGTTAGGTTAAGTTTGGTTAGAGAAGTGTCTGATAATAACTGTTGTCTTCTAATGGAAAACGTTTTAAAAACATAACCCCGCTATATTTTATGTAAAGAAATATACTATATTGTTTGAAGTTTTAGCTGCAAGTGAAAGTACAGAAGAGTTTAGAATATAAACGACCTCTTTTTTTTTTAATTTATTACGTCTTGAATAAAATAGTTTTTATTTCAGTAGTAGCTTTAATAACAGGATATACTAACATTAGTATAAACAATAGAAGTATGTATCGTGACAGTAAAACTAATCGCAGTAACAACACACGTATCAGTAATAATAACACTTATAAAAATAACAGTCATATTAGTAATAAGAATAGTTAGCCAATGTAAGATATGTTTTATGAGAGGAAGAAGCCATAAAAATCGGGTTTCAGTAATGAATGTGAAGAGGAACATTTAAAGCCAAAATAATAGTTATGCATCTGATGTGGTTGCCCCTCCTATGTGTGAATGACTGAACGCCTAAGAAAAATGCGAGTTGTTTTAAATTGTTTAGCATAAAAAAAATTGTAACTTTGGTTGCTGTTGTGTAAGCTAAATAATTTATGTGCAAGATTGTTTGTTTTGTAAAAAAAATATGACAAACATCAGGACTATTTCAATACGATTTCTAAGAAGACATATTTGTTTTAAGAACCGTATCCGAAAGCGATACAATATTTTCTTTTCCATGGTCAGAATACAAATTGGTATTCGCGAACGACTAGTTCTAATGGTAAAGCATTTTTTAAGCTGGTAATTGTTTGCTATTCCGTCAGTCAGCAAACCTAAGAATTAAAAAAGTGCGTTAGTTATTCTCATCTTTAAACCTAAAATATCATATGAAAATATGCTTTTAAAAATTCGAAGAAATTATCGAAGACATTTTACTTAGTATGTGGGTTACAAAATGGTATTGTGAATTCGGATTTTGTGGATAGACTGTATTAAAAGAGGTGGATTTTTTTATGACATAACGTTAGGATGTTTAATTCACGTTGAGTAAAGATGTGTACATAGAATATATATATATATATATATATAGATAGATATAGATATACATATATATATATGTGTGTGTGTGTGTGTGTGTATGTGTGTGTGTGTGTGTGTGACATATTTACTCAATAATCCTTGCAAGAATGAACAGTACTGCTTGTCGGGAGAGTCAAATCACTGCTAGTCCTATTCTCATCATCATCAATCAGTAAACATTTAAGTATAAGAAAGTCAATTCGTTACGGCACCATGTATTCAGCTGTGCTGATAGTTTTCAGCGACAGAAAGTTGGACTAATGTATTTACACTGGTTGATGACATATTATCAATTCTCTAAATTGTGTTGGAATGATGTCTTCTAAATGGGACGTTTTTGTTGTAAGTTTTAAAATATATAAACATATCTTATTCATACAGACAAAAAGTGATTAAGGCTTACCCAATCACTGTAAATTAAGTGAAAATTACTAGTTAGAGGAGGCTACAATTCAACTCTGACTTTACTGGCCAATTCTATACTTCTAGACTAGATATTATTAATATTTAAGTAGAAGAGAATGAAAAACTTTTTTAAAGCGATGTCAGTTGGCCTTCATAATCATAAATCATAAACGTATACAATTCTCTAAATAGGGACATTGTTTATCTTTTTAAATGCTATTAATCACTGTAGAAACAACTATATATAAAGAATGAATACATCCACTAGTGTTTCAAGCTTATGTGATCACCAGTGTAAGTTACTGCTCATCGGCAATATAACGTATGTCTTGTAGGTTATTAGGGAGATCGGCAAAAACATTAAATATTACACAAATAATTACTTATGAATGTACAAACACCTTCATAAGTCGTTACAGTATTGAACAACGAAAACTTGGATGGAATGTAATGAGAGTAGTTGGCCGCTGTTTGCTAATGCTTGAAATAGCTTAAATTGCATCTTTTTAAAAAGGTTTAAAGATGCAATTTTTTTAACAGTATATTCACATTTTTTACTTACATACGCAAATGTTTCATATCTAAGCAATCATAAGTCTATGAAATGTTAATTACACATTCTAAAATGTTCTGCCAGTGTAATACAGCGAGTACATATCTGTACAATCTATCTATCTATCTATCAATATATAAATATATATATATTATACATACATGTACACATGTGATTACACTATGTATATATACATACATATATATATATATAATTGTTATATATATGTATATATAATTGTTAAAATCAGATACGTTTGATTGATTTATCGTGCAGATAAATGTAATTTTACTAACTTGAGTTAAAAAAATAAACTGATTTATATATGAATACATTATCCATCTATTTATCAATCTTTCGACCCATTGATCAATCTAACTCTTTCTTTATATGTATATATATATATATATATATATATATGTATATATATATATATATATATTTATAAAATGTAAAGTTGGTTCGTTCTAAACGAATAAAACCATATTTCTACGTTACCAATTACTTTGAAATTTTCAGACAACCCATTTTTAGAGTCGGGGAATGTTTTTATGTTATTTACATAAATTTACGTCGCAGAATATTAAAATTAAAATATTAAATAAATATATTTTTTAACCGTTACTGCGAATCTGTTCTGTTGAGAAAACTGACCTTCCGGTTCGATTCCTTTCACAGCCACAATTGACGAAAGATTTCATTTTCTGTTAACTCGATAAGTAAAAAAAACAAAAAAAACTTATTCATGCAGAGAGTGATCAGTGCTGAAACAATGTTATTATTAAAAAGCCATTCTTAACATGGTGAAGGGAGGGTGTTTTGTACCTATTATGTACTTTAACCATATAATTGAATACTAACATATCATAAACTTTAATTAAACGTGGAAAACGATTTAAAAAATAGCGCGGATCACTCTCTACATTAGCACACAAAACAAAAAAAATGCCATATTTTAATAATTTAAATTCATTTATGTACTTACCAATTTTTTAATTTTATTTATGTTAAGGCTTTTCACTCATTAAACATTACGTTTTAATTGTTTCGTTTCTTTTCACGGCATTGTTTACATAAGAAAATTTGTTTTAACTTTTTCTAAACTATTTCATTTTTACGACATGCCTCAACGTATTATAAAAACCCTAACCCCCATGTTAAAAAACGCCCTTTCATAAACCTCGAAAGCCGTTCTTTATATGGGGAGGTTGTTCATTCAAAAAACCGTTTTAACATGGGGAAGTTAGGGTGTTTATAATATGCTGGGGCGAGTCGTAAAAGTAACGAAATTGCTATCTATTATTTATTGCAAAAATTGCTTGAAAATTATTTATTTGACAAAAAATTACATTTTGGTACTTCTTGGGCGTTGAGTTCCATGGCGACCAGTAGAAAAAAATAATAGTGGCTCCCTTAGACTCCAACCCCACCCCGCACGTAACATATTTTATTTACTGATGTTGCCGTAACTAAACGATTATTTGTCACATTTACAAACATTTATTTATTTATTTATTTTGGAAAAAGTTTTACTTTTTATGGATATTAAAAGAAAAATGTGTACTCATGCAGAGAGTGATCCATGCTGAAATAAGAACGTTATTATTTAAAAAGCAATTCTTAACATGGGGAGGGGAGGATGTTTTGTACCTATTCTGTATTTAACCTTGCAATTGAATTAAAAAAAAACACGATTAAAAAATTGCGCGGATCACTCGCTGCATTAGCACCGAAAAATGTTACTAAACATTTATTAACAATTTCTCACTTTTACACCCATTTAATTTTAAATTTCTTTTTAAATGACGACTTTTATCGACTTCAACAAAGTGCCCAGTTGTTAACTTAATGAGAAAAAAAACCCGTTCCAATAATTAGATTTTTTTTTATTTTAAACAGTTCAAATAATTAGAATTTAAAAAAATAAACAGTTCAAATTTTTGATAATTCAACAGTTCAAACAATTAGAATTTTACAAAATAAACAGTTAAAATAATTAAAATTTAAAAACAAAAAAACAGTTCACATGATTCAAATAGTTCCACGTGGTTAGTTAACCCTGTAAAATTCTGTGATTTGTTTCACAATATTTGTAAAAGCATCTGTCTGTGACATATCGCATATTTTAGGGTTAGGGTAATTTTCTGCCTCGACACCGCCTACGTCAAACGGCCTACTCCCGAACTCAGAACGAGGCGGACGTCGGAACCATTTTCGTAAAGGATAACCCCCTTTTTTTAATAGTATTTTCGGGTGAGTATGCTGACAACAAATATCAGTTAAATTTGGCAAATAACCCCCCACCTCCAAAAGTGGTGTTTATTCCGGAAGCTGTCCTTAAGATGAGGAGGTTGGGGGAATGATTATAAGGTGGACCTACTCTAAAAAGCAAAACAAAACAAAAAAAAATAAGTTTTTTATGCGCACATAAACAACTATTTTTTATTAACTTTTTTTTAACTTTTTTATTTAAAAATTAGTAAATTTCAATGAATAGAATAATAAATCATTTATCATTAATGTGTTTTTGGTTTTGTGCTGAATTAAACTTTTTTTTCATTACAACAATAGTGAACCTATTTAAATCTTCCGGCATGCGTTTAAGGGTTACGAAATTATCAATAAATCGTTTAGTTACTAAGCCAACGTCATTAAATAAAAAAAAAAATGTTACGTGCGCATGCATTAGCCTTGACTGGAGGGGGTTCAGGGAGCGACCATTAAATAATTATGCTGGTCGCCATCGAACTCAATGCCCAAGGAGTACCTAAAGTGGCACTTATGCACTTATGTTATCGTGCTATTTTTTAAAATAGTATTTTCATGTTAAATTCAAATTTTGCAATATGTTTTTCTTTTATTAATTTGTTAAGTGAAAGTACAGATAACCCGGTCGGTTTCTAATGCGAGGAAAATCTATCCCTCCCCAAAAAAGGGGTACTCTGGATAATAACAAAACATTAAAATTGCCTCAGTCTCGAAAGATTTCTTCTCTACTGAACGGGGATTAAAACGGTGATGTGTAGTTCACCTTCTGTTTCTCTCCTCTCTTCTCTTCCTCTCGTAATATCTCTCTTTATCCACCTCTCCCTTTCCCTCTCTCAATCTATCTTTCTCTCTATATCACCCTCTCCATCTCTCTTTGAGCCCCTTTCTCTCTCTAACTCCCTCTATCTCTCTCCATTCCTCTGTCTCATCCCTCTCTGTTTCTAACTCTCCCCTCTCTCTCTGTTTATCTATCAATCCCTTTATCTCTCTATCTCCTTCTTTTTCTCTATTTTCCACTCACTGTCTCTTTTCTATCTATATATCTTCCTCTCTATCTGCCCATCTCTAATCCCTCATTCTATTTTAGTCTCCTTAATTTATTACAGTGAATAAGGCATTGTCAAAACATTGATAAATCCTATTTTAGTCACCTAATTTACTGACTGTGAGAATAGACGTTATTTGGAAATTACTGCTACCTTGAACAGCACCAGAAGTAACTGGTAAAACCTTTCTAATTAAATTGATTTTGACAGCCATTTGGTAACAAAATGACATAGCCTTAGCCCTTGCTGCATGAGGAATACCTGCGACCTTGTTGCCAAGTAGAATAATTATCTATTCTACTTTAAAACATTCAATTTTTCACAAATCTCATGTTCGACATCTCCAAAACATCCGATATGGGGAAAAATATTGCAGGAATGCAAACTTATTGTTTAGGATGAATGCACAATGGTACGCAAAAAATCACTTGAGGCTCTTGGTCGATCCTTGCAAGATTTGCGTGGCAATGTCAGACCATTTGGAAATGCAGTAATATTGCTTGCAGGAGATTTCAGACAAATGTTATCTGTTATTCTTCAATTAACACCAAATACTCTACTTTTTTGTTCCATGTGAAGACATTAAACTTAACTCAAAATATGCATGTACAGTTGCAGACTGTTCGATCCGCACAAAAAAACTTTTGCATCACTTGTGGGAAATTGGGTACGAAAAAGTGCCAGCTGATCAGAGTTAAGGGCAAAATTCTTTGACTTTTAACTTCTGTAATTTCTGTTTATTTCATCAAAAGAATAGTTAGTTTAAAATGTTTTTGCAGATATTCAAATTATAAGAATTCCATTTGACTGAGTGAATGAGCTGTTCTTGCAGGTCAATACAAAGATGCTCATGAACTTAACGCTATTATTCAATGTAAAACTCCAAGTAAGGTAGTCAAATACAAATCCATCGACACTGTTGTGAAAGCAGATAAAGTGGTTACTTATCCAACAGTTATATTTGCCAGGGATGCCACCGCATGTATTGCAATTGAAATTCGGTGTTCTTATTATCATGTTGTGAAATATAAACCAATCCAAGCTTTGCAATGCCACATAGCTTGCAGTAAAAAAAAATAACAAACAATATCATAGAAACAACAATCTTATCAGGACCTTTCACAGATGAATATATCTTCATTCCATGCATTCCTATGATTCCACCGGATACATCCTTACACTTTAGGAAATTGAACTTTCCAATTTTATTTTCATTGCAATAACCATCAACAAAGCACAGGGAACAATCTTTACAATTGTGGGCCTTACAGTTACACACTGACTGTTTTTTCACATGTACAATTTATGTTACATATTCAAGAGTCACCAAACCGGAAAATCTCTATATCAGCTAAGAAAATGGAACAACAAAAACTGTGTACCCATGCAAACTGGAAATTTAAACCTATAAGAAACATGCTTTTTCTCATTTTGAAACTTTTTCCATTGCGCCAATTTGAGCCACAGCAACGCGTGGCAGGGTACAGCAAGTATATATATATATATATATATATATATATATATAATAGTTATAAAACTCAAATCATCGGCTCACTTGGACATTTAAAGCAGACATCCAGTTTGTGACTGCCAGTTTCAGAAAATTTGTCTGCTTTCCTATTTAATGTTCGTCTTGTCTTAAGTCCAATATTGAAACTTACAGCTGCTATTCAATGTATCACGAGGTCGAAGTATTTTTTTTTATTTAAACTTCTAATCTTAGATGCAGTTAAAGCCTGTTGAGTCGAATAACTGATTTAAATATAGATCTATCTATGAATCTATATATGATGTGTATAAAAAAATGAATACCCCTGTCACATTTCTTTAAACATTTAAGTATATCTCTTCATGGAAAAACACTTAAAATATTTTTTTTTGCATATCAAGTATTCTGTCTTAAGTATATGTAGCATAATGTATTTATGTTTCTCCTCGACATAACTCAAACTATAGCCATTAAAGGTTAAATTCCTGGCAATAAAAGTGAGTACATCCTTTACGAAAAGTTCTCAATAGATACATACAAGGTGTCAACTCTAAAAATTTTTGTAGCTCTCATCATGATTCAAAACTGCCTTTAATCTGTTGGGCATGGAGTTTACCAGAGATTAAAATGTAGTTAATGGAATGCTCGTCCACCCTTCAATTACGACGTCGCGAATCTGGCAGATATTTAACGTCTCGGCTCCTTACCTTCTGCTTGTTGATGCTTGAAATATTTTCTCTTGGGTTAAAGTCTGGAGACCTGCTTGACCAATTCATCAATTTTTACCTCAGTGTCTTCAGTAAACCCGTTATGAAAAGCTACTGGTGATATTAAAATCATACACACGATTAAAATATGTTTGTTTCAAGCTATTTAAACGTGATTTCTTTACAAATATATGTAATGTAACCCAGTTTACTTAAAAATGGCGATTCAAAAAAAAAACGCAATCTATCTATGTATCTATGTATGTATGTATGTATGTATGTATCTATCTATATATATATATACATATATATATATATATATATATAACTCAAATGAGTTTGTTTGTTTGCTTGGGTGTTTAAATCTTCCATCTACTTGTTACATAATAAGGCTGTCCTCTTTTCATGTAAGTATAAAAAAAGAGTGATTTAGTTAAAATTAAAATAAAATGAGAGAAAGCAGGAATCGAACCCTGGAGATAAATTTTAAAGAACAATAGGTTTAAATGGAATGCCCAGTAAATTGTTGATTCTGATGAAATAAATAATAAATAAACTATCATTGTTAGAAAGAATGTTGATAATAAAATATGGGTTACATGAATTAGATATGTAGGTTGAATTCCTTTGTGAAAACAACAAAGAAAAAATGGGAAATCAGAAGGTCCGGAAACGGGCAGGTCGCGCATGTTGATGTCACGTGAATTGTGGTCACGTTGGCCGGACATGCATGGATTTCTCAATATAGGAAGTTAGAGTTAGATAGTAAAAGAGAGGCCAGGAAAAGGGAGGCAGAGAGTCAAAATCAGAAGATAGTCTGGGTCCAGACATGGAACTCGAACGTATAGAAGCGAGACGGTCACTTTTGAAAAAATAGAATGTAGACATTTGAATTCCTGAACACAAAGCCACCAACCGGTCAGTGGAAGAACAAATTCTCATCATGTTTTTATAACTGCCGTCTCCTGTGTCCATCATTACATGAAAAATATATTTTATTTTTTTATATATAAGAACTCTCCGAAATTCATCATCTAAAAAATATATGTGTTAGAAAGTATATGTGTCTATTTATGCTATACAAACACTCCCGTTCCTACGAACTGTCAAAGCATAAATGCCAACCTTTCAATTCATCGGCATCAATGCCAACCTATCGGTCTGTCTATCTAGATATGAAAACACCTTTTTCAAAATGTATTTATATGCAATCTCTCTCATTTATAAACTCCAACTCTCTCTTTATATACACCTGCTCATGTCTCCATATCTCACAACATTATCACACACATGAACCTCAAAGATCTCTTACTTCCATGAATACTCGTAAGACTCTAATCTCTCCTAAGACGGTCTATCACTCTAAGACTTTCTAATACAAACAAGAACACTAAATAAGAACTCACTAAACATACACGCACAAGTTGTACCTTCATCTAATAATAACACCCTTACGTAACATAAATCATGAGTCCAGGTTTCCAACTTATTCGTCTGCTTATCTATTTTATGGGTTCCTTGGGTTAATCCGATATTAAAACCCACAGCTGCTATTCAAAGCACATTCAAAGTAAACAGTATCTTTTCGGTTTCATTATTTGAAATTCTTTTCTTAACAAGTAAATGTAATTTAGCGTCATAGTGTTAAACCAAGCTCATTTAAATATAAACATACTATCTATCTCATAATCTATTTCTCTATCTATCTCTTTATCTATCTATCTATTATATAATTATAAAACTCAAATCGTCTTGCTTGCTTGTGGGTTTAAATCCTTCTATTCGATTTGTGATGTCCGGTTTCAAAAACTTCGTCTGCTTACCTATTTAATGGGCGCCCTGTTTAAATACTGCTTCTATTTAAAGTTCTTAAATATTTGCGGTTTTAAATTATTTAAAGATGGCTTCCTTACAAATAAATGCAATTTAACTCCGTGGAGGGAAACAAATGATTTTCATATAAATTATCAATACATAACTTTAATCATATTACTAGCGATAATTACTGGTTTAGTACGCTCCTGTCGGTTTATTTTTCAGGCCTTACTTAAAAAAAATATTTTCTCTTCAACACGGGGATAGAATTTGTTTTTTTAGTTATTTTAGTGAACCCTTTTTAATTTTATTGATGCTTCCTGTAGTCCTCCAGAGGCTTCTTGTCTTCTATTTTTCACCCATCACTTAAATACAATGGTTTCTCAAGACGAAGAAAAAACATATTCCATATACATTTTAAGGACAAAAAGGGAAACTAAAAAGCATAATGACGGAGGGAGTAGCGCAGACGTAATTTTCTCAAAGTAAAAATTCGCAAAAAAGAAAACATGATAATAATAATGGCGGGAGGTGAAGTTCAACGGGACAAAGTAAAATCGTTTCTGAAAACGGAGAATCAATTCACTAAAACGTAATCTGTTAAACCGTATACCTTTCTAACTCTTTAAATATTGATTGTTTTTCTATTTTTCCTATTGTTTTGTAGCTTAGTGTAAAATAATCGTCAGAAATAGTTGAAAAAATAAGGAAAGGGCAGATTTTAAAGAGTATCGATTTTTCAGTTCTTAAAAAAAGAATATATTTATTACTCAAGTTGTGATGGACAAAAATTAGAAATTGATTTAAAGAATTACGTATATAGTCTGCAACATTATCTATTTATTATTTTTAAAAAAATTCTCATTGCAAGACTGAATTGCTGTCAAAAAAAGCTAACATGTTTTATCATATAAAAAAATGATGAATTTATATATAAAAACAAATATTTGTTTTTCTTACGAAAATTCAAGCGTAGTTTACCTTCATTTATTTTATTATTATTTATTTATGTATTTATTATTATATATATATAATTTATATGGGAAAATTCTACGTGGGTAGAACCACGAGACTCCTACACATAAGAGTCAAGGAGCACACACAAACACAGCCATCATCATTCCGCACACACCTCAACACCTGCAGACACACTAATACATCTATTTAAGTCGATATCTTAACCACAGAACGCAATATTGGGAATCTTCGCATAAAATAATCATTACTAATATCCAAATTACGGCCAGAATTCAACAACAAACTGGAGCTCGGATCTTCATTCATTATATAACTTTACATACGGCTCCCAACTAAGACTTACCATTAGAACCATCACCCATTAGAACAGATACACCACTGCACGCCGCTCATAGCCCAACTCGCAATCCAGATATGGTATTAATACAAGCCCCTCCCATATAAATTATATATATATATAAAATCATTAATAATAAAATAAAATAAATTTAATAAATAAAAAACAGCAGTATATATTTAAAACACAAAAAAGTAAAATATATCTAACTGAAGTAACACCCCCTAATTTAAATAAAGTAAAAAAAAAAAAAGTAAAACGTCCTATCTACTACCACTTATAATTTCATGGAAATAAAAAAAAATAATTAACAACTCCCAAGGCAACACTAACCTAAACACCCTGCTGCCGACTGGGATCCACCCCGCGCCCCGCCCCCTCCTCTCTCGCATCCCACTCCTACGCTATCCTTCAATAGCAGACCGGAGACATATCACTAGCGACTTACGTGACCTAGATAAACCTGGAAACCCCACATATTAGCAGAAAAAAATAAATAATAGTAATAATGATAAAGACAACAAAATAGAGAACATACAAAATTAAAAAAAAAGCTCATGCTAAGCAACAAGTTATCAACCAAAAAAGAAGACAAATAAATAAATAGAAATAAATAAAAATTATAAACATGTTAGTTAATTAATCAGACCATACATAAATCCCCTACTCACATTTGCTCATAGGCCTCACGTAGCTACCCAACTTCCGCTCCATCATCTATCATGCTTTTAATCGATCTGTTACGCCCACCATTAGAAAAGGGATTTTTTTCGAAATTAATAATGGATATTGTCGCAGACATAAGAAGTAAGACATTCTGCCTAATACAACTGAATAAATATATGTATATATAAAATATATGTATGTACTTATTGATTTGTAAATCGCCACTTGTTCTCGTCTTCTCTTACCAACAACGACTATACTTCATTCCTCGAATTATGACAGCCTTCTAAATCTCTACTACATAACTATCCCACACAATGCTTCAAGCAAACTATATATCAATCATATATATATATATATATATATATATATATATATATATATATGTATATATATTATGTGAATAAAAAGGAAAAACCTAAAAGAGTAAAAACTAAATCAACGTTTCGTCCCTATTTCAGGGGACATCATCAGGATTTCTAGGCGAGGATGTACAGGAAGACGGTCATATCACATGCGAAAGAACAGAAAGAGAACTAAACTTCTCTTTCGCATGTGATATGACCGTTTTCCTGTACATCCTCGCCTAGAAATCCTGATGATGTCCCTCCCCTGAAATAGGGACGAAACGTTGATTTTTTTTTTGTTTTTACTCTTTTAGGTTTTTCCTTTTTATTCACATAACGTCTAAAGAATCGTTTATATATTGCTTTATTTTATTCATATATATATATATATATATATATATATATATATATATATATATATTTATATATTATCTATCGATCTACTAATATATAAAAAGATGTACGGGTCTGTGAGTGTTCGCTTCCTATACAGTCCTAAACGGGCGAATCTACTTTAATGGCATTTCACACAAATGAGCTCAAACATCGCGCAGTATTTTTAGATAAGTTGTGTATCGAAATATTTTCGATTATACTGATAATGCATAATCGAAAAGTCTGACACGCGATTGTTAGCAAAGTGAACAGATTTACATCCTACATCACATGGGAATTTAAGAATTTTATTACCACACCCCTAGTAACACGGTATATAAAGTCTATATTATGCTCTTTAACATCCAAGGTATTTAAAATGAATGTGTATATTTAGAGCACAATTCAAGAGTGATTATTAGCTTATGCTGGTTAAACGTAATTCAATTCATTAAGCGCAAGTTATAAATGTCATTTGTTTTGTATAAGCATTTATATTTCACTACACATTCCTAAGGGTGTTTCGTTTATCCAGTTAAAAGTACTTAGGACCTCGCCAGGAGATACTGCATGAAAGTTTATTCCGTAATGCAAAGTATCAATAAGGAGATCACATCACGTGGTATTCAGAATCCAAAAATGTACTACTTCTTATATTAAATGATCAGAGAGTAATGAGCGGAAAAGTGAAGTGTGTATCGAGATTAGGAAAGAAACAGAGGATAAAAACATAAACAAAAAAAGAAAAGACAAAAAAGAAAAATAGAATAAAAGAGAATAACAAATAGTTCCCGTAATAATATTGTCAAATAATAAAGATATACATAGTATATATAAAAATTATATCACTGATAAGAAAATAAAATAAAACTACAAAAATAAACAAAACTGTACGATTTTAAAATTACCTCAATAAAAACTGTTTAATTTGTATCATAATAAAAAAAATGAAAATAACAAATAAAAAATGAAGAGAAAAATGTAAAATGAGAATTATTTTAGGAATAAACTGAAATAGGTAAACGTGTTAAGCACAAATAATTATGAAATGTATATATCTATATATGCGATATTTACTGTGTGTGTCTGTATGTGTTCCTCTCCCTTCTTAAATACTCTGTCAATATTCAGTCTACATGTTCGAGATTTGACATAAGGACTATTGAGATTTGGGGAAATCTTTACTTCAGTTTTTGGCCAGAAAGTTTGCTTTTTGGGGGTCAAAGTTCGACGATTTGACCTTTGAACACTCTACCAAACTCCTCAGCCAATTTTTGGTCGAAGCATTTAAAATTTTAAAAGTAGCGTACTTGGACATGGTCTAAAATGTATAGTTTGATTAGAGTAAAAAAATAACAGGAGTCGTAAAGGGTAAAAGCTGCGGTCAGATTTTACAAATAATAGACTTCTGTGGGCTCTACCAGATTACTGAGCCAATTTTTTGTCTAACAATTTTGAATGTTACATAAAGCGTATTCAGAGATAAGACAGTCTTTTTAATCGATTTTGGTCGAACAGTTGGCTGACAAGGGGTCAAAGTTCAAAAGATTAAACCTTTCTTCTTTTTAGCAAACTAATCATCCAATTTTAGATCTAAACCTTTGGAATTTTACATAACGGGTATTCAAACATGTGGTAAGCCATTTAATTAATTTGGGGGCAAAATGTAGCTGTCTAAATGTAAAAGTTGAAGGAGGTAATGTCTACAGATTCTCATAAACTCCTTTGCCAATTTAGTAGGTAAACCCTTGAAATTTAAGATGTAGATTACTTGGCCATGGGTCAGACTTTTTATTCTGATTTTAGACACAAATAATTAATGTTAAGGGGTTAAAACCCGGGCCAATGTTTTAAAAAATATTTTTGCAATCACGATAACTTACTTAGACAATTCTTGTTCTGAACATTTGAATTTTTACATAAGAACTGTACATATGTTATGAACAGTACATATGTTATGAACAGTACATAAGTTATGAAGTGTACCCGAGCAAAGCCGGGCTGAATTTCTAGTATAAAATAAGTTATTAGTAGTACGTTTGATTTTCCTACGTTTGACATGGTTTTTTTTGATAAATAATAGAATCTGCATGAATAAAAAATAAGATTATCACTTAAACAAAATCGACAACTATTTCTACCATTTTACCTCTCTTCGCTTATTTTCTCTTTAATAAAACAACGTACTGCTAAAATTACAAACCCGAAATTAGTTATTCTCTACTTGCCAAAAAGATAACCTGTTTTCAACCGAAATTAGGTGCAAGACTACACACAAGTGCGATGAAAGACTTGTAAGGTTTCATGAAACAAAGACATCTGCTTTTCAACTAACAATGTATAGGTTTCATATAAATCATTGATCCTTTTTCATAAAAACAAGTTTTGTGGACAACAAAAATGTATAATGCACACATACTTAGAAGAAATGTACGTTTTCCTTAAAATTAAAAAAACAACAACTCCACTCTTCCCTTACAACATACTGTTTTTAATAATTCTTATTTTCTTGAGAATTACCAAAACAAAAAATGAAAATTAATAAATAAATATGCAACAGTTCTTTTAAAAATAGAGATTCAGTAAATATTTAATTATTTTTTATATTTTATTATTTCTATTGTAATTTTTTTTCCATTTATTTGGAAATTCGTACGTGGTTGCTACTTGGCACGGCTTCATACGGTGATTATCGGTCCAACTCGAGCCTTGATTAACACAGAAATCTTGTGTAACCAGTTCAAATACTGCGAGAATATCAAAAATCTACAATTATTTCCAATTCTCCACATTTTTCCTCGCTGATGTACAATTTATTCTTCCCACATTATTCTCTGTAAAAAACCCCAAATAAAGCCATTTTCTGAATTGTAATAATAGCATTACAATGTTTTATTCATTCCTATTAATATAGTGAGACGCCATTCTATACGACTGTTCGAAAATACCTTTAGAAATGCGTCATTTTATCGTCATGAATTGTGTGCATTTCTTTTTGTTATTACAAGTCTAATTCTATACGATTATTCGATCTGTAATTTTACAATTATACTGTTTTATCATTATAAATTATCTTCATTTTTATAATAAAATGCTGTCATTCTATACGATTATTGGATTCCATGGTGTAAAATCACAAGGAATTCATGGTTTAACAAAAGAAATAATTGTTTTATTTTCCCATTTATTTTTTATTTTCTAGCTTTTATCATGAAATTGTATATTAGCTTCATCGAAACTCTGTTATTGAAACTATAATGTAGAAATACATTTTTGATGCATGTAATGAATTATTTAATAACTATTAATATTTGTATAAAGATTTGTAATATTTTACAATCTCCATAAAACTTTTTAATCATCCTCTTATTCTTTCTTTCAACAATATTTTCAATCAATAATAGTTTCTCAACCTCTATCTTAACCTTTTTATTACGTGAAAATATACAAAAACATAGATTTAATTATCTTTCTTTTGCGTAGTACGTGCGCCACTGTTTCCAGGTAATTAATTATTCAATCAGGACGCCATATTTATTAAAATGGACGATACGAGGGGATAACATACAACAAATATTAAATTATTAGTATATTTATATTTATTTATGGTATTTGAACTATGTATCACGGTTTACAAATTATACATTATTCGACCATGAGATACTATTTATTAAAAGGAGATGAAATCTGTTCTGACTACAAATGGTATAATTTCCTTTCGAGCTGTGCCTCAATACAATGGAAAAATATCACAGACTACTATATATTGGGCATAAACCGTGATAAACATATATTTATGACTACATTTATCCGATCATTAAGACAAATAATTCTGGAGTTTTAATAAATGAGCTACAATATCACCGGCTGAAATTTCTATGTCGTATCTGTTATTCAGATGCTGCTGCACTTCCATTTCTTGTTCTCTTTCGGTGGAGGAGCAGTCCTTCACGACTAAGACATTTTTTTTGTTTATTTTTGTACCTTTTCTCCACGTTAAAAATCGACCCTAGTCTTTAACTCTGTCCCGTGGGGAGGCATTGCAAATAGGTACAATAATATCACCGGGTCTCCATTCACGCTGAACGCCCACAGAATACTCAGTAGCAAGATATTACATATGAAAGATGCGGCTGTAACATTTCTCACAGGTCCTGCTAATAATAATAATAATAATAATAATAATAATAATAATAATAATAATAATAAGACGACGAAGAAGAAGAAGATGAATTAAAAGAAGAAGGACAGTACACTAATAAGAAGAAGAAAAAGAACCATAATAATAATAATAATAATAATAATAATAATAATAATAATAATAATAAATAACAATGAGAAGAAGTGGAAGAAGCAAAACTATATTAATAATAATAATAATAACGATAATAACAATAATAATAACAATAAAACAACTATAATAATTACAATAAAAATGAAAATAATAACAATAATAATAGTAACAATAACGATAATAATAATAATATGAATGCTCATTATAATACTAATAATCATAATAATAATAACAATAATAATTATTATAATAATTCCAATAATAATACTAACAATAATAATATTAATAACAATAATAGTAATAAAATTATAAATGATTGTAATAACAATAATAATAAAAATACTGATAAAAGCAATAAAAATAATAATAATAGCAATAATAATAATAACAATAATAACAATACTAATAGTAATAACAATAATAATATCAATAATAATAATAAACAATAATAATAAAAATAATAATATTATTAATAACAATAATAATAATATTAATGACAATAATAATAACAATAGTAATAACAATAATAATTATAACAATAAAAACAACAATAGTATTTACAACAACAACAACAATAATAATAATAATAATAATAATAATAGTAATAATAGTAATAATAATAATGCTGATTTCGTTTATCAACGTCTCTCTGGAAAGAGATGGGATTCATTTCTAGAGGATTTTCCTTACTCCCGGCTTCAGACCAGGAGCTCCAAATATCAAAGGTTTTCGTGAGGATGTTGGTTGTACCAATAATTGCAGAGGTAGGAAGGCCGCCTAAAACATCGGGGAGTTGTAGTTTTTGTTCCATGTTCCTTTTAGACGACTTGATACTACTCCTAGTGGTCCAACTATGACCGGGATAATTTGTGTTTTAACCCCGTCTTTACGCCTTATCTCCAAGGCCAATGGAGCATAATTGCTCCACATCTCATTATTTTTCTTTCTCACATTCCTGTCTCAGGCTACTGAAAAATCTACAATTTGCCAGTGTTTTTAGATCTTGTCAATGGCGACCAAATCCGGGCGATTATGTTCCAATTGCTTGTCGTTATGAAACTTTTGCCCCACCATACCTCTACCTTGCCATTTTCACTTATTCTCACTTCATCAGGGCATCTCCTCAAACTCTTTTCCAGCACACTTCACTCCAACCCTCTTACACACCTCCCAATATATCCGGAGTTCCATGCGATCGTGTCTTTTGCGGTACTCTCTTTGGGCCAGTCCACTACACCCGTCTGCAAGGTGCGCAATTGACTCTGATGTCTTACAACAAATCCGGCATTATGCAGCAACTTCCTTTGCTAGACTGACTTTTTTGAACAATCGTGTTCCTAATGCCTGATCTTGTGCTGCACAAACAAAAGCTTCAGTACACTTAGCCAGATACCCAGCTCTAAGCACGTCAAAATCTTTCATCAGCCACTTCTGCTATATTCTAAAAGAACCTTCCATGCATTTTTCTTCCTAGCCAGTTCCTCTGCCCTTTCCCTATCCATACGTTTCACATAATGAGCCTTACTCTCACATATCTCAAGTTCATTGGCCACAACCTTAATCATCCACTCCCCACTTCTAACAACATGCTCCTTCAACGATATCTCCTCGGTTCTAACACAATATTTTACACTTTTCAATCCTCTCCAACCGTCTTTCATCTTTTGATACAACTTTGCTACGCTACTTCGAATGTGAAATATACCAAACATTGCTAAAACTTTTCTAGTTATGATATCCATGGCATGCAAATCCTTGGCAGACCATTCTAAAATTTCCGCACTGTATCTTAAAACACTGACTACCCAGGCATTCACTGTGTTCATTACAGTTTCGACTTTACAATTAGTTTAACCCTCTTCTAAGAGACTCCCCCCTGGCTTTCTCCACCATTCCTCTGTTCATCATGCCTTCACCCTCCAACGCCCCCAAATACCTATATCCTGTATCTTCTATTTCTTTCATGATTTTTATATTTGGCAGTACTATTCTATTCGAATTAACCTTTTCTCTTTTCATCACCACCGACGCGCATTTACTAATCCCAAACTCTATCACAATATATTCTGAGTATGCCCCCAAATGTCTACCAGTCTCTCCATTTCCTTTTCATTTCTACCGAATATTTTCAAATTATCCATAAACAGTAGATGGTTGAAGCGTCTGTCACCAGATTCAAAGTTATAATCCCGTTTTTCTCTCTTAAAGAGGATGCTCAGTGGCATCATTATCATTACAAAAAGACGGGGAGATAACGAACCTCCTTGATATATTCCACGTTTAGTGCCAACCTTCCCAATCTCCTCTCTGTATGCTGCCAGTACCGTTTTTCATTGAGCCATGCTTGTTTCCAAAAATCCTACCACGTTCTCAGCAACCTTCACCATCAATAGTGTTTCACGTATCCATGAATGAGGAACCATTTCATAAGCCTTTCTGTAATCGATCCTTGCTACGCTCGGATTCCTCTCCTTCTTCTTCGTATCCTGCATTAATGCTCTATCAATTAGTACTTGTTCTTTTGTACCTCTCGAACTTTTCCGGCACCCCTTTTATTCGTCAGGAAAAACACCATTACTCTCAAGATGTTCATAAATTTTCTCCGCAAATATTCCAACCAACAGTTTCCACATGCATTGCAGGCATGTAATTAGTCTATAATTATTGGCAGCTTTTCCTTTTGCATGGTCTTTCCTAATAAGTTTAGTTAATAATAATAACAACAACAATAATAATAATAATAATAATAATAATTATTATTATTATTATTATAATGCTAATAATAATAATAATAACAATAACAATAATAATAAAATAATAACAGTAATAATAACAATAATAATAATAACAACAACGATAATAATAATAATGATAACAATAATAACAATAATAATAATAATAATAATAATAATAATAATAATAATAATAATAATAATAATAATAATAATGGTAGAAGCACAAATCAGTACCAGTACTTGAAAATGAAATTAAAAAAAAATCCATGGAATACTGATGTACAAACGGATAAACCTATACAAGTCGGAATACCGGATTACATAATAGATAATATGAAGGAAACTCCTGAAAAATTCTAGAATCTGCCGTTTCAGCGCAGCACAGTTTAAATATCAAAGAGACGGAGAATCGGAGAAGATACACGGAACTCACAACCGGACACAAAGGGATCTTGCATAGAAAGAAAATAAAGACACCAGAACTCATATTGGAAGCACTAGGAACTATACAGAAAATATTTGCAAAAAGAATAGGAGAGATTATATCAGCAGATTGGCTGTTGCGATAACACAACTTCATCTGCAAAGGATATTCAAAAAATGGTTGATGAGACTTGCCGCCATTCAGACTCTAGAGAGCCACAAGTTTTTCCCAACCCTCTTATTCTCTTTGATGATGAACTGTGTGACTACTCCAATTACGCAAATAACAACAACAATAACAACAACAGCAACAACAACAACAATAATAATAATAATAATAATAATAATAATAATAATATTAATAAACGGTGATTTCCACGAGTAATCAACGCTGAGTGGATGTCCCGATAAACTTATTTCTAAAGGTATTAGAAAAAAGTTCAGATGAGATAAAAACTGAGAAAACCTGTCATCAACACTCCGGAGAATATTAGCACTTATTACCAGTCAGTCAATCTGATGTTGACATGTTTGGTTATAAAAAATAAAGCAATCAATTAATAAATAAATAGATAACACTACTACTAATACAATGCATCCGTTCAGTCTCAAGAGACAAGCCACTCTTGTAATTGTAGATGTGTGCTTAATTTGGAGGTAAGTGTTGCGCCATAATCGACCACACCTCACCTGGATCTTCTTTTGTCCATTGGCAAGGAGAGGCCCAATATTATTCCGAAACAATGCCGAGATAAGCGACGAACCCATAGAGAACCTGGATTTCAAAAATAGTCACTTAATTTAGTACTGACAAGTTCAATTCAGCTTAACTTCGATGATCTAACAGAACTGGTGTGCCCATGTGATTCTGCCGTATACTACTACTGCTAATACTACTACTTACAATATTCATAATAATAATAATAATAATAATAATAATAATAATCGGCGAGAAATCAATGGTAAGCGGCTGTTGCGATGATGCAAATTAATTTGAAAATGCTATCGAAGTAGGAAGAGAGAACTAGGCGTCTGGGGAGACTTGTTGTCAGGCAGCCTCCAAGAAAATCAGATCGTTTGTTGACTTGTGTGAAAGCTCCATGTGAGCCAATAATATTATGATTAATTATACCACATGCGTTTATGCTGGATGCAAATAAAACGCTCTTCATTTTAGTAACATATAATCTTTTACAAATGGGGCTAGGATACTTTTTTTATAAACGTAGATTCTAAGCGCATTGCCTATTTCTTATTAAGGAACGCATGAGATTTATGGAAAATTTATACTTGATTTATTTATTTTTCTAGAATGCAATACCATTTAAAGCACTTAATTCTAACGCAATATTTAATACACTGATTATATATATATATATATATACATATATATATACATATATATATATATATATATATATATATATATATATATATATATATATATATATATATATATATATATATATTAGCTGGACGCCCGGAGTTGTCGGTCGTGCATTAAGCTTAAACATAATATTTCAATGCATGCAGACTACGTATGTATAATAATAGAACCAATCGTCTACTGAATATTATATATTACGAGGAATAATTTGACTAATTAGTAAAAAAAAATGATAATAATAATAGCGTTCATCAAATTTCATGTTTTTTTTTTTGTTTACAATATCCTGTCAGCTAATATCTGGGCTTGATGATGAACGCCTTTACAAAGTCACTTCTGAATAATATTTATTTTTTGAAATATGATAACGTTTTATTTAATTTCTAAATCCCTGATGCCTCATTTGAGTGTGTACATACATATATATATATATATATATATATATATATATATATATATATATATATATATATATATATATATTCGTGGACATGCAGCCGTGTTTCGCTGTACCACAACTTATAAGTGCTGCTAGACTAGCACCTCTGCCAAGCCGAGATATGAACCTAGAACCATCGCGTTGATATTCAGCAATTCTAACAGTCGACTCGTGGGAGCAGTGCCCGCCAATAACCTCGCGGGAGCAGTGCCCGCCAATAATCTCGCCAATTGTATATTTTTATACAAACATTCGTCTACCACTTTTATAGTGCTCAAACTGCTTATTTAAAAACAAAGAGCGAGCCTCGCCTTTTTCAGCCCATTAAGTAGCGGGTGAGATTATTTAAAACAGTGGTCTACCCAAAGAGGAGGCTTAAAATATATTTGTAATCATCGACAAGCAGTACTGTTTCGTTGTACGTACGTATGTATGTATGTATGTATGTATGTATGTGTGTATGTATGTATGTGTGTATGTATCTGTATATATATATATATATATATATATATATAAACATATATATAATGAGAGAGAGAGAGAGAGGTAAGAGAGAGTAGCTAGAGAAATAAATAGCGGAGACAATCCAGCTAAGTGGCCAATGGTTCTTTTGTTTGACATTGATTCATTATTTTCAATTGTCTAAATTGTTGATAATAGAATGTCATTACAACGGAGTTGAATTGATGAAATGTCAGCGAAACTGGATAGATGGCAGGTCTAGAACCAGGTCCTGGAGTAGCATATGTTCATGAGGTTCGGTGATGTGCGTCTAGTCTTGCATAGACGATTGAACAATCGTATTCTCGCATGTTTTAGCGTGGCTTACATTGATTGGTGGACGAATTGGGATCGCGTTATACAAAAAAAATCCCCGCAAAAACACCGTCCCTATATATATATATATATATATATATATATATATATATATATATATATATATATATATATATATATATATATATATAAAGTGTTGCCCATTGTATTTTTTCAATTGAGCAGATTTTATTTGAGTTTTAAATACAGGGAAAGACTTGCAGATGTGAGAGCACATTTCTGAGTTGCCAAGAGTGTTTTTTTTTTTACCGCGAAGCTGATCGATCTGCAAGCATCAGCAGGTGAAGAAATTTTAAAAGAATTTCAAAGATTCGGAAAAAAATTACAAATTTGAAACCGAAGAAATGAACCACTTCTTGGGAAAGAAACAAAAGACGGAATTGAGACACACTTACGTCGTAATCCACCGCCTAAAAACCAAGAACAGCACGAACTACAAATATTACCTTTATCTCGGAAAAGATGTATTTTAAAACTAGATATACACATGCACTTACTTATCGTGAGTTTTATAGATAATTTTAGGTAGATAAGAAGCAGATAATTTTCTTAGGCATTTTAATAATTATTTTACAATCACTATATATTTTGCTTCCCGCTTTTACACAGTTTTTTATGTAACTGCGATGCTTGATGGGAGCGAGAGCGTTCATAGTGGAAAGGGTTATAGACTTAATTGAAAAAAAAGGAGCGAAAATTTGAACGTGATTCTTCTAGTTGTCTGCAATGTATTATGTTGTTGAGTGGTGTGTTCAAAACGAAAAATATAAAATAATTAGACAATACCATCCCACATTGATTGGTGTTGTTATAAAGACAATGCAACATTGCACAAAAAGTTATGAAGACCCTGGCTTAAAATTTAGAATTATGTAACGCTAGTTTTTACTGGATTTCAATTCAATAGGAAAAGAGATATACAAAAGCCGTGTAATAAGTAATGCCCGAACCCACTTCCCATAGAAGTAGAGCAACAAAACTTGGCAGAGATATTAGTCTTTCGCTACATAGGAACCCCCCAGATTTATGCATTTCTATCATCATCTGATGCAGCTGTGGAGCCCGTTTTTGTAGAACACCCCAGGTTGGTCCTCCAACTACGACGTGACTTCAGAAATCAAGGCTGAAACATATGGGAAACGTTTTCCTTAAAAAAACATCATGGCTTTGAAGAGGTGAAAGTCAGAGAGTGCAAGGTCAGGAGAGTAGAGAGGATAGGAGAGGATTTCCTAACATCACGCCCGTGCTTCTGATCTGGCGACATGTGAATTGTGGACCGGAGCGTTGTCTTGAATGAGGAGGGTACCTTTGCTGATCTTGCCTCGCCCCTTGATTTTGATAGCTTCCCTTAATTTCCTCCAAAGTGAAGCATAATAGGCTCCTATAATTGTGGTATCCTTAGCCAGGAAATCTTTCAACATTACTCCGTCCTGGTCCAACAAGACTGTGAGCATTATCTTTTCAGCGGAGGGCTGCACCCTTGCCTTCTTTGGAGCTGGCGCGTCCAAGTGCTTCCACTGCATTGACTGGACTTTGGTCTCTGGATCATATGGATGGCCCCAGGTTTAATCCCGTGTAATCGGTCTTTTGAAAACATTTGGCTCATCTTTTTGGCCCATCTCCAAATTCATCCTCGAACACTCGACGCGTTCTCGCTTCCGGAATGGTGGGACCAACCCGGGAATTCATCTGGCAGACATTTTATGCATATGCAAATGGTCATGAATGATAGTTTCCACATACCCAGTGCTAATCATGATATCTTCAGCTATTTGGCGAATGATACTGCGCTGATAATCCAAAATGGCAGCCTCAACTTTACGGACAGATGCCTCATAATGGCAGAAGCGGTTGCGACCAGGTCTGGGAACTGTTTCCACAGACTTCCGGACATATTTGAATTCACGATGCAAGCGTTTTACAAGGTTATATGATGGGGCATTATTACCATAAGTGTCTTTCATTTCATCAAAAGTCTTGTGTGGTGTGCATCCTTTCAAACACAAAAACAGGATCACCGCTCGACATTCAACAGGCTCCATTTTACAACTGACTCAGTTCAAACACCTCTAAAACAGAAACCACAGTTAGTTCAGAGATGTAATTTGCCACATGACCCGTAGAGATACAAATATTTCCACATACAAAATTTCAGCTAGCTCAGACAACTGCAAACGGGCCAGGGGCATGACTTATTGCACGCCCCTCGTACACCTCCAGAAAGGAAAGCATGATTTTCACGAAGATGTTTCCGATGTATGAATTACAAATACACGAGGCCCGTCCCCTTGAGCAGAAATTAACGCAATGCGAATCGAAATACCGTAGCCGCATACATACACCTGTTAGAAATCCATTTATTAAATTAGATATTTCGAAAGTTATCATGCATATCTATTGAGAGTGATATTTCTTTCATTGGGCAGAAATGTTCGCCATATTTGAGTTGGGAAATTACTCAAGAGTAAACACCTTTGGGAAATCTGCCGTTTTACACAAAGCTAGATTTAAGAAATGTCAATGTCTGACATAAGCGTAATTATTTCTCGTCTTTCATGATTAATTTATATTTTGAACGTAGTTATATATATATATATATATATATATATATATATATATATATATATATATATATTAATTTCAGTAATGGAAATAAATACGAACGTACTTATATACACTTGTGCCCGATATTATTCATACCCCTCGGAACTTTTGAGATTTCTATAAGAATATTGCTCAAACCAGAAGGTAGACAATATTAAAGGGATTTCAAACAATAAATCAAGCATCAGCATTTAATTTAAACTCAACAAATAAATAAATTATGCAAGTTTGAAACATTATACAAAGAAAAACAATAATGGCACTAGTTCAAAATTATTCATACCTCTCTTACTAATAGTCAATAGCATGCCCTTTATTCTTAATAACTGCCTGTAACCGTTTTGGATATTTATCAACAAGGTTTTTACAAGCATCAACACTGATTTTTGACCATTCTTCAATGCAGTAGTTCTCCAAATCCCTCAAATTTCTAGGTTTCCGCTTTTTAACCTCAGTTTTCAATATGTGCCAGAGGTTTTCGATAGGGTTCAGATCGGGACTCTGGCTAGGCCATTCAAAAACATTAATTTGATTATCCTCAAACCATTTCTTGACTATTTTGGCAGTATGCTTTGGATCATTATCCTGTTGAAGGACCCAGTTTGGTCCTAAATGGAGCTTCTCCGCATTTTGTCTAATGTTTTTCTGGAGTATCTCCAAATATTGCTCCTTCTTCATGGTTCCATCTATCTTGACCAAACTACCTGGACCACTAGCCGAAAAGGAGCCCCAAAATATTAAGCTGCCGCCATCATGTTTCACCGTGGGTATGGTGTTCTTTGGGTTGTAAGCTTCTCCTTTCTTCCTCCAAACGTAAGAAGCATCCATATGGCCAAACAATTCAATTTTTGTTTCGTCAGTCCACAAAATACTTGAGAAAACGGACTCTGGAGAATTCACATGGGTCCTAGCAAACTTTAGACGTGCTGCAAGGTGTTTTCCGGTGTGCAATGGAGTCCTTCTTGGTCTTCTTCCTTTCAGACCATTTTCATGCAGAGTCCTTTGCAATGTTTGCCTTGATATTTTTATGCCAGAAGACTCCAGATTTTCTAAAATGTCCTTAGTAGTGGTGGTTGGATTTGCATTAACACTTCTTACAATATTCCTGGTGGCTCTAGCAGACAGTTTCCTTTTCCTTCCTCTACCAATCAAGTTGTTTGTTGTGTGGTGGCTCTGGAATTCTTTAATGATGCTCTGTACTGTTGCTGTAGGGACCTCAAATTTCTTGGAAATTGACTTGTAACCTAAACCATCCTTATGTGAATTCACAATTTTAGTCCTAAGATCATTACTAAGCTCTTTTTTCTTCCCCATTCTAATAATTTTTATTCTTTTATTGGTTTTCAGTTGATATCATTTTAATTTCTGAAAAATGCAAAAAACGAAATGAAATTAATCAAAGGTTGTATAAAAGCATTCAAAATAAGAATCAAACAGGAAACAAACAGTCAGAAACTCGATTAATACTGAAAAAATAAGGGGGTATGATTATTTTTGAACATTGCAGATTTTATAAATAGCTGTATATTTCTTTTATTACAAGTATCCCGAGATTTTAAAATGACGAAAATTATCAGAAGAGGTTTATTAAGAATATGTATCAATATGGACGTAAACAATAAATTCTTACAAAGTTACACCTAATAAACTCAATTTTCAAGGGGGGGGTATGAATAATTTCGGGCACAAGTGTATATATATATACACACACATATACATTTATATATATATATATATATATAAATATATATATATATAGTTAGAAATATATATATATATATATATATATGTATATATATTAGTATCTATCTCGTTATCTTCGCATCTTGGATTTGACATCAAGTGAGTGTTCATACATTGTAATCCTCCTATATTTGGGTTGTTTATCCTATTTAACTGTTTTAATTAGTGTGAACATATTTTTGAAGGTGGGCATATTAGGACTGACTATTATAAAATGTTCTATTAAATACCATATCCGACGAATTCTAATCTCTGCTTTACTCATAATTTACTAATATATAACTTACCTCTGAAGAAAAATCTAGTATGCTTTGAAACTTCGGGGAATAAGGCCTTTTTTTTTTAGGAGTATTGTGTCGAACGATAAATTTCCTCGCAAATTCTTTAAGTTTAAATTTCTTTTACTTATATACATATATTTATATATATATATATATATATATATATATATATGGCAATTAAGCTCACAGACTTGTCCGCGTTTCATCCACGCTAGGATTAGTCAGCCTAATTCCTGGCTGAGGAATTTAAAAATAACACTTTCTGATTGTCAGTCATAATATGTTTAATAATATGTTTACACTGATGAAAACAGTTAAATAGGAAAAATTGAATAAGCGTGACGAATCCTAGCGTGGATGAAACGTGGATTATTCTACGTAGCTTAATTGTCATATATACTTTTATATCTTACTATTTTACCGTCTCTCTCTCTTTCTCTCTGTATATATATATATATATATATATATATATATATATATATATGTGTATATATATATATATATATATGTATATATATTTATGGCTTTGTGTTACATACTGATTGGAATTAGAAAAATAAACCCCCATTTAGATTGAACATACAATGTATTGTAATAGAATCTACCTTACATACCTGCGTGAAGTGTCAACAATATAACTATTGTTGCTACCGTAAAGAGGTGAAAGACCCAACGAGAGAATTAAAAAGACAATCAGAGAGAGAGAGAGAGAGAGAGAGAGACGAGACGAGACGAGACGAGACGAGATCGAGAATTGACGACCACCCAGCCGGCACCTTCTCCAGGGATGGTCTACCCGTGAATATAGCAAAGGATCTTATGTAAATACTTTCTTGCTTTCAATATATCTTTTCTACTTTACAGTTGTGTTGTAGTTCTTTATACAATATGATCACTCGAGCCTCAAATATGGCGACCAAGGAAAATCGTTAAAATGGACTAATCATTAAGAGGTTTTCACTCATTGAAATGAAATTCGTCGTTAAACTCACAACGTTTTTTTTTTAGATGTGTAAAAAATATTATATGCAACAATATACTTTAAAACTGGTTCGACTACTTAAACATATATGGGATTAAAATACGAACAAATACACCGTGCGAATTTTAAAAACGAAAACGCAGTTTAACAAATGTACATCCTTTGTCTGGTAAATTCGCTAGTGATAAATTTACATCTGATACTAAATCACAATCGGACGAAATCACAGTGACAAAAGAAAGAACGAACAATAAACAATGTATAAAACCTCGTTTTTTGCGTTGTAAGTGAAATAATTTATACTTGCTCCTTAGATTTCACTATATCACTGATCCAGTCGATGAATATTAATACTTTATAGTGGTAGGTAGTTTTATAAAATGTCCAAAAGTGTTACGCCGCAGGAAGCCTATTACCAATATCACAATAGCGTTTTTACATGAACTATTTGCTAAGTTCGGTGAGCCAGACTGTACTGTGACTGACAATGGCACGCAATTAACTTCTGAAGAGTTTAGGGATACCTGTTAGTTATACCAAATTAACTAGATAACAGCGGCGTCATGTCATCCAGGATCCAATGGGCTAGCGGAAAGTTTTAGTGACAGCTTAAAGCAAGCTCTGAAAAAAAAGCCTTAAAAGTTTCAACAGACCAGGCGCTTCAGCAGTCTCTACAAGTGTACGGAATTACGCAGAACCAGAGAGTACCCTCAAACCTGTCACCAGCTGAACTAATGCTCACCAGAAAAGTAAAATCAGTGTTTAAAAATCTCTTTCCGAAACAGAATATAGTATAGAATACTAGGCATACATCTAGAAAAAGATTCATCTCCGGAGAGAAGGTATTTTTCAAGTGCTTCAAAAACAACGTTGCGTTCTGTGAGCGAGACATAGTGGAAAAGAATCAGTGACCTGATTTATATCATTAAAGGGCAGGAATACTCAAAAAAGGTAGCGGAACAAAATAAAATAATGTTACTTACAAGAGCATGAAGAGAGTAGTCCGCATGACGGGGAAGATTCCATAGAATTAATTCATGAACTTTTTCAAGTGGCACCTCTGCAAAATACTACTGAACCGATAGGACACGGAAGTCCTCGGATCCATCGGACGTGAATGCTAAACATAAACCATATTAAAAATAACAGTGAACGTATTCATATAAAGTATGCAAATGGGACCTACGACGAAAATACCCTATAATCATCATTCCATAATTGACGCCATTTGAAAGCAAAAAGTGTCTGCAAAGCTTGGTTGGTTGTGGTAGAATCTGCCTGATCAGCATACGCAGAGTGTCAACTATATAAATATGGTGGGCACCGTAAAGACGGGAGAGACCCAACAAAAGACAGCGAGAGACTTAGAGAGATACGAAATCGAGAGTCGACGACCAACTAACCGAAAACTTCTCCGGGGACGGTCTCCCCATGACTATACCAATGAGATCTATGTAATTATTGTATATACTTTCTTGAATTCAATATGTCCGTTCTACTTTACATTTGTGTTGCATTTATTTATTCCATGTGTTCATTCTAGCTTCCACACAAAGTCAACCCGTGCCTTTTTCACTTACTTCTTAGAAGAGATTTAGCCTGGCGATATGAATTCAACAATATTGCAAATCCTACACTCTCTCTATGACGAAAGTGCGGAAATCCTAGACATCCGGATCTATGTTTTGTAACATAACAGGTTCACACTTACTAACATACTTTGGCTTTTGCCAAACCGAATTTTTTCACAATCTAGTGATGTTGTAAGCATTTTTGTTTCAATAGAATCTCTGGGTTGACCACAAAAGAGGATCTTGAGACAAGGACTTTAAAAGTCTATTTCCTATGATATATAATACAATTAATTTCGCAATCAAGCATTAACCACCATTCCCCTAAACAATCTAACACATACAATTGAATACATGTACCTTTTTATTTATACTGTTAAGCAATTATACCTTCGAACCTCCAATTCGAATCTCATCAACTTTGATACGTAAATATTATTAACTTTGATACGTAAATATTATTAACTTTGATACGTAAATATTATTAACTTTGATACGTAAATATTATTAACTTTGATACGGAAATATTATTATCTTTGATGTGTAAATATTATTAATTTTGACACGTAAATATTATTAACTTTGATACGTAAATATTATTAATTTTGACACGTAAATATTAACTTTGATACGTAAATATTAATAACTCTTATACGTAAATGTTATTAACTTTGATACGTAAATATTATTAACTTTGATACGTAAATATTATTAACTTTGATACGTAAATATTAGAAAGATGTGCGATAGCATCACACACACGCGGTTATTGAAACATATTTGTAAATTACAGTGAACGAGCAGTTGTGACATTAAGTAATGATGCCATCGTACGAATATCCAAGGATCACAAGTACATCAATTTTATACAGTATATCAGATATTATTTAATTCTTTGTACCAACTAAGAGAGTCTCAAATCCCAGACATAATATAAAAGAGCATACCGGATGTCATGGACTCTTTCGTAAAATGTTTCCGTTGTTTTAAATATATTTTGTACATAAGATAACTCTAAAATACTTATTCATCCAAATCGTGTTTCTACCTCTTGCTGTACACAATAAGTAATGCAGGTGTGTACTCTCCATATATTATACTGTTTATCACATTTCATAATATTTATTGCGATTTTTGCAATCCAGTGTTAATCTAAGTAAACATCTGTTCACGTGTGTATTATAATGAGAAATGTTTGTAAGAGAGTAGGTTTTGAATTGATTGCATCGCCAAGTGTTTATATCATAAATCCCGCCACACGATGTAATTCATAATAACGAAATTCACATTTTAAACATATTCTAACATCACAAATGACACACATTACAATCAGTATCATCCGATTTGTCGTCCTTGTCTGAATCACTATTATCATACCAATAATAATAATAATAATAATAATAATAATAATAATAATAATAATAATAATAATAATAATAGTTACAACAAATAGAAGAAGGAAGAGTGAATTAAATCAGCAAAGAAACCATAAAGAAAACCATAGGAAAAATGGCAAACTGGTGAGCACCAGAGAAGGACAGGATACACGCATATAAATTCAAAAATTCACCACCTCACACAAAAGGCTAGCCACAAACCCCAGAAGATGTATACAGGAAGCAAGCGCACCAGACTGGCTGGCAAACGGTGGGGCTTCACTGCTACAAAATGAGACAGAGAAAGGAACCGTCCTTAGCAACTATAAGCTGATAACGTGCTTAATCACTATGTGAAAGATACTGACAGCACGACTGAGGTAACAAATCTACCACTCCCTGAATAATTTTGGACTAGTCCCCCAGGAACAGAAAGGATGCCAAAAAGGAAAAAGAGGAACACATAATCTGCTATATATTGACCAAAACACCTTAAAGGAAGTAAAAAGAAGGAGAAAAAATTTAGCCATGGTATGGATCGACTACAAAAAAAACATACGACAGGATCCCTCAAGCATGGATAATAGAAACCTGAAAATGTATAAAATATTAGGCGGGATCACAGAAATGCAATGAAAACATTGAGACTCGAAATGACAGCCGATGGACAACACATAACAGCAATTAACATACAAAGAGGCATCTTCCATGATTCCCCTGAATATTATTCCGAGAAAGTGACAAGCCGGATACAAGTTCCCCAATCGAGAGGAAAAAAAAAAGAACCACCTGAAGTACATGGACGATTTGAAACTTTTGCAAAGACCAAAAAGGAGCTAGAAACCTAACACTACCAGGATCTCCAGCTAAGATATTCAAATGGAATTTGGAATAGAAAAGTATGCATTACTAGGTATGATAAAGGTCAAACTGGAAACGACAGAAGGCACCGAACTGCCCAACCAAACAGAAACGAGAGCACTAGGGGAACAAGAGGACCATAAATACTTGGGAAATCTGGAAACTGACACTATCAGACCAACAGAAATGAAAGAGAAAATTGGAAAGGAATACCTCACGAGAACAAGAAACATCCTGAAAACGAAATTATATAGCAGAATACGGACCGTTTATAGGGTGAACAAAAGAAGAACTTCGACAGCTCGACCAGAGGACCAGGAAACTCATGATCATGCATAATGCACTTCACCCAAAGGACGATATTGAAATACTCTACGTGAAAAGGAAAGACAGCTGTAGAGGACTGAGCTGTAGAGAAGACTGTGTGAAGGACACAAAATCGAAGAACTAGAAAAATACATAATGCAAAATACTGACAGGATAATTATGGCAGCGAGAGACTGAAAGAAAACAGAGAGACGCATCACAAAACGAGAATAGAAAAACCGGAAGAGAAACAATTCCACGGAAGATTCATGAGAATGACAAAAGATAATAATAACGAAAACACCTGGGCATGGATGCGAAAAGGACATATAAACCGAGAAACTGAATCGCTAATAACTGAAGCGCAAGATAACTCGATAAGAACCAACCATATCCAAGCAAAGCTCGATAAAACACAAGAAAACAGAAAATGCAGATTCTGTTGACAAAGAGCCGAAACGATAAACCATATAGTAAGTGAATAGAGCAAAGTGGGCCAAAAGGAATACAAAAACAAGCATGACCAAGTGGGGAGGACGGTGTACTGGGAGTTGTGCAAACGACTGAATTTTGAGCGTACAGACATATAATACACGTATGAACCCGCAACAGCTCTAGAAAACAAGAACAACAAAATCCTATGGGGCATAGATATACATACGGACAAACCCATCCAAGCAAGAGGAACAGATGTAAAAATTAACAAGAAAGAAAAATCCTGTCAAATCGTTGATTTTGCTGTCCCAGCTGACCACCGGCTGATTATGAAAGAAAAGGAGAAACGAAGCAAATACACAGAGCTAGCCAGAGAGTTAAAGGGATTTGAATGTTGAAGAAAACCAAAATAGTACCGATAATAGTAGGAGCACTTGGAACAATTCCGAAAATCTTTGAAAAAAGGATGGCAGAAATTGGAATCAGAGGAATAGCTGCAAAATTATAACGACTAACGATAAGGAAAATTGCTGGAATATTAAGTAGAATCTTTGAATGTGGAGAATAATACAACAATGCAATATAACGAAGAAGCGTTACAGGGAATGAAGAATACCGAAGCTGCATATCTACAAGTTTTACAACCCCCATCACGCATCCCCTCCCATTGTTTCATCACCGTTCCCCCAAGATAATGAATAGGCCAATGACCACTACCAGCGAGATATCAATGGTAATAGGTTGTTGCGATGACGCAAATTTATTTGCAAATGCTATCGAAGGATGTGCAGGGAGCTGGACGTTTGGTGAGAGTTGTTGTCACTCAGCTTCCAGAGAATACCACATATTTCTAATCAGATCCTTTGTTTACTTGTGTGAAAACTCCATGTGAGCCAATAATAATAATAATAATAATAATAATAATAATAATAATAATAATAATAATAATAATAATAATAATAACGCGGAACTGGTTTGAAGTCTACAAAATATATGAAAGATGAAGAAAGCGAGAATATCGCAGCAAAACATAGAGGCACAATAAACAATCTTATTTTTTAAGGAATAGACAGATTAGAATTAGATGAATACTTGAGATGATAGAACATATAAAATAATGTAAAGATATGAAAGATCACCCAAATAATGTAAAGATATGAAAGAAACCCAAAGAATGAGGAGACTAATGCACACCAGTCGGACATATAGAAATTGCTACAATGAAAAACACAAAAAATATATTACATGGAATCATGAGAGATGAAACTCTGTATTTGTAAGTAACCCCACAAATGTTGCGTCGCTTTGAACTGGTGCCACCTCAAATATTCGAGAGAAGTCAAAATAATGCAAAGACCGCGGAGAGAAAAATTGACTAGACCTCCGCTCGATGAGTTAGATGGAACCTTTTTGAAGTTTATTGCCAACCAAATCACAGTGACGGCGAATGCAGGCTCCCAGAGGAAATAAATTATAAAGAGTTACTGTGATAAGTTAAACTATGTTGCAAAGGCCATCGGAAATGGTGGCCATTACTTGGAATGAAAGTATACTTGACACAGGTAGTTCTCAAAGACATTTCTTAGATGATAGAACTGTATAACAACTTTTAGTGAATAATAATAGTAATAAAACGGAATTTGGCAATTAAAATAAGAATTATAAACGGCGATTATCTATTATGTCAGCTGAATGAGGTTTTGGTTTATCATGCAGTTTCTAAGTCGCGGAGATTCCGATAGTATAGTAAAATACATTATTCTTGAAGTTAATAATTACGCATTTTTCTAATGTTTCGTCTACATATATAAAATCTTGTCATCAGCATTATCTCTACTGACTGTTTCGGTAAAAAATGGCTCGGTTACGTATCACATATTGGTTTATAAAGTAATTTGATAATTTACCATGCCCACTGATTTGCTTAACTGTTTTCTTTTGCACATCATTTCACAAATATTAGTTTCCGATAGAATTTAATATTAATGCGTATGTCGACATTGTCCTGTCTCTAAAACAATTTCTATAAATTTGCAGTATCGACTCCGGGTTTAAGGCGTTAGTAGTCTGTTTTTTTTTCTTTTATTTTTTTACATATGTGTATTATATATGGAATCAATATGATAGTTAAGCTTTATAATATAATATATATATATATATATATATATATATATATATATATATATATTATAATATAAAGCTGGACGTCTGTGGGTGTGCGTCTGGTCACGAATAGGCTGCTATAAGGTTGACTATTTTATGACCTGATTACACACAATGGTGCAAGTTGTATCGAGGATCAGGAATGGGTATGTTTGATCTGACAGAACGGTGGTTCATAAAAAATTGTGGGGTCTGCGTTAGCGGCTGGCCCCCAAAGTATAGAAATAAAAAATGAATAAAAAAAAAGTTTACAAGTGTTTTTTATATAAATGTACATAAAAATACTTTGATAAGTAAGTTTCAACTTAAATAGGGAGGGTGACATAAAATTCGCGTCTGTACTCCATGGAAATATGGCATAAACTTTAACAAAGACTTTTCCTATCAATTTGCGTAAGCATTCTTTGATAAGTATGTTTCACTTTGAGGAAATATGGTACAATAAACTTACTGGTTGTTCGTTGGCGCCTGATCTCCATAGAATGTAAATATATCACAATGTTTAACAAGGTTTTTTAAAAGGTGTGAGTGTCCACAATAACACATTACTTTAATCTTAACTCGCGTTAGCTTTTATTTATTTTTTTAGTTCAATCATATTGTGTCGAATAAATTCACCTCATAAATGCACGTTCTTATTAAAGTGAAAGCCAAAAATAAAGTCGGAATTTTAGACAATTGTCGATACTAATTTTGCATAACTCTGTTTTTTCCTTCTCGACTTACACGTGACACTCTTTCGAAAATAGATAAATGGATATATAATAAAAAATAATGTTACTTGTTGAAAGAAAAAAATCGTGCTCACGTGATTACGTGTCTTTTTAAAAAACATGTACATGACCTTTTATTTGTATTCATATATTTGTTTAAGCTTTTTTTTGTCAGTGCACTTGAAGGAATTCAGTTGATTACAACCCTTTCTGCGTTTTCTTTACATTACAATATTACAACCTTGAATCCGACGGTGCAATACTACACCGTTTAATACCGTAAAACTGCAACAAAGATGCTCTGCTTGAAAAGGGCGCTATTTTCTTCTTATTCATATTTATATCGATTCTTTTGCTTTAAAAACTAAAGTAATTACGTATTTAATTTTTTTAATATCCCATTTTGCTGTTTCGGATTATTTTCCTAAATAAGTAAAGCTTCATTATTTTTCAAAACTGTTTTTGTTTCTTTGTTTTTCGATATTTTGTCGATATTATTTAGTAAGAGTGTTTAGCAGAATCGCCAACAAACGACTACCTGAAAAAATAAATATATAAGAAAAAAATGTTACCATAGTTAATAAAAGTTCAGTTCATGTTTTTTTTTGTTTTGAGATAGTTTTTAATGCTCTTTACTTGAAATAATTTAAGCGAACTGAAATTTAAACGAAATTTCAGGCGATACTTACTTAAATGAATTTTTATATAAGCTACACATGTTATAATGGAATATTTCTCAAGCACAAAATAACGGAAAACATTAAAATATGTTTATAAATATTCCTTACGTTTACGGAAATCTCTTAAATTGTACTTCTGCTTTTTTATATATAAAGAGCGGAATAATATAATCTAGAAATGACAACAGGTTTCAATTCCCGTTTGATGAAACCGGTTTTCTTTTCTGTTGCAGACAATATACTTTTGGTACACATTCCATGGGCGACAAAGCCCTCTATAATGTTTGAAGGTGACACGACGCACAACGGGTGACACTGGAGATGCGCCGCAATGCAACTCGTGCTCACAATCGGTCCAAGTTATGTTAATAGGGCCATTGTTAGCACTATCAAAATGTATCGTCGGATTGCCAACAATAACAGCGACGTGTCCAGGGTGATGAAAATAAAGTTATCGGCAAGGGTAATGATCTTGGATATGCTTTCATTGGAAGGCCATATCATGACACCTCATAATTTTTAAGTCGTCTTGAATGTCAACATCAAAGTATTACTGCATATACTGAAGGGCGTGGTGATCTGCTTGTAAAATCAGGTTGCTGCTATAAAAAAAAACATGGGTGTAGCACTAGGACTCAGCACCGGCCTACCGCTTCAAAGAGACTCAGGCTTGACTTCTTAATGAGTAATTCAGCTTTGTACCGTTCTCTCATTAGTCTTCTTCCTCCCGCGACATGAACCCGCTAAACTTCTTCGTTTGGTCATATGTCAATAACAGCATAACCATGACCTTCCAAAGCCAGGCTGATCGCCGCTATCCACGAGTATTACTCGAACTTCCGTTGGTTCTTGCAGAAAAGGCATACTCGTACATCCGAACCCGTATCGTGGCGCTGGTGTAAGCTGAAATCGTCTATATTGAATACATGTCACACCTACTAGACAAACAAGTTTTTGATAATAGCTTTTTCTTCGTGGCGACAATAAATGTTGTTTCACAGTATATATATATATATATATATATATATATATATATATATATATATATATATATATATATATACTAGCAGTTCCGCTCGGTTTTGCTCGGGCCGTATGTACTGTTCATAAGGCTATGTGCATTAAAAAGTGGGAATATGTAAAGTAATGCTTTTCTGATAATAGTCTTCACTTTTATAGATATAGATAGTTAGATAGATTGGATGCAATATATAGTAATGATTTAAAAAGTATTTGAAAAAAAACAGACTAAAGCGCCACCACCGACAATCGAAACCAAAACGTTCAGCTCACGACTTATTTTTCCTCTGCCGTAAAATACTGGGCTATGAAAACATGTTTAGTGCAGGGCTAAAAAATAAAACATGAATCAATGTAAACTACGTTATGCATTCGTAATGGCGGCGTTCGACCTTCACTAAGCAAATTTCATTTTTTTTAATTTCACACTTTTACACCAATTTTTCCGGGCTAAAACCCAAATATAAAGGATTTTATGGTTTAAATACCTTATTTATGAAGTTTCATGTCTGTAGACAAACAAACTCCAGGAGGAGTTTGGTAGGCAAAATTTGTGCAACAAAAAAATATATAAGTATACATAAATATATATGGAAACACTTTTGTGTTTCCTGTAAGCTTTTTACGAAAAATATTATGCAAGCATAAATGATTTAGAATATCTGCATGAATATAATTACACGTAATAGATAACTAAACATGATCATCCCATGAGAAAACCGAAAAAACTAGTAGGGAATTAATTAACATGAATGTTTAAAGGAATATGCAAATTAGCTAGATCTTTTGCAGATGGATGCAATTTCACAACCCATATATAAGAAAATTGTATTTTCATTTTAAATAAGTAGATAGGGGGTTAATTTGAATAGCAATACACCCAAAAGATAACCGAATTCATAGGACTACAGATATATATATATATATATATATATATATATATATATATATATATATATATATATATCATAATCTATGATTCACTGTTCACTTTGCGAACGGCTTTGACTTCTTTATTACTAATCATTGACACTTCGAGGTTTTGACAGTAAGTACTATCCATTTTGTCCGATTTAACACTTTGTTATCTTTTTACCTACTTTTTTGATATCTGACATTGGCTTTGGCAATTTCCAGAATGTGATTTAGTTTTATATTATTTGTCAATCGCAATAAATACAGGAAAATATATACTGTATTAATTATCGTACTTTTATTAATATTACTCTAAAAAAAGATAAAAAATATGAAAAAATAGGACACACTTAAATGTTATATTATTTAATCGGAATCTTATTAATTTGATTTATTGTGGACTATTATTTTTATCTTTTCCTAGTTGTTTTACCACGTTTCGGACAACTGTTCCTCTGACCTCCGTCCAGGGGTAACTACGAGGGAATATTACTATTTGGTCGCGGTTACCATCTGACGAAGACCAGAGAAATAGTTGTCAGAAACGTCGTGAAATAACAAGAAAAACGTGAGGATTATACTCCGCAATTAATAAAATAATTAACTTAATTTCGTCTATTTTGAAGTTGACTTGATATACCGACTAATTAAAAAAGTATTTCAAAGAATCCGACATAAAAGAACAATCGGGATTTTTTATGTGATGAACAGACTAATAATTATAACGATATGTTGTATTTTATTATCGGCCCTACATGATGGACAATGTCTACTAAAACTCGTCATTATCCGGAAACTACATAAACCGGAAGTATGTTGCACACAACCATGAACATAAGAAGTTTAACGGTTATGAATGTCTTTCAGCTTCTCATGGAATATTCTATTTCCGCAATTATTTCCTAAGGATGTCTATCAAAAGTGTCGACGACACGTTTATAATTTACCAAAATGCCACATGCTTTTCGTCCTTCTTCGATAACATAATAATATCATGTCTACTTTTATTCATAAAAATAAACTAATACTGTACCGTTGTCGGAAATATGTAGTTTCACTCGCAAGAGTAAAAAAAAAACAGAAGAGGTACGAAATATTTTAACAAACCCCTTTATTATTTCTCCGGCTGCATGTATTGTTTCGTCTTTGGTGTGACGCCCCACCCCAAGTCTTTCGAACACGTACTTTTCCGGCCACCGTTTTTACGGTCCACGTGTGCCCCTTCTTGTCTCTGCTGTGACGTCACATCACACAGCCGGCTTGGTCCTTTGCATATAGTAGCTGGCATAGGCTTCTGCTAACAGCACTAGCGGCTCTGTTACAACGCTATAAGTGTCGATGTTTAATTTTCGAAAAGACTATAGGAAAATTGTTTGAAATAAAGTGAAAATTACAAAACGTGTGGTGAATATTTCCTAGGCATATTAGAATTTTAACACACAACATGAACAAAATCTGTGTACTAAATATCTCAAAACGCAGGAATTACTATCACAATATGCATTTAATCGTTAGGAATTTTTAAATGGCATCTAGACATGTGATTGTGGAAGCGTAGTCAAAGTAGATAAGGATAAAGGCATGTTGTTTTTGTCGCTTTCTTTTAAAAAAAGAAACGGGTAAATAAGTTTGTATACGATAATCTTTTTCTCTGGCTCTGAAGTAGAAATATATATTAAAGTCGGAAATTTGGAACAAAAAATGCATATCTAGAGAATATTTTAAATAATCTGATGTTTACAGAAAACTATATTACTCATGATTGGGTTACACCAGCACAAGAAAAAAAGCAAGAAGTGCTGTTACTTCCCTGAAGAAAAAAACACTAGATGATAAAACCCATCAATAGCTAAAATGGTATTCGTTCGTGAAAGTTGTTTTTCAATTGATGCCTTTACAGTCGGTATTATAAATACTTTTTTTTAACACATATAATTTGTTAATAATTTATCATAGTATATTCTTGTGGGGATGCATGTACCCGATTCACGTCTAAACATATTAATCGACGTTTTTGAATTTTGAAGACGAGGATTCTTTATTCCGCAAAGATGCGTACTGCAGTGTTTGAGGTACTTGGCAAAACGAATAATAAAAAGTGATATTCTCTTGAGATTGTAGCTTCAGTCCTCAGTGTGAGCGACTGAAATATGCGTTGCGAATTACTAAGGCCATGTTTCCAGTAATGGCTAAAGAAACAAGAGCATGCAACCCCAGAGGTAAAGAAAGTATTCCGCTTGGAATTCAGTCCAAATTCACGATTTAGATATACACATGCCCCAGTTCTACACTTGAAGAAGGTTGGCGGTTACAACGAAAGACATATTGCACAGTAGTCCGATGAATGCAAATAATATTAAAATTAGTCTTGTTTTCAAGGAAATCACCGCTAAATGTAAACTTACAAGAGGCAAGATTGTTTTCAATGAAACTGCGTAACGACATTATATGTCTCCACGGATAAAATTTAGAAACTTTGATTTAAAAAAAAATTCCATCAGGGAATGATTGTTTATGATTAGACAGTTCTTGTTCTCGTACATTCCTACGGTTTTAATAATAAACAAGGTTTTGAGAACTGCATCTATCATTGATGCATTGAAAGGATTTCTGCTGCCTATGTCGTTAACAAGGTAGACTAAAAACGACAGGCAAGTAGATCGCAATCAGCATTCAATACATATATATATGTGTGTGTGTGTATGTGTGTGTGTGTGCCTGTGTGTGTGTCTGTGTGTGCGCGTGTGTGTGCGCGCGTGTGTGTGTGTGAGAGTGTGGATGTATGTGTGCGTACGTGTGCATGTGTTTGTATAAACATATATTTATGTACATGTGTGTATTATATATAAATATATATATATGTATATATATATATAATACAAATAATATGTACATATGTCTATAAGCGAGATAAGACACCGATAGAAGCAAGGAGTCCAACGCACCGTTCTGATTATCATCTCCAGGATAAGTTTGCTATTTTGCCACCTATACTATTGATTTCAAGGTCCATTGCATACTCAATGCTCAAATTATATTACTCACGGGGATAATTACAATGGGATGGTATATCCACCCAATATCGGATACACTTGTCCACACCGAGAAAGTATTTTGACTGCATCAACCAACACCCACTCAACGCAACAAGGAAAAAGGCTGCCCCCGCATACTTTTCGAAAAATCAATAAGGAGTAATACGCTTTCGCTCTATGGGAATTTTACTTTCTCCCATGGGCCTATTTTCTGCCAACCTGGATTTATAACCCCGAACGACATTTAGCTCCTTCTGATAATGGATTACCCAGGTTGTATCAAATTCTCTTTACGTATAATTTTCCTATATTATTATCTACAACCACTCAAGACACTACTTTCAATAAGTGTGCTGAACAGCAAAATAAGCGTCTATTCGCAGCTGAACATTTTGCTAACCGCATTTCATTTCCTCTGATGATATGCCCATTAAGAAAATTAAAATAACCCCTTCTATATATTCCTTTTGTAAAACAATACAGTCTTAAATCGAATATATTTGTCTATATTTTGTTTTTTTTCAGAATTTAAAATTTAACCATGCCTCGCTCGAAAAATTGGCGCAAAACGTTCATTTTTTTCACCCCGAAATCGACCATTTTCGACAGGGGGAGTGGTAAACAAAAACGATCCTCTCGTGACGACGACCGGTTCTACGCATGCGTGAGATGACTTACACGCCTGATTTTGTTTTAATAGTTCAAAAACTGATTAAATTTCATGTACATCGCGTTAGCTCAGTTGGTTAGTGCGTTGGTTCATTATCTAAACGTTTCGGGTTCGTATCGTGGTGAGAGATGTCTTTTTTTTTCGATTTTATAAATTTAAATATTGAACCAGTATTATTTAAGTCATTTTTAACGTAAAGTTCGTGTTTCTGTTTTTTTTTTTTTACTACGCTTATCAACCACCGAGCACACACCCAAAAACACCCGGTTACCCACCGATTTTTTTAAATTTTAATATCGAAACTGGCTTATTTAAGCCATTTTTCACGTGTGTGTTTTTCTGTTTTCTTTTTTTGTTTTTTCGATTTTTATATTTTACATCGTTCGTTTACCTTAGGTTAGTTTTTTTGTGTTTTTTCGATGTTTTGCCTCCCCCCCCCCCTGCTTAAGATTTAACGTTCGTTATATGTATTCTTTTTTTTTTTTTTTACTTTGCAATAACAAACAAAACTGGTCATTTGCTGAATAGCTATTATTTACGTCGTCGTCGTCGTCGTCGTCGTAACGCTCTAAGACTTAAGTTCGGGCACCTGTCAATTTGGTTCTTATTTAAAGAGATTCAATCATCTCTCAGAAACTCCTTCTCGCTGGCCAAACGGTTCATGTTTTTTTCACATTTTATTTTCAAACTTCGTCTCAGGGATTCAGGTTCGATCCTACCCTCCCCCGGTTTCTTTTTTTTATTTAACAGCACCCCCACCTCCAAACACCCGTGCTACGCCGAGTACCCCCGCTAGTAGATATATAAATTTAAAAAAATGTTTGTGTACAGTTACCACAAATTGAAACCGAAAGAAAACTGTGTCATTTAAATTTGGGAAAGTTATACCTACACCAAGGAAATATATAGATAGACGCACGAACAGACAAATAGTATTTCATATATTAAATTCATATATATATATATATATATATATATATATATATATATATATATATATATATATATATATATATATATATACTACCAGTTTCGCCCGGTTTTGTTCAACCCTATATAATATTCATATATTTAGGTGCATATGTATATATTAAAAAGTGTGAATATGCACGTTAATGCCTTTCTATACATTAGCCTTCCTTAACTACTATAGAGAAAAGTTCTCAGGGAGCGCAGACGTCTAATACTTTTTTTAACTGAACATTTATTGTTTTGAAATCCAATCAAATTAAAATGTTTAGCCCATGCCTAAGTAACGCACATCTAAATTTTTAAGTAATTTGTCCGAAACTTGGCGGAGGAGTTTAGTAGAATCGGCAAAGGTCGACTCTTTAAACTTTTACCTCTTGCCAGCAAAATTTTCGCCCAAAAACTGATTAAACAGCTTGCTAATTAACCTTTATGAAAATGTAAAATGTTTAGACGCAAAATTGGTTTAATAATTTGCTAGAGACGCCCAAAAGGTGATCTGTTGAACTTTGACTCCTTGGAGCCAAATTTTCAGAAACAAAAAACACGATTAAAAAGCTTTCCCTATATCTGAATACACTTTATGTAAAATTTTAATGTTTAGACCAAAAACTGGCTGAGTAATTTCATAAAGACCGCAGGGGTCATTTTTTGTTTAATTTTGACCAACATGGTGGCCCCTTACCATTTATTGTGTTGGGCTCATATACAATCATACAGTTATATCCATGTCATAGTAAACTAAATCTAAAATGTCAAGTGTTTATACCCAAAATTAGCGGAGGAGTATGGTAGAGTTCTCAAAAGTAAAATCGTTGAACATTGACGCTTTAACAGCAAAACTTCTAGCCGAAGCCCAATTAAACAAAATCTTCCCAAATCTCAATATTCTTTATGCCAAATTTCGAGTCTGGAAAATGTGGCAGGGAAATGTAAAGAGAGAGACCCACACACAGACATTTCAACTTCATATATATATATATATATATATATATATATATATATATATATATATATATATATATATATGTATATATGTATGTTTATATATATACATAAATAAATAGATACACATGTTTATTTGATGTTATATACACAAATTGCATTATTTACCTGGCATAATATATATATATATATATATATATATATATATGTATGTATATATGAATGTATATATATATATATATATATATATATACATAGAGAGAGATTGCTCTTTTTATTGGGTACTATCAATAATAAAATTACATGTAACTTGAATAACACTCACACAACACGGCACACCCCATATATATATATATATATATATATATATACACATATATATATATACACATATATATATATATATGTGTGTGTGTAAATATTTATATATATATATATATATATATATATATATGTATATATACACACACAGAGAAAGAGCGAGATAGTGAGAGAGGGGGATATGTAGATATAGATATATATAGCCAGTTTATATTACGCCTATCGTTTCTGGGAGTTTGTTTAATCATTAATATAAATGTTTAAATCATTAGTTGTCTACGTTTGTAATTAACATTATTTTCTAGAGTGTTTACCATGATCGTTTTCAAAAATCTAAGTCAATTACATGTAGTACAGTAGGTGTCATATTCTATATGTGCTAAAGTTCTTGTTGCCAGCGAGCTGTGCTCCATAATCCAAGTCATATATATATATATATATATATATATATATATATATATATATATATATATATATATATATATATATATATGTGGGTGTGTGTATGTGTGTTTGTGTGTGTGGGTGTGTGTGTATCTATCTATCTATCTATCTATCTATCTATATATATATATATATATATATATATACATAAATAGATACCCATGTTTATTTGATATGATATACACAAATGGCATGATTTTCCTGGCATAATATATATATATATATATATATATACATATATATATATATATATAAATATATATACATATATATACATATACATAGAGAGAGGGGGGATTGCTCTTTTTATTGGGTACTGTCTATAATAAAAGTTACATGTAACTCGAATAACAGACACACACAACACACACACTCATCGTTTCTGGGAATGTGTTTAATCATTAATATAAATGTTTACATAATTAACTGTCTACATTTGTAATTAACATTCTTTTCTAGAGTGTTTACCATGGTCGTTTTCGAAAATCTTAGTCAAATACCTGTAGTACAGTAGGTTTCATATTCTATATGTGCTACAGTTCTCGTTGCCAGCGAGCTGTGCTCCATAATCCAAGTTTCTGTATTTTGCAGGTAACACCGATCATAAACTGATTGTCGAGTATAAGGATACACGCGATGGAACACCGACGTAATCACTTATCATATTATAGAAAACTCCAGAAGAGGCTGCAATAATTATATTATATTTTATATTTTTATTTCTATACACAATCAAACCGGAGAATAATATAGTAATACTTGCATATGTTTTTGCAACCATCCACGCGCGTGCGCACACACACACAAACACACACACAGACACACACACACACACACACACACACACATATATATATATGTATATATGTGTGTGTGTGTGCGTGTGTGCGTGTGCGTGTGTGTGTTGGGTGTGTGTGTGAATTTTCTAATGATATACATCGCTCCTACACACACAGTCATATATATATAACCGAAATTTCTTAAGGTTATGCACACAAAAAGTCTACCTCCATACACATACACACACGCATATATATATATATATATATATATATATATATATATATATATATATATATATATATATATATGTATATATATATATATATATATATATATATATATATATATATATATATATATATCAGGACGTATATAGAAATATACGTTTAAATATGTTATTCTTTTATTACTGCAGATGCTATATTAATCATTATGGAATAAAACATTGTTGCCTATTACATTTTAGCAAAATATAGGCGTGTTCCTCTCAGACATAGTTGGTCCTACAATCTGCCTAAATGTGATATTTTCATTCGTCCAGACTTAACTGTACGATTACAGATCAAATACCTTTTTATTATTATAATCTTCCACTATATTGTCATGAGTTCATAAGTAAAACAATGCCTGTCCGTCATCGGCTAATATCGCCAGGTTTCGTTGATCTAGCCTTTGCCTTTAATATTTGCAATTTAGACACATGATACAGTTACAATTTACTTAGCCTTCCTAAGGTATAGCAGATATATTTTACCAATGTTTTTTTGTATACATGGCAGTCACCATTTATCCAGGCCAATAAGCCCCTCGGGGATAAGGCTTAAATGAATCAAGAGAATCAATATGTATACATTGTTACTTATTTCATCTCCATTTTTGTTACGTCAGATTGTTATCCCACTAACTTTTAACCATTATTACAAAATATACGTCCATTGAAACACAAAAGTTAAACTTTAGAAACTTCTAAAATTTACCTCAAATTTTAAATAAAACGTTAATTTTCATATCTTCATGCGTGCACAGATAAATAGGTACATTTTTTAGGTTATATTAAACTCAATTGTTAATATTGTTCCATGAGTCCAAAAATCCATATATTAAGTTTCATCTATGTAATCACCAGATTTAGAGAGATATATGGTCGAAACTGTTCTGCACACAAAACGAAAATGTAAGGATCTTATATGTGAGTAGATAGATATATGAATAAATGTTCCTGTGCGAGGTATTTTCATCTAAATAATACCCAGTTATGCACATTATAATACGTGTGTGTATAACTGACTGTAATAGAAAAACCAACCTAATCACAAAACAAAATAACACAAAAATTAATATTTAATTAATGAAACTTGGGATTGCAAAGGAATATTCAAATTATTTATGATTCAATATTTACCTCGTATATTCATGATTAAAGACATGAAAACGATCTTTTCAGTTTGTAAATTAAAAATGTAAGTGTAAACTATTGAGTTAATTGCAATATAAACCTAAGAACTCAAAATGTGTGTAGCTTGAGGCAATATAATTAATGATATGTGAAGTATAATTGTGCGATTCATTTTGATAAACGATGTTTTTATTCATCTAATCATAATTGGAATCAATTTTATATCCAGTCGACTTTTGCATTATAAATTCCTAGATTAGTTTACTTGTGTAAATGTCTTAAAGATAAAATAGGTCACATGTTGCAATTTTCATTTACCCAAGAGCAGATGGAAAAATTTTAGATACGCCGTCGATTTAAGTGTAAAATAGATATATTTAGTAATTTTAGACTATCGCTCTCATTCGTTTGATGAATACCGATTTGCTATTCTATATATAAAATGACATGTTTGTGCGTGTGTGAGTTAAATATATAGAAAGGAGCATAGGAGAGAGTAAAGTTATGGAAGACACCCTCTCTATATATTGATATATACATACATATATGTATATGTGTGCATATATGTATATATATATATATATATATATATATATATATATATATACATATATATAGCAGGAATTCTACCCATCGATACACGGAAGCGGAACATGTAAATGACCTCAGCAAACGGCAATTTCACACAAACATCCGTCTACCATTTTATAGTTCCCACTCACTATATATATATAAATATATATATATATATATATATATATATATATATATATATATATATATATATATATATATATAGTATACTAATTTATTTCTGATATATGAATAACGGTTTCTCTTATTATTAATCTGGCTGATGCAATCTCCTTATTTGTTGTAAGATTTATAATTTTCACAAACTTTCCTGATTGATCGCCAGGGATAGATTAATCTCATTGACGATGAATCCAGAAAGATGAGAAACACTCACATTTACGACAAACTATGCCGATAGCATCCGCTAGTGCTTGCTTAAAACTACGACTTTAATTCGGAAGATGGAACGGATCAAAAACCAATTTAAACGACGCATGTGGTATATTTTATTTACGAAATATGATTTAAAATGTTTCAGAATACATATATATATATATATATATATACTATGACATATATACCATTATATTACATTAAAATATAACATTTTATGACTTCTAAATGTAATATAATGGTATATATGTCATAGTATATATATATATATATATATATATATTTAATGACTTCGAAATGTAATATAATGGTATATGTCATAGTATATATATATATATATATACTATGACAGTATATATATAAATATATATATATTTATATATATATATATATTTGTATATATATATATACTATGACATATATACCATTATATTACATTTAGAAGTCATTAAATTTTATATATAATTGATTTCGCTTTATATCTTTTAATCATGGACATTAATCATAATTATCCTCCTCGCGACGAAATCTAACAGATACAATCCCGTAGATGTATTGAAAAATTGGCTGCGAATCAGTAAATGCAAATTATTTACGTTATAATGTCTGTCTGTTTACATGAATTATAAAAAAAATACTCCCATAGAAATGTAGTGCACTTTAAGATTTTTGCAAAAAATGTTTTTCTAATTTGTTCTAATATTGGCATCGCAATTTACGAATCACCACGCAATCAGTTAGACTAAGTAATACTACCGCCCAGTATACAGCCTAACAACAATAATTTAATATATATATATATATATATATATATATATATATATACATATATATATATGTATATATGTATATATATATATATATATATATATGAGCAAACAGTTAATAAAATATGTTAAAAAACACTTTGTAATGAGTTAAAAACATATTTATTCTGAAAAGGAAACACTAGATGAATGGATAGTCCTTAATCCGCGGAGTTTCGAAGAAATCATCTGCTTCTCATACGAGGGTTGGAATTAGCAAAATGCAGGATCGGATTTTGCATGTAGAAGTATTTGATGAAACATCAAGTAAGTCCAAGATCTTACCTGAAAACAAAATAAGTTAAGCAGAGGGAATATGGTAAAGAAAAAGGTGATTGCGCATGAATGGATAGTCTGGTGGAAGATAAAAAGATCCAGTGACGGTAAAATCCAAATGAAAAACTTCAAGAAAATTAAAAGAATTTCCATTCGTCCAAGTAACATCCAAAGACATCCCGTAATTGGAAGAAGATGGCCCATAATAATCCAAAGGCAGAAATCCATGGACTAATTCACAAACATGCATACAAGGAAAAACATTATATTAATAAAAGAAAAATAAGATGTGCTTTTCACTCTACTTCCGAGACATAACTATAAATAAAAAATAAAAAGATCTAGGAAGAAAATATTATATGTATATATATATATATATTTATATATATATATATATATAATATATATATATATTTATATATATACATGCATACATATTTATATACATATATATACATATATATATAAATATATATATATATTTATATATATATATATACATATATATATCTATATATAGTATTCCACATACAGTACTGTCTCGCTGTTTCGCAGCTCATCAGTGCGGCTAGACAGGCAACTGTCTCAAGCTATGATCGACACCCGACCTCGCAAAGGAGAGTCACCATTACGCTATACGGTTGATGCTTTGTGAGTAATGAATTAACAGTGTGTTGACATCGCTCAAATGCCTCCGCTCGATTAGTTTACACAAAAAAGCGTCGCTTAATACGCTAGTGGCAGTTTGTACATCATTTCCCGATATGCTAATCCCAAGAAAATGGAGCAGTATTGTCATCTACATAGAGTGCTGTTTCGCTGTTTCACACTTCATTAATGCGTATAGGTGTTTACTAGCTCTACGTACTATGTGTTGTACTTTGCTCCTGTTCATATCATACTAGTTCAAATTATTAAGTATAATTCTTGGTAATAAGCATATCATATAGACTTGTACCTTGTGATGCGTTGCTGTATCTCGGTTCTTTTTTTAAATGGAAATACAAAACGTATTTTCTTACGTGTATGCTCTCAATATTCGTGGATGCACAATATGTTGATATTGTTAATGGTTATAAAATAATTTGGATGAGAATCGATGGAAGAAAAGAAAAGAGTTTATAGAAAAAAATTGATCAAAGCGATTGATGATTCAGAAAGAAGGAAAAAAGAAAAAAATATCTGATCTAAATTAGCGACGTTCAATGAAAAGTGAGAGAGGCAGAGAGAGAGAGAGAGGGAGAGAGAGAGAGATAAGAATGTAACTCCTTTACAAATAGTATAACTTCAACTGTCTTTACGTATGTAAGTGTTGTGTTTTATAAATAATAAATCGATAGAAAAATGTAAATATTAAATCGAGAAAGCAAAAGAAAAGAAAAGTGTGTATAAAATTTAAAAAATAAATTTAAAAAAATAAATGAAAAACCAATTAAATTTCAGGAGGCACACAGGAATTAAAGAGATTAATTTTGAAAATGTTGTAGGATACGTTTTTAACCAATAAGAAATAGTTTCGAGCACTACTCCAGAAGAGTTTTTCCCTGATCACTAGGATTTTTCGTCAATTATGGCTTGTGATTGAAGGGCAATTATCGAATGAAGCCAGCAACCTAACAGACTCAGACGAATTTCCAAGCTAACTAAAGGGAATATATGGAAATACAAAAGATCAACTTGAAAAATTTTTCAATAATTGTACTGGACACACACACACACACACACACACACACACACACACACACACACACACGCATATATATATACATATATATATATATGTATGTATATATATATATATATATATATATATATATATATATATATATATATATATTTATACGAGACAATAAGACTGGAAAATGAAGTAACAAACTATAGACTGGTATATATAAAATTATTACAAAGGGTATAAATACATTTAGTTGGGGGATAAAAGGGACTATTTATATCAAGGTATTTCGAAACCTAATGCTTCTCATCATGAAAGATTATATATATATATATATATATATATATATATATACATATACATATCGATATATAGTTTTTGTTTCGTCATTTTCCACTCTTATTATCTCATATATAAGTTCCAAGGCTATTGGTTGAGCTTTTGATTATCTCGATAAATCTTCTCTTAGAGAATTCAATTTACGTTCTTCTTATAACTCACAAGGCTATATATATATATATATATATATATATATATATATGTATATATATATGAATATATATATATATATATTTATATATATATAACTCCCTAAATATATGTATAATTCAAATTAGTTATCAAATTAATAAAAAATGTATATGCTAACTCTTTCCAAGAAGCGTATTCTTAATGTGTCCAGTTCAGTTTCCTATTTACAAAACTATTTACAAATAGTTCACACCAACATGTTCTAATATGTAATGTTTCGTGGAAAATGAATAATAGTAACATATCTACATAAATAAGCAAAAAAAGGCATATATGTATACAAAAAAGAAATGGGGAGATAAAGCTTGTGACAAAGCTACAGATATAAAGACAAGGTCCTATACAATATAAGTTGAACAGAAATTATATATATATATATATATGTATATGTGTGTATGTGTGTATGTGTGTGTGTGTAATGATTCCTATATTGAATTGAACATATTTTGAACTGATATACAAATTACTATTAGCATATTAATCGATGTTCTTTGTGTAAATATATTGTGACGTAGGTATTTGGACAGTGTCCAAATATTATTAATTCATTGCCCGCATAGCTGTAACCAAATAGCTAAGGCTTAGAAGCTCGACTGTCGTTGAAAATTATATAGTTTTATACAATTATAAGCAGTTCAACCTGGCTTTGCTCGGGCCCTATATAATTTTCATAACTGTATGTGCATATGTATATATAAGTGTTGGGGCAATTAATCGGGATCGGTATTGGATATCGGAAAAATCAGAAATTTTCGGGGTATCGGAATAGGTATGTGTATCGGAAAAATGTGTGCCTAGCTTCCGATTCAAAAATCGATTCATTTAATATTTTCTAAACTTAATTTTCCCATTCTTGTGCTGATGATCAATATTTATTGATTTTAAAGTATTAGTAAAACTAATCTATATATATATGATAATAACATCGAAATAAAATTAGTTATTTTGTTTGCATAAAACAAAACAAAAATTGAAACTTCGGGGCCATTCACTACATAAACACTACAAGAATGCAGTTCCTTTACAAGGTATCGAAAAATTGTTTAAAATTAAAGAAATATTTTAGCAAGAAAAATAATATTAAGTATTATTGCTAATTAGATAAAAATATAAGATGAAAAAGGTTGTTTTTATCATTAATTTATCTATTTTATAGGTTTCTGCTTTTGCCAGTTGAGTTTTATCCAACAGTTTTTGTCTGATCACTCACTTACCATTTTAAATATGACAAGGAACAGACAAAACGTTAAATTGAAATTTAAATTAATTTGTGAAGTTTAATGCTCCAGTGTGAAAAACTTTTAGCAGAAAATTTATTTAATTCTGTTGTTATCATTTAATTATGTTTAGAATTAGAGATTCATAGCGCTAGATGCCGCCTGAAGTCTGACCAAATGATTAAGCTTCTTCGCACCTACTTGCCAAATGTCTAGTTGACGCTTCTCAGAGAGTTAACGGTTCAAACGAATGGTCAACAATTACTATATGTTTTTAATTCGAGTTAGGGATGGAACCTTCTTATTAAAACGATATCTCCCGCAAGAACTGTTATAAAATTTATTTTAATTCCTCTACTCTTTATCTGTGCCTATACTTAAACTTAGATTCCATGAACAAAGCTTCTTTCTCAGAACTGTATGTCTGTAGAATTGTCTTCCGTTTTCCTGCTTTACTGCTGACTAGAATATGGTTGTCTTCAAGAAAAAACGTAAACAAGTTCTTGATGAGCCGTCCCACGTAAGTTAAGAAATTTACCGAATTTCAATTACTAACGATTACTATATTGCCCAATTTTACTATTGTACAAATTTTAATCCTTATTCTCGAGTGGCATCCAGACCTTTATAAGTGGTGATACCTGTGTTCAAAATATATATTTATTCAATAATTGCCTTTTTTCCAAGCTGGGTAAAGTGGCCGTCTTTCTTTCTTCCGCTGCCTTTTTTTTTGTTGACCTGTTTTCCCAAAGTCAATAGATAAATGGAAAATGATCACCCGTTTCCGGTCCATTCTAATTGTTTTAAAGCAGTAAAGAATTTTTACCACGGTAAAATCATAAAACCACAAGTAATCGCTTTCTTTTTTGGTATTATAACTCGGTTAGTGAAAGGGGTCGTGTTTTTTTGTGGCCTTTTACAATGAAGTATTTTATACGGTATTATGACCAGGAAATAGACCATGGCAAAAATTTTAAAAAAAAATCCGTTACCTGTTCTATAACCACTGTCTGGTTCGAAAAAGGTAATCGTTGTATGTTAGATTTATATGAGAAATTGTTTTCAGTCTGTTTACATTAGCAATAAAATATTATGATTGCGATTGGCGAGCAATGAAAACGGAGGAAAAAACAATCATAATTTCATGAGAATACAGTATTTACATGTACCGTTTTACACTAAACTTTCAAAAATTAAATATAAACATTACTTATAAACACTGATAATTATATAACAAAATGATTATAAACGATTTATTTGCACTTGGAGGTGCAGGTTCAGTTTCACTCATCAATTTTACGTAAAATAAGCATATTTTTCAGAAGGATTCTAGTGTGTTAGGGCAGTTAACTTAAATAAAAATATCTTTTTCTATTAGGGATAAATTATGCGTGTTTATTTGGAGGATGTCTACGTTTTTAAGCAATTAAGCACATTTTTACTACGTTGTCAATCGAACTTTAGTTAGTACGAAATCAAATAGATAATATCCATAAAAAATGAGAATGGCGCAGAAATGATGATTATTTTACGGTAAATTTATATTCTAAACAGAGCTTCAACTCTAAATACTAAAATGATTGATTTTCTTTCCTTCAAGGTTTTTAAAGGTTTCACACGTAATCACCCATAGTATTAACATTTAATTTTAGAATAGGGATAAAGCTAAGAGAGTTAATCTACAATTGTTATTATTATTATTATTATTATTATTAGTAGTAGTAGTAGTAGTAGTAGAAGTAGTAGTAGTATTGGCTCACATGGAGCTTTCATACAAGTAAACAAACGATCTGATTGGAAACCTGTGCTGTTCTCTGTTAGCTGAGTTACAACAAGTCTCCCCAGACATCCAGCTGTCCATCTCCTTCGATAGCATTTGCAAATGAATTTGCATCATCGCAACATCCTCTTACCATAATTTTCTTGCTGGTAGTGTCCATTGGGTTATACTGGAATTAGAGTGGCACTCAGCCTCCCGAAAGTCCCAGTTCTCTTTGAGCTTGTCCAGCCGAGGTATGGTTATCGTTCGCTCCTCGGTCTTTCAAACCTACTTGACCCTTCTCGGTCCTTTGGTGTCACCTTTTTATTGGGGGGAACGGTGATGAAACAACGGGGAGTGCATGATGGGGTGTAGAACTTGTAGATATGCAGCTTCAGTGTTCTTCATTCCCTGTAACGCTTATTCGTTGCATTGTCTTCTTGTAATATACTCCACATTCAAGGATTTTCCTTAATATTTCAGCTGTTTTCCTTATCGGTGGTTGCTGTAATTTTTCAGCTATTCCTCTGATTCCAGTTTCTGCCATAATTTTTTCAAAGTGTTTCGGAATTGTTCCAACTTCCCTTACTATTATCGGCACTATTTTGATTTTCTTCATCATTCAAATCCCTTGTAACTCTCTGACTAGCCATGTGTATTTGCTTCGTTTCCCCTTTTCTTCCATACTCAGCTCGTGCTATTTTCTTGTGTTTTATGGATTCTTGCTTTAATATGGTTGGTTCTTATCGAGTGGGTTATCTCATGTTGCACTAATTAGAAATTCAGTTTCTCGGTTTATATGTCATTTTGCATCCATGCCCAAGTATTTTCGTTATTGTCATCTTTTGTCACTCTTATGAAATTCCGTGGGGTTGTTTCTCCTCCCATTTCTCTTTTCTCGTTTTGTCGTTGTCTCTCTGTTTTCTGTTTTGTTGTTTTATTCAGTGTATCTCGCTGCCGTAATTATCCTTTCAGTGTTTTGCATTATGTATTTTTCTGGTTCTTATTCGTGTCCTTCACAAAGTCTTCTATACATATCAAGCCTCTCCCGCCGCCTTTCCCTTTCACGTAGAGTCTGTCAGTATCGCCCATTGGTTGAAGTACATTATCCATGATCATGAGTTTCCTGGTTGGTTGAGTTGTCTCAGTTCTTTTCTCCACCCTATGAACGGTCTAGGGTAACTGACTAGTGGACCTGCCCATGTATTTATACATTTTATTAGATTTCTTCTATATAATTTCGTTTCCAGAAGTTTACTTGTTCTCGTGAGCTATTCCTTTCCAATTTTCTCTTTAATTTCTGTTGGTCTGATAGTATCCGCTTCCAGAATTACCAAGTATTTATAGTCGTCTTGTTCCCCTAGTGCCCTCAATTCTGTTTAGTTTGGTAGTTCCATGCCTTCTGTCGTTTCCAGTTTTCCCTTGTCTTATAACTAGTTGTGCGCACCTTTCCATTCAAAATTCCATTTTGATACCTTGGCTGAAGATCATGGTAAAGTTAATTTGTGTCTCTAGCCCCTTTTCGGTCCTTGCAAAAAGTTTCAGATCGTCCATGTACATCAGGTGGTTCATTTTTTCCTCTGTATTGGAGAACTTGTCACTTTCTCAGAATACTGTTCAAGGCCATCATGGCTTTGATGAACAGTAGTGGTAATAGTGAGTCTCTTTGCAAGATGCCTCTTTGTATGTTAATTTCTGTTATGTGGTGTCCATCCGCTGTCAATTCCAGTCTCCATATTTTCATTGTGTTTCTATTATGTTGGTGATCCTGCTTGGTATTTTCTATATTTTAAGCATTCTATTATCCATGCTTGGGGGAATACTGTCGTACACCTTTTTTGTCGATTATTATTATTATTATTATTATTATTATTATTATTATTATTGTTTGCATCTCGATTTTGTTTTTGTTTTCTGTTTTTTACAGCAAAGCAAATCAATTTAATTAGCCTCCAAAGCTTTCGATTAAAAATGGAATATTCACTTCGTCTATGAAAAATTGCTTCCAAATAGTAAAATTATTATTTAGAAAGTGGTTCGTAAAATTGGGAGGGGACGTTGTTAAATATTTTGTTCTTAAATCGTTTTCTTATTTTGCCTTCAAAGAGTCGACGATTTTCAACTGCTTATGAAAACTTTGGAGTAGCATGTAGCATGTTTTCCAGTAATGACGAAGTGATACAATCTGGCTTGTTTTAAATAGAATTAAATTTTTTGTCCTACGATTTTACAAAAATATAGAAAAACAAATAACAACATATCTTTACTTAAATATGCATAAATTTTAAAAGAATCGGAATAGGAATCCGGAATCGTATCGGAATCGGAAATTAAAAATGAAATCGGTAATTTTATCAGTATCGGGGAAAAAACTGAGATTTGTCGCACTACTGGTATATATATATATATATATATATATATATATATATATATATATATATATATGTATATGCATATATATGTATATATATGTATATATATATATATATATATTTATATATATATTTATATATATGTATGTATATATATGTATACATATATGTATATATATATATATATATATATGTATATACATGTATATATATATTTATATATATATGTATACATATATGTATATATATATATTCTTATATGTATATATATATTTATATATATACATATATGCATATATATATATGTATATATATGTATATATATATTTATATATATCTATATACATACATGTATATATATATATATAAAGATTTGACATATGTCAAGTAAGCTACACCTAAAATTACATCTGTTTAAACCAAAAATTCGTGGACGAGTTTGGTGGAGTCTGCAAATGTTCATCACTTTCAACTTTGATCTTCTGGCAATTTCACTCAAAACCTTATTAAAAACATGCTGCATGTCTGAATATCTTTCATGTAAAATTTAAAATGTGTAAACCCAATATTGGCCGAACAGTTTTCTAGAGACCACAAATGTCCAAGCTTTTTTTTATTTTGACACTTTGGCAGCCAAATTTCGGACAAAACCTATTAAAAAAAAAACTTGTAGTATGTCTTAGTACATTTTATGTAAAATTTCAAATGTTTAGCCTAAACATTGGCTTAGTAATTTGGTAGAGACCGCAGAGATCAAATTTTTATCGATTTTGACACTAATTTTTTACCACATTTATGTTTATTGTTTTAGCATCAAATCAAATGAAAAAGTTTTATCCATGTTCAAGTATCCTTCTTCTAAAATTTCAAGTATTTAGACAAAGAATTAGCGGAGGAATTTAGTAGAGTGTTCACAGGTAAAATCCTTGAACTTTGGCACTTGAAAACAGAATTTCTTGCTGAAAATTGATAAAAAACATTTTCCCAAATCTCATTTCCTCTCATGTAATATTCGAGTCTGTAGACTGAAAATTATCAGAGTAGTTTGTTAGGGAAATATACACATACAGCCAGACACAGGCAGACCGAATATTTTACATTTATAGATATATAGATGTTAAAGACAGTTTATAAAAAACGGTTTAGTAATTATATTAAATAACTGGTTTTGCGGTTGGATTGTGTAAGCATTGCCACATGATTTCCTGACATCAGTTTAGATATGGGTTCTAACATGCCCAGATATGTTCAGGCAAAAATCCGTCATTAAACGGAGATTGTCTTTTATGTTTGTGCTCCCAGTATTTTTTGGCAGTATAATTAGTAAAATACCTTCACCGCGAATATAATTTTCTGCTTCTAAAACCAACGTAATATTCTTTCCTTAAGCAAAGAAAATTGATGCCTTTCAGTTTCGTGATGCAAAACCATATATACAGCATTTCTATTCTGTTCTTTAATCGAAAAATCTATTAACTGATGAAAAACCTCGCATACAAATATTTTCCAGTCGATTGCGAAATCAGAAAATTTGATGCTCAGTTCGAAATGTTATGCAAGTCGGTGTGTTTTCCATTAGAGATTGTGTTTTCTATGTTCGTCATTTCGGAGGGAGTATCTCATTGCCTTAAAGATAAAAGCATCTTTTTTATCTATCCTATTTTGGGGACATTTAGAGGTTGTCACCGACGCGTAAAAAACATCTAGTTTAAATGTTACTGGATAAAAACTGCAGAGCCGACATCTGGCCAAATAAGCGACGATTTACTCATATATTCATTCAGAACGAACAGGTGTATGCTCCTGTGTTTTCATTAGATGGCTGCCTTTATTGTCGGAAAAAAAACTTCATACTTATAGTTGAACATTTGGAAGTTTACAGCATAAATCAATCAATCCCTTTATCTGTCTATCTCGATCCATATTTCTGTCTATATAAATGTATTATATACACAGTCATAAACATATTCATTCGCACAGTCCAATAAAGCCCCTCTTTTGTCTCAAACAAACCTTCAAAATAGAGTTACATGAAAGGAAATCACAAAGTATAATATATATTTACTGCTCCTTCGAACTCCAAAATCGAATAAAAAAATAAATAATAAAGAAATTAAAAACAATATTTAAAACCTCCTTTATTCTTATTTATTCTAATGATCGATTTTATGACATTTATCCTTAATTACTTGCTGTAGTTGTTTATTATATTTTTCCACTAACTTGTAGCATTCTTCAGCAGTAAATTTAGCCCATTCCTGCTCACAGAAATCATCTAACCTAGCGAGATTCTTGAGCTTCCTTTCCATTACCGTCCATTTTTAGATCCCCCACAAATGTTCAATGGGATTGAGGTCCGGCCTCGGGGATGGCCACTCCAAAAATTGATATTGTTGTCATTAAGCCATTTCTTATTCACGTTAGCCGAATTCTTTGAGTCATTAACTTGCATGAACACCAACGTCGACTAAGTGGCAGCTCTTTAGCAAATTTCTTTCAGGTTTTCATTCAGGATTTTAACATAGTTCCCCGTTTTCATGATGCCTGTGATATGGTATAGTATTCTTAAGTTAGAAGGCTTCGCCAGATTTCCTGTTAAGAGAAGAAAAAATATTATGACCGAATAACTAAAATTTCGTTTCGCCGTACCATATAATATGTTTACGGAAGGCAGCATCTTTTTCAATATAGCAGTTTGCGAAGTCTAGCCTTGTATTCAGATGCACAGGTTTCAATAAGGGAGTCTTCATCGGGCAATATGCTTTCAAACCAGTTCTCTTTAAAACTCTACAAACTGTGTGTCGAGACACGTTCACTCCAGAGCTTCTCTGTTCCTGTTCAGCAGTTATCTTTGGATTTGGCTTGACTCTCGCGGAGAGTAGCCTTTTTCCTCCCCGACTTTCCAAATTCATAACGTGACATTGCGATTTGAACTTCTTCACGATGTCTCGAACGGTGGATTAGGGAAGGCTTAGCTTCTTAGAAATCTTATCATAGCCCTCCCTCTTTGGAATGACTCGCTATCACACGCTTCCTAAGATCTTCACCGTGCTCCATAATCGTCACCATAACGATAATTCGTTGATTTATAATAATTACAAAGCAACACTATCTAAACATAAGCTGAAAAATAAAAAAAAGTAAGAATAAACATTAAATAAGCATAATAAGGCTAAAAAAGGTAACGAAATCATGGCAAACAGGAAAGTGTAATATTGTGGCAATAGATTAAAATAATAAGCTGTTCCAATACATTTGACCACAGTAATTTAGAAATGTCCTTTGTAATTTCTTCAGTATTCAATTTTTTGAAATCCAATTGTTGCATCGGAAAGACTAGTTCAAAATACTTATGATACAACATAATAACCTTCGATTCTGACCATTTTTATGAGATTTTATAAACTAAGTATGTTTTTTAGACCGTGACAATAAATATGATAATGAGTGTATATGTATATACATATACCCACAGAGACACACACACGCACACACACAGACATATATATATATATATATATATATATATATATATATATATATATATATATATGTATACCAATCTCTCTATCTACACATTTACATATCTACTAATCTATATCCCTATATATATGTGTGTGTGTGCATATATACATACATACATATATACATATATATACATACCTATATATATATATGCATATATATATATATAGAGAGAGAGGGAGAGAGAGAGGGAGAGCGACAGAGATTGGGAGAGAGACAGAGAGAGAAATAGAGAGTAATACTAGCAGGCAGCCCAGTTTTGCTCGGACCCTATGTCCTGTTCATAACTTTATTTGCATTATGCATAGGTATATATATATATATATATATATATATATATATATATATATATATATATATATATATATATATGCGTATGTGTGTGTATGTGTGTGTGCGTGTTTGTTAAACCGTTTTGACCCACGTCCAGGTAGCCTACATCTAATAATTTAAGTGTTTGGACCAAAAATTTCCGTGGACGTTTGGTATAGTCTGTCATTGCCAACAGATCTGACCTATTGGAAGCCAAATCCTCCCCAAAAACGGATTAAAAAGCTCGCTGCACGTCTGGATACCCTTTATGTAAAATTTAAAATGTTTAAACTCGATTTGGCGTAATAGCATGCTAGAGACTGCAAAGGTCATATCTATTTTACTCTTTCTACTTGCAAGCCAAACTTTCGTCTAAAAAGCAGAAAAAGTCTGCCGTATGTCTGATTATACGTGATGTAAAATTTAAAATATTTAGACCAAAAATTCAGAGTAATTTAGTAGAGACTGCAGGAGTCAACATTTCTTTTTTTATGTTGACACCAATTGTGACCTTTTAATATTTATTGTGTCGGCTCTAATAAAATTAAAAAGATAGATGCATGTCTAAGAAACCTACATTAACATTTTAAGTGTTTTGACCAACCATTGACGAAGGAGGTTGGTGGAGTTGTCAAATATTGGATTATTGAACTTTGACTATTTGAACGCTAAATTTCTGGCCGGAAACCATTAAATCGAATTTCCCTACACTTCATACCCCATATGTAAATTCTCGAGTTTGTAGACTGAAAATTGACACAGTAGTTTGGTCGGGAAATATTCACTCACCAACACAGAGACAGACCATGTAATTTTTATAGATATACAGATACTACATAGATAGGTATATAGATAGTCAATTTTCTATGATCAGATTCTTTAGAAACACTTCATGGCATACTGACGGAAGAATTTAGTAGAGTGTTCACAGACTAAATCCTCGAACTTTGGCACTTGAAACCACAAATTCTTGTTGAAAATTGATAAAAAGATTGTAAATAAAAAAGTTACGAGTTCATAAAATATAGTATCTTTATCCCCCTCTGAGATTATATATATATATATATATATATATATATATATATATATATATATATATATATATATATATATATATATATACACTAAATATTCCGCGTTTCATCCACGGTGTCTAAGCACTCCCACTGGAGAACTCGTGGGAGAAAATACGACTTTATGATAGATATCCCCGCTCAGATCGTGTAATGAATCAGGATAACCTTGGAAGGGTTACTCTAAAAGATCTGAAAAAATAAAATGAAAATATAAAAAATAAAGAAAGTTATTAAAGTTTGTTAACCATCGGCTTCTTTTGGGACAAACTCTCTCTCTCCATATATATATATATATATATATATATATATATATATATATATATATATATATATATATATATATATATATATGTTTATACTCACTAATTTGCCCCAACAGGATATATTTTATTTAAAATATATGATCCTTTTATTTTTAGAAATATAAAAACTAAACTTTTTATAATATTAACTAATGTCGAATTTTGGTTCAATTTCCGTTCGTGGAGTTAATGTTCCTTTTATACTTATCATATAAATATATATACATACGTATATATATATATATATATATATATATATATATATATATATATATATATATTATTTGTACTCACTAATTTGCCACAAACAGGATACAGGTGAGTACATACTGCATACCTAGAAATTAAGCAATCTAAAACGATTAACTAAACTACTCTATGTGCCTCTCAAGTTGGCAATTGTAATTGTAATATATAGCTTCAAGAAGTAATCGCGTACAGCAGCGTTACATCAGAATACCAGCTAGAGGATTGGTGTAAAACGATGTCTAAGCACTGCCATTGGAGAACTCGTGGAAATCAATACTCCACAAACAGAGATAAAAATATATTATTATGCGCCTGTTTTCATAGGCATCGTCTAAAGAACTTATCTCTTAAAAGAAGCACATAAAATAATCAAATATATACATATTCTATTATTGCAGAGAGGATAAATACCCCCCCTCAAAAACATAATAGCCATTGAAATAATAATTATATAGAAATATAAAAACATTTTCCATGATAATTAGACACTGATATAACTACCTATACGTCACTTTTATTTAAATCATATGCATACGCTCATATATCTATCCTACTAATTGTTAACTTGCCAATGTAGAAACATATCTTATATAAACAAACAAATAAAGAAATAAATAAAGAATTTTAAAGCTACAAACAAATGGACGGAAAAGAGGCAAGGAATAGAAAAAAAATAATTAAAAAATAACAAATAAATAATAAATAGATAAATAAATAAAACGGGATAATAGGAAGATAAAATCACCACTAGTAAAGAAAAAGAAGACAGCCTTGAGATAGAGAAGTAACAACGATCACAGTATAATATAGATAGAGTGTATATGTATATATATATATATATATATATATATATATATATACATATATACTAAATTTACTCACATAAAATTAATATACAAAAGTATAGATTTATGCGTAAACTTAAGTATTTACTTCAAAAGTGCTGAATACGTAGGTAGAGCTAGTTAGTAATTTACAACATATATATGGCGAATAAGCTACACTGAATATTCCTCGTTGTATCCACTCCAGGAGTCTTCAGGCTTATGCGCGAATTCTGTTGCTGTTTATCGTTTTTATATGCTCCTCTTCTATTGAGGTTTTAGTTAGCCAATCAGCTTTCTAGTATCCAGCGCCCCCTTCCTAACAACCAATGAGCATGTATCTATTGGACAAACGCATGTTTGGCCTCTGGTTGACCTGTTCCTTTGTGCGTGCTCTATTTAGTTTCTTGTTGTGTTTTAAAACTAGGTTAGTGTTTTTTTTGTTTTGTTTTGTTTTTATATTTGTATATATATATATAAATATATATGTGTGTGTGTGTGTGTACAAGACATATTACGTAGGTATGACTCCCTTAGATTTAAATAACCCGATACTATGACCACAAAGGTACATTAAAAATACAAAAAAAAAACACCGTATGAAAACAACATTAGCGAATAAATACTGGGAACTCAAATAAAGCGGACATTCGCCGGTAGTCGAATGGAAAATAATAAGACAAGCTACCACGTGTAGGGACCTAGATTACCCATGTAGATTGTGCCTTCATGAAAAAATTGCTATCCTGTACTTTAAAGAACCCCACCATCTATTAAACGGGAGAAGAGAAACAGCAAACAGCTGTGTTCACAAGATAAAATTTACTCTAGGATAGCTATACAAAATAGTTTTAAAACTAACAAAAACAATAGAACATAAACAAATAGATAAATTAAATAAACATGAATATACATAAACGATCACACATATAGGTGTATATATATATATATATATATATATATATATATATATATGCATATTTATTTATATACTAACATAAAAAACAAAAAAAAACAAAAAAAAAACATTAACCAAGTTAAGATCAAGAAACTAAATAGAGCGCACACAAAGGAGAGATCTACCAGAGGTCAAATAGGCATTTGTCCGATAAATATATGCTCATTGGCTGTTCAGAAGGACGCGCTGGATGCATAAACCCTGGAAATTAAAGGGTTTTATGTGGGTAGCTTATCAGTAAATCTCCTCTATATATAAAAGAGTTTTCAGTGGGTTGCTAATTTGTATAAAGTCTGGTTTAAAAAATAGTCTTCGGTGTTAGTTTATTTGTATAAATCTTGGAGTTGAACATTTGCAGAGAAAGACCAACTATCTCTCCTGTCAGACCATAAAGAATAGTCTGCGGTAATTCGAAATGATTCAATAACTTTTATGGAGCCATTCCAGATTTTGATTGGCTGCTACAGAACGTTGCTCTATTGGATCGCTGAGATTCTATCGCCAATGTCTATAAGTGCAACCTTCAAATTTTCCTTAATCATCCCTCTGTAGTGAAGATCTTCAGAAATGAAATATACAAAATAGTCCAACGGATTCTACTTGTGTTATATCGTGAGCCATCAGCTCCTTGGTCAAACATCAGAATTGATGTGTGTTTAAGTTAGGTAGTTGAATTTTCATAGAAATAGCACATGTGTGTATGATGTTTATTTGCCGCGTACTTGGTTTTCCATAATATGAAAGGAGTAAATCCTGGTAGAGATGTTCACCTTGTTAAAATCTGCCACTTTAAAACGAATTGTACATTTTATCATGAATATATGCACTTCTTTCGTCTACTTTAATGGCAACTCTGCTCATTTATACACCTTTGTTGAGTAAATCTATAATTGTTGAACCCAAAAAGCAAATATTGCAGCTGTGATTTTTTTTAATATTTAAAATATTTATATGCTTATACTTTCATAATATACAATGAATTCTTGTAAAATACAGACAAGAGTACACGGTGTTACATTCAATGCAGCTTGCAAAATAAAAATAGGTAAAAATAATTCTGGAGAGTGAAGCAGGAGGGTCTCAAAACTAACCTATCTTGTTAACTTTATTGGCTGTAAATCCACAACAGAATAACAGGGTACTGCAAAGTCTACAATCTGCCAGTTTTTTGAGACCTTGTAAATGACGACCAAATCCGGACGATTATGTTCCAATTGCTTGGTCGTTATGACACTTTTTTCTCACCATACCTCTACCTTGCCATCCTTACTTGTTCTTATGTAAAAGATGCAAATTATTCACAGCAATGTGGTATGCATTATTTTGTTAAAATGATTAATAAAGGAAAGTGAGCGTTAAACGATCTGTGATTGGTTGTTTTAAAAATACAAAATTTGTATTTTTTTAATTATAAAAAGAAACAAACGTGTAAGATAAACAGTATAATTTCATTTAAAATAACACCTGCACTAATGCAGTTCCTTAAGTAATGCTGCTTGCCGGATTTTTCATAGGAGGAGACCAACATTACTTTGAATATTTGTTAATGTTTCTCCTTATAGGAACAAACATTTACGTATTTATAACTTCGTTAAATACAATTCTTAAAAGTGTATTTTATATCACTCCAAGTCGGTCATCTAATCATAAGGTGACTGCATCACCTGTGAAAGGCTAACCCGTAAAAAAAACATCACTGACTGGTAAAATCTAGGAAGTTCCATGATTTATAGTTTGGAGAGTATAAAGAAGTAGGATTTATATAAAAAAAAGCGCATGTGCTTCTGATATGCAGACAGGCGATCTGTGTTTACAAAACCTTCATTATCGCCTTCGAAGGATATCCGTTTTTAACTAGGAATGCCTATTTATTTTTATATATTCTCCTAATTTCTTAAAAGTGAAGCGCAATATGCACATATTACTGCCGTACAGTACGTCATGAAATCGGTCAACCTATTATATCATGTTACATAATGTGTTTATTATTATCTCGCCAACTGGATAAGTGCTATTTTAGACAGTAGCTTTCCCATGTATTTATACTGCATAAAAATGGCTTTATTGTTTGGGTAAGAGATGTTTGTTTTTTTCAATTCTATCCATTTGTGAAATAATTTATTCATGCTCAGATAATTATTTCTACTGAGATTGTACTATTCTTGAAATTTGCACTTTTTGGCAAACAATCACATGCTGAACTTCCAAACTATCAATATCAACTTGATTGAAAGAAGAGGTGACGATCGACAGGAGTGTTCACAGATCTTCTGCCATGTTTTAATTCACGATGTCAGCGTTCCAAAATGCCGTTTGTTGGGGATATTATTACCACACGATTATTTCATTTAATCAAAACTCTCATGCAGCTTTCCTTCATTCAAAAGCGAAGAAAAAAATCCTCACCGCGTGGCACATCTATTAAATATATAATTGAGGTAAAATAGAAAAAAAAGAAATGTCCTTATTCACAGTATATACTTTTCATGATAACTCATAGATATATAAATTACATAACATTCAAAATATTAGCTATATTAGCCAATTTGAAATAGATCATCGACATTACTTGTTGTCGATGGACTTGATTTAAAGGGACGATTTAAAGAAAAATAGCTAAAACAAAGAACCAAGAGTGTAAATGGTACGAACAGTTTCGTTCCAAATTATGAACATATACGTTTGTAAAGAAAGGTGTATTGTAACTGAAGTAAACGTTGTATGAAACAAAGATATTACTTGATTGTAATAATTATTTAATTATTAGCGAAAATAGCAAGCAGTATTTTATACTTAGACACTATTTATGCATGTGGATTATGTATACGGAAGAGCCAGTTCATCTTTAAGAATGCACTCATGTCTAATGTATGTTAATTCGAAAGTATTATTAAATTTATTTACTGATATAGTGAATATGTTCGCCTAGAAAGTAATGTACTACTTGGAATAAGTGCATTATTTAATTGTTTCTTTTCATGACATAGAATCTGTATTCGTTTGTAACATGTTAGAATATAATGCATTATAATGTACACACTATTAGTATATCTACGATTAAAATATTCGGGTAATTTAAATATGAAACACAAGTAACGTTAAGTGAAAGGCAGAACAAATGAAGAATTTACGGTATGTGATATAACAGTGTAATTATATTTTTTTGAGTGAGTAAATATTACGAAAACTCTCGAGGTGTAGGTGATTTTAAAAGGGAATCAATGAATAGAATCAATGTAACAGTTTTGAAGTATAAAATTCGCTATACTTTTTCTGCAAACACCTACATAATATTTGCAAGGAGCTTTATCATATTATCATCTTTTCTAACCAACGTTTCTGTGTCTGAACTGAGAGATGCCAAAAATATTTCACTTTGTTATCTTTCTAGATAGCTGTATTATCCCACTTGTTATTACAATAATTATATAGGTAAGAAGAAAAAGGGGTTTTGTTTATCTGAACTCAACAACTAATCACACTTTCTTAACTTGAAATATATATTTACAGAGCGTATTTAATAAGATATACTCTTTTCCAACCGTTGATAATGTGCACGTTAATGTGTATATTATGCGACGATACTGCTTAGCAGACACGGATTATATCCTTAAGGCAGGCAGACGAAAATGGGGGTATGCTCAAATACGTATTGTTACACTATACATCGAGTTCTTAAAAAAACAAAAAAAATGCAACATATATATCAAGTGGTTATATTCAAAATTCACTATCTAATTATCTGTTATTAATAATATATTGACTTCAAGCATGGCGTGTGCAAATTCTACGGAATAAGGTGTATATTTATTCAATAAAATGTTTAGTAAAAACTAAATATTTTTTGATGAGGAATACAAAAATCAGTTTGGGAGTCGAAATATAAATATCATGCAGTAGGTTCGCCTTTAATCACATACTTAGAAAATAGTGTCTATTGTATCTTACATAGATATTTGCCCCAACTAAGATGAATTAATAAGTACTGAAAAATACTCAGGAAGTAATGCCGTTCAGATAAAAACACATTGTAAGAAACAAGGTTTAATTTACTAATCTCTAGGCAGACAATTTTTTTTTTTATTTTGTCGCCCTGTTTACTTCCAATATATATATTTTTATACTACGTTTTTTTTTACTTGTAGTTTAGGTGCACACAACTGCATGTTAAAATTCCTACAAGTTCCATTCCCAAACAAGTACTGCAAAAATCATAGATTATTATGAAAGTATCGAAAAACGAAGATGCATCAAAGAAAAATCGCTCCCCTATTTGTGACCACTTTTCCAAGATTTGTATTTTAAACACAAATCATGCAATGATAAAAGTAGTGTTGCTTTCAATACTATATTTGACCGATCAAAGAGTGACCTTTAGATCAAATAGCTAAAGAAACAATAAAATATAATAACTATTCACTCCTAGTATATGCTCTTGTTTAAATTACTCAATTCCATGTTTAAATGTTTATATTTTTATTTATAACTAACACACTAACACAATTCCTTCACTCAAGTTTTAATTTGTAAAGCATCTGGCTGGCTGTCATATATATAAACTATATTATACAATATATATATATATATATAACTATATATATATATAGATAGATAGATAGATATATAGATTAATTGCTAGATATAAGAGGTAAACATACTAATGAAAAATATGCATTTACATTACACTCGTCTTATTATATTAGTTGTATAGTTGGTATAGTTTGTCTTGCACACGATTGTTTGAATCGTAAAAATTAACAAAATCACCTGCATTGTTTTGTTATTTTCATATTTTTCTTTAGAAAACCCTAAAATAAAGACAGTGATTTCCCGGCTACCAGTTGTCTTTAATATAAGCATTACTAGTAAGTGGTTTCATCATATGTAAGTATAAAAATATGCACGCCCAAATGCAATAATTTTATTGATAAAAATACATGTATAAATCCACGAAAGAAACCGAATCATACATAATCGAATCCTATCTATTTTTCATTAAATCTATTGATGACAATAAAAGTTTTTTTTAATATGCATCTTTTTGCATGGGCGTGTGATATATTCATATGGAGTACATACAAACGACTTATAAATGTGATGATATTTATTTGTCGAAAGATAAGATTTCATACTAATTTGCAGTTAAACCAATTTATTATAAAAATACAATAATTGCGCCGTCGGATTCAAGGTTGTACTATTGTAACGTAAAGAACACGCAGGAAGAGTTGTAATCAGTTGAATTCCTTCTAGTACAGTGACTAGAAAGCTTAAACAGATATATACATTAAAATGAAAAAAACCTTATGTAAATCGTTTTAAAATGACACGTAATAACGTGAGCAGGATGTTTCCTTCTTTTGGCACGATAACAAGTAACGTTCTTATTTTTTATCTATTTTCCAAAGAGCGTCACGTGCAAGTTGAGAAGGAAAAACAGAGTTATGCAAAATTTGCTTGGAGAATTGTCTAAAGTTCCGACTTTTCTTTTTTTGCTTTCACCTTAATAGGAACGTGAATTTTTTAGGACAATTTATTCGACACAATAATATTCAACTCCAAAAATAAATAAAAATTATCGTATATAAAGATTAAGTTAAGGTGTTATTGTTGATTCTCACACCTTTTAAAACGCCGTGTTAAAATTTAGGGTTATATATTTTTACACGTTTTCCCGAATACGAGTTTATAGGAGAGGGTTATATATTTTGAAATACGCAAAAGGTATCAGCGGTTTTACGACGGAAAGCATGTCTTCACTTCTCGTCAACTCAGAGAAAACAACTTGTATAACAGCGAGGCCGGTATGAAACTTCTGGAAAGAAGAGTGTGTGAAGGTATTTGTATGAAATGTATAATCCACCACACATGAGCCAATTTTGTCTATACTACAGGGTGAACAGAAAGTCCTTGGACCAATTCAAAAGTGGTTTATTAATAGAAAATTACAAAAATATAAATTAAACATGAATGAAAATTATAAGTCAGGAAACCAACAATAAATTCAAATTATTACTTTTCAATGTGATGTCCCTTCCTTTCGATTAGACGTTCAATTCTCTGTCTGAAGTTACCAACCGAGGCACGCAGCGTTTCCTGAGGTATTTTAGCCCATTCACTCAGAAGAGATGTATTCAAAGCATCAACATTTGGATGAGCAACAGAACAGACCTTTGCCTCCAACAAAGACCACACCGAAAACTCCATGGGATTCAAATCAGGCGATGCAGGAGGCCACATCTCCTTACTCCAGAATCTTGGAAAATTACGTTGGAACCAGTCCTGAGTTTTTCTGGATGTGTGGGATGGTGCTCCATCTTGTTGGAAGGTGAAAGGCTGATCTTTGAAGTGTTTCTTCATCTCTTCAAATGCTGAAACCAAAATATCGTTAATGTAGCGATCTGTGTTGATCTTAACCCCCTGCTCCACGAAAATCAGAGGCGACTTCCAAGATTTGGAGACTGCAGCCCACACCATGAGGGAAGACGGTGTTTGTCGGCGGAAAACTATTCTCACGGAGTCATCAATGTCTGCTGAAGATTTTGCGTAAACTCTGTCGTTCTGATTGTTAACAGTCACTTCAATTGTGAAGAGTTTTTCATCAGAAAAAACGATCTCTCGCTCTGCCGTGCAAGCCTTCAGTTCTCCAAGAAGAAGCTTTGCTCTTTCAAGTCTCTTGTACTTTTGAGCAGGTGTGAGGTACTGTCTTTTCTCATCTTGTAGGGGCACAACTGGAGATCGTTTTTTACGATGGTTCTCCTCGGGGTCACGCTCACATTCATGTCTGTAGGCATTTGTCTTGCAGATCTCTTCGGGTTCCTCCTTACCCTCTCTCGGACACCTTTAATAACCTTCTTTGTTCGAGCAGTGCGAGGTCTTCCATTCCTAGGACGGTCTTCAGATGTACCAAGTTCCTTAAATCTGTTCACACCATGGTATACGGTGGATTTAGCTACTTTCAAGAGCTTAATAATCTATGAGTTTGTCCTTCCAACTCAGTACAAAGCTGAATTATGGCCTCTCGTTTGCTCATTTTTCTGAAAGTTAAAACAAAATTATTTTAATATTTTTGTTGAAAATAATTAGATCAATAGTTAGACTAAATACTTACTTTATTCGAAAAGAGAAAAGTGATTTTAACAATATTTAATTTTAAAACTTAAAATGATCCAAGGACTTTCTGTTCACCCTGTAGTTTATATCTATGTATATCTAAATATCTTAATCTAGAAGACATCTGGTTAGAAATCCGGCGTCGCTGAGTATGAAGCCAGATGTCTGTTCTGGCAAGGAGATACGTGGAACAATTTACGAAAGGCTAAAACTCTATGTTTGTTATGTATCTGCGTCTACTGATAAGAAATAAGTAAATAGCACCGTTTATCGAGTCTATCGAGCATCGGAATAAAACTATTAGATGATACGTTTTTCTCATCCCGGGGGATTATTTCCGTGTTAACACGCATAAAATCGATATATTTTTATAGTCAAAATAATGCTAGTAAGGATGTTTGCTATTAATTTGAGTATAAAAATTCTTGTTAAACTTCACATCAATCTATACAGACATTGTTTAGTAATTTAAAAGACCCGCAATCACCAGCAGGCTGTTTCGTATTGTACTTCACCTCAAATATAAACAGTTGACTTTTAAACCAAACTTTTTAAATTTGTTATTAAAATTTGATGCATTTAAAGCTGAAAGTTTTAATTAAAACCAAACATAATATTACATTAAACATAACGTTGTAAAGTAGTTTTGATTTGATTAAAATTGTGTTTATTCTTAAACCAGCACTTTTCGAACTTAACCTAGGAAATGTTATAAAATTGGATATCATCTAAATACATGTTGAGTCGATAGATAATTATTAAACTTTGGTTCATGAAAAGCATTAATAGATTTGTTACACGTAACATTTAAAGTAACTCAAATAAATTTTAACGGATTTATATACAATTATTAAAAATGATTGAATGCAAGAAGAAATTAATAAAACCACGTGATTATACAGCCTCATATATTTGGGAGTTTTTTTAGAAAGTTATATTTAAGCGCAGAAAAAGCGTGAAACACATTGCATTTTCTATAACTGTGTGAAATCAACTATTGTAACCCTTTATTTTATGAAATTTAGCATTGGGAAATACATCACACCACATATTTGGCCAATATCAAAGTGTAGTATCTGTTCTTCAGATGCATCACTTCCATTTCTCGTTATCTTTCAGTGGAGAATAAATCCTTCACGACTGAGACAATTTTAATTTTGTACCTTTTCTCCACGTTAAAAAAAACGACCCTGGTGTATAACTCTGTCCCTCTGTAAATAGACACATAACACCACCTATATAATGCTATCTCTGTCTGCTTTTAATTTAAAAGAGAAGAACAAATGATTTTAGATACACGCAATATCTACGACGTTAAAGTTTTCAAGTGAATTTAAGGAGAACGCCATATTATTTGCGTGTTGCCATAATGCAGTAATACGTCAGCTATTTGATATTATGTTGAATCAAATCCCTCCTAATCAATTTGCGCATTTTATTACTTGCTCATTCAGTAAACTGGCAAACCTACAGACTAAACATATTTGAGTTTATCACATAGTACATATAAAAGGCAATGTAATAAACGTTTAGTTTCCTTGACGTCAACACAACCCACGACAGACCAACATAAAATATATTACGGTAATAAAAAAACATTTCTAGATAGCAAATAATGCTGTCATATTTTTCATTATATTACACTGGCGAAATCAATCGATTAAACTAGTTTTATTTATCATAGAATAAACACTTAAGATTCTATTGACAAATCACATTTTATAGCGCGTGGAATTTTTTTAATGTTTCTCTTTCTCTCGTGAAATCTACTGTTCATCAAAATCAATAAAAGCAAATCATAATCAATCCATTTTATTAATCAAATAGAATTGAAGATGAACTTAACTTAATTGTGTTTACTCACAAATCATTTTCTCATTGTTTTCAACATTACGAAGCAATCTTTTAAAATCCAATCTAAATTTAGTATTACATTTTTCTTTTCGTGAAAGTAGCGTTTCTCATGAGAAAAAAAAAACAATTATTTTCTCATAGATAGCAGACGTGTGTATAGACAACTCTTTACAAATAAACGCCAAGTGAACCTTTTCACGCTAAAAATCTACTACGTTAATCGTTCAGAAAGATGTTTTATCGATCTGGAAGTACTCTTTTTTATATACAATCTTAGCTGCATATCCACGAGTCTGTTGATTGCAATCAGGTTTCGAAACAGCATCTATTGAGTATATTTCTTCTATATTTATTCGGCAAATGTCACAAGGAGACATATTCAAATATGAATTATATGTTCTACAGTTACTTGGCATAATAATAAGCATCTGGAAACTTATGACACTGCACAATAATGCATTCCACCAAGATAATGAATCTGATGTAAGTTAAGCCGAATCGGTAGATAACAAAAAAAGTTAGAGACTGTGAATGACACAAAAAAATTGAAAATATAATAATACGAAGTATAGAACAGATACACAATTAGCAAGAATATTAGTAAAATCTACAATATTGACGACAACAAATTTTGTTTCAAACTCAGAAAACGAAAATGGGAGGAGAAACAGCTGCATGGATGATTCGTAAGATTAACACAAGATAAAACGCAAAACAAAACCCAAAGATTGGCAGTGCTATTAGAATTTCCACTGTAACAATGCCATTGTATCACTAATTACAAGTGCAAAAGTTTACACGATTAGAACAAATTATATGTCGACAAGTAACAAGAATCTGCAATAAAAGATAAACTATAGAATTATTTATTAACTGAATACATAAAGTAGCAAAAAGAGAGATGAGATTAGACCGAAGCAAGTAGCGAGATTAATAAACTGAAAACTAGTAAACAAATGTATCTTGAACACAAGAAGATATTGTTCAACGCACACATTTGTTGCAGTACTTTTTCGAACAAGATGGTAAAAACAGATGAAACGATCCAAGCAAGTAATCCGGATGTTATATTAATAAACAGGAGAAGAAAATCTGCCAGATCTTTATATTTGGCTAATAAAACATTCGCCAAGGTGGTCGATTTTATTCAAAGATTCTTTAGACTATATGTTAGGTTTGTAGATATGTAAGACTGGCGTTTCTTTTTCTTGTCAATTTAATTTTTTTTGTACAAAAGATAATTAAGATTTTCCAATATTTGTTCGTTCATTTTTTTCTTCTCTCTTCCGAGTTTTTCCTCGAAATATTTTATTACATTAAACTGTTTCTCTTCGTTTTGTTTCTGTATTGCTAAATGCTCTTCTCTGAACTTTTTGTAAAGTTCTAATTGTCGCCTTTGTTGGAATTTCACGATTCCCAAACTTGGTTTTTAATGACAAAATGAGTTTCTTAAGAAACAACACAATTCGTTCATTTACTTTTCGTATAGTACCAAATCTATAGAAAAAAAAACTTTACAAAAGTCGTACCTGGTTATTTAACGAATGTTTCTTTCATATATTTATGTAATCGTGTGACAATTTTTCTAAGAAAATAATTCGGCATTTGCATTTATACAAAAAGCAGTAGATTTCGTTTGCCATTATTACATTTTCGTAACGTGTTGGTACTGGGTTAAATTCCCTGTTGATTTTACATTTTTTATCCTCTTTTTTCCTTAAAGAGAATTAGTTAATTATATGTAGAAGAGAGTGCATATAATTTATTTAATATTGACTATTTTTTTCGATTTCTGTGCGGAAAGGATGTCCTTTTTTTCATTTAAACTTTATTTGTCGCGCTTAGCGCACTCGTTTCTTTTTTCTTCTTCGACTTGCAGTCCCGTCGACCTCTGAAACGTTTATTTTAATCAGAAAAACTCATACGTCTTTTTTAATTCGTGCGAATACTCACTTTATCCAATAAACTACAATATATCATTTATCTTTGCAAGAGATTTTTTGTTCTTTTTCATACGCTAATGCCTTTTAACTATAAGACGTATTAACAAGACAAGTTTTTTTTGTACTGACTGAAAACTTGGTTTCATTAATTCAGTAGTAATAAGTCTCCCCGCAATTCGTCTTATGAATTCTGTTTCAGCTCGGAGTTTTCACAACAGGATAAGGCGTTTTGACGAAGTCTTTGTTAAATCTTTTTTTTTCGGCAAGAATTGTTGTCCTTTTGTCAAAGTGTGCATTAACCGGTGTTTGTGGATTTTTACGCTCGAATGTTGGTTTTGTTCCAACGATGCCAAGTACTTTTTTCCGTCCGTCACCGAACTTTTGAAAAATAAATACTCTTGAAGTTTCGAATTTCCCCCGAGTGTAGGAAAGCATATTACGAATCTCCGCGTGTGTTCTTTTTTCTTGAATCATTTTGGTAGTCAAATGTTTTCAAATGGTTGTTTTTTTAGAGTGAATTCGCTGCCCGAATATTCGTCATTCGGTTGTTGTTAGCAATAATTGTAGATTGATCCGGAAAGTTCTTGAATCTACCTCCTCAGCCAGATGTTATAAGGCCGTGCTAGGGGTTACAAATGATAGAAACCACAAGTAGTGTAAAGTGTATAAAATATAATATGTATTTATCATAAAGAATACAGGAGCCACTAAAGTGGTATGAGAAGAAGGTGTTCGTAGCATGCTGTTAAACATGGTATGTTTATTTATCCCGTCCGCTACTACCAAGGCCTAATATGGGGTCCGACGCAGCTGAGGCACCAAGGCCAGTATGGGAAGTGGGGTGTTCGGGGGGGTCTTTGCTAAGCTAGGATAGACTTGCATGAAAAAGTACTATATTAGTTTATTTCTACACTAGAATCACTATCATACTAAAACGTCTTCATTCTTTTCATGAACATATTTAAAATCAGTATAACTCCCCAGTTTACGGAGTGGCAGGCGACACGCATTCTGTTGAAAAAGATAAAGATATTTACAAAAAAAAACAAAACAACAAAATTAATACTGACGAAACAGACGGATTTATATATATATATATATATATATATATATATATATATATATATATATATATATATATATGGGTGAGATAAATGAGAAGGGGGAAACACAAGCAGACACCCAAAAAGAAATAAAAATAAAATAATTAAACAACATGCCTATAAGGGCGGGTGAGAAAGCGGGCCCCTTCCTTCTTACTCGCTAATCATCAAGTGGAGCGCACGCTGTCTTCCAGTCCTCTCAAAAGAGGGGTAAAAGAAAGCAGGTCCTACTCTAAAGGGGAGTAGGGGACCTAAGGGACACCACTTCCGCGAAAATAACATAGGGTTGGGTCGTCAAAGATGGACGGCGTCTACCAAGGTATAATACGTAAGGGGTTAAAATAGACCATAGACAAAACAAACAGGTGAACTGCCCATCTTTGGAAACTCTCCTAGTGCCGATGAAATTAAAGAGTCGGGAACAATATTAACACTCATTCTTACCCTAGTCTAGATCCTAATAAAGAATTTGTTTACCATTCTGGGTTGTTACTCTACCTAACTACATTCTACCAGAGGGGCTTTTGTCGGTCAAGGGGCTGGGTTCCGAAAAGATAGGGAATCCAGCACCATCCAACCAATGAATACTTGGGCGGGAAAACGAACTCGAACCTATCACCTCGTCGAATGCACAAACTCGTGTTGTGCACCCATCTCCGATCAAAATCTATGCGGTGCGATCTTTCCCAATCACATCTGATCTTTATTTTAAGTTGATGCTTAAAATAAACAACCAGATCGTGATCCGAAATATATTGCCCTCATAGACAACGCCTAGACGTGAACCCCACGTCACTAACCGAGCTACGGCTAGGACCGCTAGAATCACCGACCGTTTCTCCTTACCAAACGGCGGGTCCACATTGTCGATTACGTACGCTAAATCAAGTGGCACCGACCGTTCGGGGTTGATGCGAGCCGTTACCTCTCCGACATACTCTCAGAGACGCCGAACTCTGCTGCAATGAAAGAACGCATGTTCTCTCGTCTCTTCCTACGCTTCATCATTGCAACGTAGGCAAGGGGATAATGATATTCTCTATACCTGCAGTCCCGGGCTACTCTGCCAAAGAATGACAGCGCGTCCCAGAGTAGCCTCCATGTCATGGAAAACTGAATTGTTGATATGGCTACTGGCTGTCGCCCAACTCCACAGCGAGAGAACTCCTGCCTCGACAGATGTAGCCGCTCCACCAGGGGATTGTTTGCGGTTCCCACCACTAAATCCTCATATAGCCTCCTCCTAGACCGCGCAAGGTCACTGGACCCCGGCAATGTCCGAAGGGTTGTTCGGCATTCGGTGAGGAAACACGATTCCCCCGCCGGTCTTCTACGACCTTCAGCGGCAGGGGAGGATATGAGCCGTGGAAAGGCTTGCTCCACAGCTGATACCCAGTGTGTTTCCTCTAACAGTGTCCGACTCAGGAACGCTAATCTTTCGGCATGCTTATGATTCTGCAGGTCAGGCATTCCTAAGCCTCCCTTGCCAAGTTTCTACGTACAGACCTGTCTACGGACATACGGCTTTCCATCCCTTCCACAGAAGTTTAAACAGGAGGCGCTCTAAAGCCTTACAGCGGTCTGCAGGCAGGGGAAGAACAGACAAGCGGTAAAGAATCAGAAGAAATACATAACTAGCACACGCCCCCGCACGACCCTTCAAGCACAATTCCTCCGAATCAATGTCTCTCCCAACGACTCGACCTTCGTCTGTACATCCGACCAATTCTTGTTCAGCTGGAGTCCAGGCCCGAACCACACTCCAAGGATCTTAAACCGCACCTGGAAGCGAGTTTACCTCGATCCTGGCACCCAAACTCAGGCCAATGGACTTGCTGCGATTGAATACGGCCCACGTGACAACTTCATACTCAGCGATCACCTCCATCGCCGCTCTAATATCACTTCGTCGCGCAACGAAAACGGTGACACCATCAGCGTACCTGGACACTCTGGCAAATTTGCCGTCAGGTAGAGCTATGCCACGCAGGACTGGTCTCGTCGCCTCGTCCCTTAACTTGCGAAGGAAGGGCTCCAACGCCAGAACATATAACAGAGGCGACAGCAGGCAACCCTGGCGCATCCACCTAGAGACACCAAATTGCTCCGACAACCTAGCATTTACTTGCACCACTACCGCGGAATCACGATATAGAACAGAGACCCACTCGCGGAAGTCTGGATCAAAGCCGGCGGTCTCCATATCAGATTCCAAGAAACCATGGTCGACCCTATCGAACACCTTGGACTGATCTAAATTGATCAGCGCGGCTTCCTTGTCGGTTTCTAAACACTCTATTATCGCGCTCACTAAGTGCAAGTTGTTTTGAATCGATCTCCCCTTCACAGCGTAGTCCTGATCTGGCTCGACCAAGTCACTAATGTAACGTAATACCCCATTAAGAAGCGTTAGAACCACGCTGAGGTAGCTTTGTATTCCCGGGTGACGTCAGATAACCCAGGCTTTAAGATAGAGAAGATTAATATATATATTTTCATGTCAAAATAGATATTGTTTGACAAACAGAGAATATATATTTTTACGGCTAAAAGTTGACAACAGGAAATTTCACTTAGAACCTTGTCTGGCCTTAAATTAACTCAAGGTCGGATGTCAGAATTGACACATGGGCTGGAGAATGAGTACTTAGATTTCAGTGTGGGAATTGTACCAACACAAAACCCTAAAGGCTTAGGATTTCGTGGAGATTTCGTGGCGAAATCCTATTGGCTTGGGAGAATTTCCACCCCTATCTACAAGCCTTAATATATGTACGTCTGTCGTGCGAACATTAGCCAGTGTAGAGCAGAGAAGAGATAGAGTTGAGTCGCAGAGTGGGTGGAGAGTTTCAAAACAGATTGCTTGTTGGGTCCGAGAAGAGACGTGACCCCTCCCTCCTCATCCATCCGTCTGTCGCTGTCTGTGAAGAGAGTTGAGACTTTGAAAAGAACTTACAAAATCTGAATGAGAATTGTAAAAACATTTTGTAGATAATTTTGCGAAAATTAAGCTTCTGTAGATAGACTATAATTGTTTGTCTTTCTTCCTGCCTGCTGCTTCGATATTCGCTTTCAGCATACCAGATTTCATGTAACAGCGTCAGAGGAGTCTAGACGACACGTGCTGAGAATCTAGAGAAATAAGAGTCCTTAACCACATCCTCGAGGAGGGGTTACACTGATGACAACCTGCAAACGGTTTGCAAGACCACGTGACAAAATCTTCAACTCTATGTTTAGTAGAGTGATGGGCCTATAGTAATCCAGATTTCCTCCACCATGCTGTTCTTCTTCCTTCAGAAGCGTGCCCACTCCTTTGGTAACCTACCCAGGAATCGAGCCCTGCGCAAACCAGTGATTAAGCACACCTTCCAGAAGGGGCGCAAACATGGGCGTCAGCCTCCAAACAATTCGTAGGGCAGACCAGCCAGCCCTGGATTTTTGTTATAGCCAACCTGCTTCAACGCAGTAATAATCTCACTCTTCATAACCATCCCTTCGCATCTAGATTCACAGGCCGCAGTAAAGTGACGGGTGCCAGCTTAATAGCTGCCAAACTCTTGGCCGCGGAGCCTGGGTAGTTGGGTGAAGCGCTCCTCCAAATGTTGTCGAAACCCGTTGTAAATCTCTTGTGCTGATACGAGAGTGTGCCCTTCCAGGTTTTTCACCTTCCTAATGTACCTGTCCGAGCCACGTCTTAGGGCGGTCCCACGCTCAACAGCGCCAACTTTTACGGCTTCATTGGAGATACTTTTTAACCTAGCTCTAAATACGTGATCCGCGTATCGCTTGCTAGCTAAGCGATCTAGGTAACCCTTAACAAGAGCTAGCTCTAGGGGATTCCCCTTTCACGGCCCGGATCAACCTATCCTCTAGGTGCATTTTGTCCGAGCCCTAGTTAACGCGAGGCGTTGACTATATCATATAAAGTGCCAAATGGAAGCCTTAAGTCTAACCCACCAGTTACTTCCGGAACCGCCCCCACTAACTCCCGCTGAATTAGTGTTATCAGCTTCTGCCGCAGTCTTCCGACTCCAACAAATAGACGTTCAACTTCCAGTAGCCAGCAAATCTAGGCCTATTACCTTACTTCAAACGGACCATAACTAGTTTGTGGTCCGAATAACCTAGTCAGTGGAACGTGGGACAACATAAGAAATCTATGTCGCCTCTTCTAACTAACACCCTATCCAAGTAGGTACTTTTACTGGAGGCGATATGATTTTGCCACGTCCACATCTCACTCAAGACGGAACCTGTCGACAAGATCGCACGAGGTCATAAGGTCAGACAGGCTGAGATTTCGTTGGTGGTGGCGTTGGTGATTCCTCGCCAGCGGCCCACCAGCGTTTTACTGGACTACTTTTCCTCCTGGCTTCCTGCCAGTACTTGGCGTCTAGTTCGGGAGACTCCTTGAAATAGTGCATTCATGCGTCCAGTTGCATCTCCAGACTCGTCATAATCTCGGTCGGCCTCGTCTTCAAAGTTCCCATCTGTTCCTTCAACGCTAACGGCATGGCAAAGGGTTCAGCAGACGCTGCAAGGGTATCAGCTTTCACTGCGACCTCCACAAAACTGGAACAAGAGGCGCCTTTCTGGGCGGCAGCCACTAAACTTGAACAAATGAGGGTAGCGAACCGCGGGACCGATTTTGAACTAGGGTTGCCCTTTGGGGCGGCAACCCCTACAGCTGTCACCCTACCGACCGCAACCAAACTCACGGATAAGGGCAACGACCCCAGGTACCTTTCTCGAACTGGTGGTACCTTTTTTTGAGTGTCTTTCTACCGACTACAACCGAACCGATCGAACTCGAAATGGGGGTGTCTTTCGGGGCGGCACCCCTCAAGCCCTTCACGATCCCCACACCAGGGGCGTCCACTATCGTGAAGAGGCAGGGGCCTTACCCCCCCTAAGTGTTGGCCCAGTGCCTTTTCAAACCCGCAGGTGGACCTTCGATAAAAAAGGAACGTCGGTTTTCCCTAGTCCTGCCTGGTGCTTAAGTTGGGTTTAGACACTGGACTATCTGAAAAGAATGGAACACCACAATTAGTGAAAACAACAACAAACCCAATTGGGTACAAGAAAACAAAAACAATGCTTAAGGGACCACTCACCCAAAGAAGGGGTCGGTCCATATAGCCAAACAAGAAACGAGTGGTCAAGTGAGTACGACTTTTTCAAATTTGTAGCAAATTAGAAAAATGCCGGGTGAGTATTCACAACATGCGGTTAAACATGGTATGCAGGTCCCATTTAGTCTCTGAAAACAGTGGTATTCATAGGATTGGTTGATTGCAGTTAGTTCTGAAACAGGTGTGAGTTGTACCTCACAACAATTATATATATTATAAATATTTATTTTTAAATTTTCTTTTATTTTTACATATAAGTATATATACAAACCGTATGCGTCTAACATTTTATTATTGTGGAAGTGATATTTTCCAGTGGAGAGCTAAGTATTTTACAACTGCTATGTTTATGAAACTGTAGGCAGCTGAGGATGACCGTATTCAATTGAAATATTTTAGTTACGGTTTGCGCATTCTCATCCTTAGAAAGTTGAATTCTCTTTTATAATTTTAGTCTTTTCAGAAGTCGTCTCATGCAAGCGCTTAGTCGATATCTGTTTAACAATTGTAGCTAAGGTTTTCTTTTTTTTATTTTTCTATGCTTATATATTTGAATTGTCTATTGTAACAGAAAACTTTTTAAAAGTAGGAATCAGTAATTTCTAAGTTTGCATTAGGTTCATTTTTTTCCGGGAATTTAAATTGAATGCTTTATTTTTATTTTAGCATTTGTATATTTTACTACAAGCTTCTTTAGACTATATATATATATATATATATATATATATATATATATACATAAATACACACACATATATATATATATATATATATATATATATATATATATGTATGTGTGTGTGTGTGTGTGTGTAATCTCTTAGTGATCGTGATTTTTATAATATCATATTTTGCAATTCGAAATTTTATCAAATCATATGATTTCCCCGGATAACATAGAAGGTTTTTTTTTTTTTTTTTACACATTGTCTTTTACATTTCTTTATTGGACTTTGTTGTTAACGTTGAAACCTGCAAAGTTGTCTGTTATTTGTTTGTATCCAATAAAACTTTATTCACATACGAGCAAATTACTCTCTTTCTCTTAAAAATGTGTCTTATCTCTCATGTTATTTAAACTTTGTCCGTGGGTCTGCTCATCTGTGCGCCCGTGTGTCTGTGTGTTCGTTCACTATGAAGCCGAACACTTCTTAGTCGATTTCTATGAAACGTCATTAAAACGTACTTTATGTGCCTGATAGAGTTCTTATATAGGTTTTGTGTCGGAATGTCTCTGATAAGTTTCAATAATCGAGAACCGAAAAAAATTCCATCAAAGACGGAACATACGATTTTGAACAAACTTAACATCTTGCACAGCAAAATATGCCCAATACATTTGAGAAGATTTATTACCACACAAGCCCAAATCAGTAGTAGTTTATTTAATATGACGGTCGAAATGAATACTTCTGCTTAAAACACAATTCTACAATGATAGTCGGCTTTTTACTTTTATGATTAAATTCAAGCCATTATATATAAAAAACTGTTATATAATCAGCATTAGGTGTTCTATAGTGCTATGTATATTATATTGTAAAATTATATATTGAGAGAGTCATTTGAAGCTATATCTAATTACATCGCGATATGCCCCCTAATTACAGCACGCAGTCACTTAATTGGATTTAAAAGTGGGCGATTTCATTGATTTCCATGACACTACGTATATCAAAGTGTGAAAAATTCGTTTACCATCATTCAATCCTGGGCAACATCAGGTCACCATGCTATTAGCCAAAGAAGAACATTCTTTGTGAGTTCTTTATTGTTATGTCAAATTATGTATTGTCTAATAAGATTTCGTCATGATGCATTTACTTTATATATAATACTAGCATTTCAGCCCGGCGTTGCGCAAAAAAAAAAAAAAATTAAAAAAATAGAAAGTGGTATTAGGAAGGCAGGCTCGAACCCGTACGCGAAGGAGGAAAAGAACGGAAAAAGCTTGACTTTGTTGCAGTTACGACCACCGCCAAACCGGAAGTGACTTATGTTTTAAATAAAAAGCGACCCCCTGCAGAGAAGTGCCAAGTTCAAGGTGTAGATATTAATGTTTTTATTAGCCAAATTTTCGACATTTGTCGTCTAGAATGTCGTCCTTCAAAACGATACTGATCTTGGTACAATCCGTCGTCTCCGTAGAAAGTTTTAGGCAGGCATGCAAACATACATACATAAATACATTTATATATTGGTAACTAAAAAGTTTCGACCCAAACCGATAAAATCTTGCCTTATCTATGAATACTATTTATATCAAAGTTCAAATGTTTAGAACAGAAATTGTCTGAGTAATTTGGTAGAGACCGCAGAGGCCAAATTCTTTTAAAATTTGACCCCTATTATTGCCCTGTTATATTTATTGTTTTAGGCTCAAATCAAGTTATAAAGTAAGATGCATGTCCAATGAACGTATATCTGAAATTTCAAGTGTTTAGACACAAAATTCTTGGAGGAGTTTTGTAGAGTTCTCAAAGGATGAATCGTTGAACTTTGACTATTTAACAGCTAAATTTCTGGCCGACAACGGATTACAAAAATGTTCCCAAATCTCAGTGCACTATATATCAAATTTCGCGTCTGAAGACTGTACATTGACAGGTATTGCGGTAAAAAATGTACACAAGCACACAGACAGCAGCACACATATACAGACAGGTTCAATTATATATATATATATATATATATATATATATATATATATATATATATATATATATATATATATATATATAGACTAGCATTTAAGCCCTGCGTTGGCTGGGTGTGCGGAGGTGTATGTTCAGCAAAAAAAATAAAAAATAAAGAAGTGGTAGTAGGAAGGCAGGCTCGAACCTGCACAACAAAGAAGGAAAATAACAGGGGGAAACCATGATGTCTTTCCTGTTACGACAACCGCCAAACCGGAAGTGACGTTGGTTTAAATTAAGGCTAGACAATCGAAAGTAGAGGATGACTTTCGAAATATCGGCAAAAAAGCGACCCCCCTGTAGTAAAGTTCCCAGTTAAAGGTGAAGATATTACTGTTTTAGCCAATTGTTCGATATTTGTCGCCTGAAAGCTCGAAGTTCAAAATAATACTGATTTTGTAAAGTTCGGTCGCATCTGTTGAAATTTTTAGGAGACATGCAAACATATATACATACATTTATATATTGGTAACTACAAATTTTCGACCAAAACTGATTAAAACGCTTGCCATATCTCTGAATAAACTTCATGTAAAATTTCAAATGTTTAGAGTGGAAATTTCTGAGTGATTTGGTAGAAACCGCAGTGGTCAATTTAAAAAAAAATGCCCCCTATTATGGCCCCTAAATATTTTTTTAGGTTCAAATCAAGTTATTAAGATATTCCAAGGATCCTATATCTAAAATTTCAAGTGTTTAGACTCAAAATTGTCGGAGGTGTTTAGTTGAGTTCTTAAAGATTAAACTTAACTTATTAAGAACGTCCAAGGAACCTCTATTTAAAATTTCAAGTGCTTAGAACCAAACTTGTCGGATGAGTTTGGTAGAGTTCTTAAAACTTGTCGGATGATTTTGGTAGAGTTCTTAAAGGTTAAATCGTTGAAGTTTGGCCCCTTACTAGCCAAATTTCTGGCCGAAAATATAATAAAAATATTGTCATAAATGTCAGTACTCTGTATGTCAAATTTCGAGTCTGTAGCCTTAAATTGACAGAGTGCTTGCGTAGGGAAATGTACAGAGACAGACACAGATACACATACACACAGAGAAACTTTCACTTTTATATATACTTTCATTTCAGACCGGTGTTGCCTGGGTGTTTGGAGGTGTATGTTGAGCTAAAAAAAAAATTTGTATAAATTTGACCCATATTATCACCCCCTATACATTTATTATTTGAGCTCAAAGCAAGTTATAAAGTTAGATCCATGTCCAATGTACCTATATCTAAAATCTCAGAACCCTGTATATCAGATTTCGAGTCTGTAGACTAAAACTGGACAGAGTTATTGCGTAGGGAAATCTACTCACACAAATATACGGACACACAGATACACAGGCACGTTCACTTTTATAGATGTATAGATAGATTAAAGAGCGTTATCTCACTCTATGTAATAATTTTAAATAAACTTGTTTTAAACAACTATGGCATGCTCGTAAGAACGTGAAATACAAGACGAAACGAAAAGCAAACTTGCATAATTTTCTAATTTTAATTTAACTTATGCTGCTGAAAAGCTATCGGTATCTATGAAGCATTTAGACCAATACCTATTGCTAAATGACAACACAATGATGGTTTAAGAAATTTCGCAATGACGAAAAGAGCCTCGAAGATCATGAGTTTTCGGCCATCGGATGTTTACAACGTACAAATAAAAGCCGTAGTTGAAGCCATTGAAGACTGTTTCCACTCACGAGAAAGAGGTTGGAAAGGAAAAAAAAAAAAACGATAAATGGGTGTCTCACGAATTAAACAAGAACTTAAAGAAACGCTATTATGAAACGTCATCTCCCCTTTTTTTTCCAAAATTAAAACGACCGGTTTCTCGACTGGGTTATGACGTCTGAAAAGAAGTGAGCTCTTGACGGTCACCGGCGGCGTTTACTTAAGTGGTTGGACGCTGACGAAGTTCCACGTTACTTCAGGACGTCAGAGTTGCACTAAGGGAAGGTGATGCTGAGTATTTGGTGATCTGCGAGTGGTTTTATCCATTACCCTTTTTTTTCAATGCAGACGAATCTATTACGGCGGAGTAGTACTCTAAACAAATGTATGAAATGCATTAAAAATTTCGACAACACCCAGCATTAATCATGAGAAAAGTCGCAATTCTCGTCTATGACAACGCTCGACCACATATTGATAAACCGACCCTGCCGAAAGTAAACGAGGGCAGCTCCGAAACTCTGCCTAATCTTTACAAATGTTTTAGACTTCTTACCGGGGAACTACTACTTTTTCAAGCATTTTAATAAATTTTCTGCGTTAGAAAAAAAAAACAAAAAAAACAAGCGATGTAAAAAACTATTTCAATCGAATCGAGTCCACCAGAAGACAGGGGTTTTCTGTTAGTGCCCCAAGAAGCAATTACTTTTATGTTAGTGCCACGAGAAGCCATTAGTCTTTCGTTAGTGCAGTCAGAAGTCATTAGTTTTACGTTAGTGCAACCAGAAGGCAATAGTTTTACGTTAGTGCCACCAGAAGCCATTAGTTTTATGTTAGTGACACCAGATGGCAATAGTTTTACGTTAGTGCGACCAAAAGGCAATAGTTTTATGTTAGTGCCACCAGAACGCAATAGGTGCATGTTGGTGCTACAAGAAGCCATTAGTTTTACGTTAGTGCCACCAGAAGGCAATAGTTTTACGTTAGTGCCACCAGAAGGCAATAATTTAACGTTAGTTCCACAAGAAGCCATTAGTTTTACGTTAGTGCAACCAGAATCAATCAATTTTACGTTGGTGTCACCAGAAGCTATTAGTTTTTCGTTAGTGCCACCAGAAGCCATTAGTTTCATGTTAGTGCAACCAGACGTAAATAGTTATACGTTAGTGCCACCAGAAGGCATTAGTTTTACGTTAGTGCCACCAGAAGCCATTAGATTTACGTTAGTGTCACGAGAAGCCATTAGTTTTACATTAGTGCCACCAATAGCCATATGTTTTACGTTAATTCCACCAGAAGCAATTAGTTTTACGTTAGTGCCACCAGAAGCCATTAGTTTAAGGTTAGTGCAACCAGAAGTCATTAGGTTTACATAGTGCAACCAGAAGTCAATAGTTTTACGTCCGTGCAACCAGAAGGCATTAGTTTTACGTTAGTGCAACCAGAATGCATTAGTTTTACGTTAGTGCCACCGGAAGGCAATAGTTTTATGTTAGTGCCACCAGAAGGCATTAGTTTTACGTTAATGCAACCAGAATACATTAGTTTAAGGTTAGTGCAACCAATAGCCATTAGTTTTACGTTAGTGTCATCAGAAGTCATTTATTTTATGCTAGTGCAACCAGAGGTCAATAGTTTTATGTTAGTTCAACCAGAAGTCATTATTTTAATCTTAGTGCTTCCAGAAGGCATTAGTTTTACGTAAGTGCCACCAGAAGCCATTAGTTTTACGTTAGTGCCACCATAAGGCATTAGTTTTACGTTAGTGCAACCAGAGGTCATTAGTTTTACGTTAGTGCCACCAGAAGCCATCAGTTTTACGATAGTGCAACCAGCAGCCATTAGTTTTACGTTAGTGCCACCAGAAGGCAAGAGTTTTACGTTAGTGCAACCAGAAGGCATTAGTTTTACGTAAGTGCCATTAGAAGCCATTAGTTTTACGGTAGTGCAACCAAAAGTCAATAATTTTACGTTCGTGACATCAGAAGCCATTAGTTTTATGTTAGTGCCACCAGAAGGCAATAGTTTTACGTTAGTGCAACCAGAAGGCATTAGTTTTACATTAGTGCCACCAGAAGCCATTAGTTTTACGTTAGTGCCACCAGAAGGCAATAGTTTTATGTTAGTGCTACCAGAAGGCATTAGTTTTATGTTAGCGCCATCAGATGGCAATAGTTTTACGTTAGTTCCACCAGAAGCCATTAGTTTTATGCTAGTGCCACCAGAGGTCAATAGCTTTATGTTAGTTCCACCAGAACCCATTAGTTTTATGTTAGTGCTACCATAAGGCATTAGTTTTACGTTAGTGCCACCAGAAGCCATTAGTTTTACGTTAGTGCCACCAGAAGCCATTAGTTTTACGTTAGTGCCACTAGAAGTAAATAGTTTTACGTTAGTGCCACCAGAAGGCAACAGTTTTACGTTAGTGCCACGAGAAGGCAATAGTTTTACGTTAGTGCCATCAGAAAGCAATAGTTTTACGTTAGTGCAACCAGAAGGCAATAGTTTTATGTTAGTGTCACCAGAAGGCATTAGTTTTATGTTAGTGCCATCAGAAGGCAATAGTTTTACGTTAGTGCCACCAGAATCCATTAGTTTAAGGTTAGTGCCACCAGAAGCCATTAGTTTTACGTTAGTTCCACTAGAAGCCATTAGTTTTATGGTAGTGCCACCAGAGGTCAATAGTTTTATGTTAGTGCCACCAGAAGCCATTAGTTTAATGTTAGTGCTACCAGAAGGCATTAGTTTTACGTTAGTGCCACCAAAAGCCATTAGTTTTACGTTAGTGCCACCAGAAGCCATTAGTTTTACGTTAGTTCCACCAGAAGTAAATACTTTTACGTTAGTGCTGCCAGAAGCCAATTTATGTAAAATTTTAAATGTTTAGACCAAAGATTGATGAGTAATTTGGTAGATACTGTAAAGGTCAACTTTTTTTTTAAACTTTGACTCCAATTCTGACCCTTTAACATATAGTATTTTGCGTTAAAATCAAAATAAAAGTTTGATTTATGTCCAAGTAACATCTAACATTTGACGTGTTTCGACTCAAAATTGGCGGAGGAATTTGGTAGAGTTTTCAAAGTAAAATCGCTACACTTTGACACATTGACTGCCCCAGTTCCAGCCGCAAATAAATTTAAAATATGTTCACAAATCTCAATCCTCTTATTGCAAATCTCGAGTTTGTATACTGAAAATTTACAGAGTAGTTTGGTAGGAAATGTATACACACAAGCACACACAGACAGACAATTTCACTTATATATATATATATATATATATATATATATATATATATTGAGAGAGAGAGAGAGAGAGAGAGAGAGAGAGATTGAACTCCTCTATATTTCAATATCAAGGAAAATAGACCAAGAACAAAAATATGACACATCACGTAAAACATTGAACTAGACTAAAATAAATACTTTTTAAAAAAATTGTATTTTTACTTTTTCTTTCTGTGAACAGATAATTTGATGCAAGTAAACGGATGCTATTCTAGTCATTTAGTCACCAGTTTCCGTATTAAATCCGGTAGATGCGTAGCGAAAGAAAACGGACACTTAATGATTTTCTCTGTGTCGAACGATTGTTTTGTAGAATATAGTTGCAAAGTGGAATACAACAACACGTTGATCGACCGTATTTACTGCATATACTAAATAAAAAAACATATCACTCCGATTAATAGGCATTACATTTATTTTCATTTCTTTGATTTTCTTCAGAGAGAGATATATAACTAGAGTAACGATGCTTAAACCTGTTCCATCAGAAGATCTAAATCTAAATCTAAATATATACATATACATATATACATATACGTATATCTCTCTATATATACATATATAATATATATAAAATATATATAATATATATAACATATGTATATAATATACACATATATAATATATATAACATTATATATATAACATTATATATATATGTATATATATATATATATATATATATATATATATATATATATATATATATAGTATGAGGCACGAGACCTTATACTATTCCAGGTAAATCTGGTTAACCTTGTAAAAGATATCCAATAGGATTCCTTCTGCAAAAAAAGAAAAGACCAATGCTCATCAATGGTGATTGGCTCTCGAGAGGAATCGCGTTCATCACTTCAGTGTGCAACGACTCTATTCCTTTTATTATAATCGGATTTTTGGCATTGTTCCTTATATCTCCCTCCTCTTTCTATCGCATCAGTTCTCTCAACTGATGGTCTTGTGTTATCCAGCATGATGCAGATCTTTTTTTATGATTACATACTTGTCCGTTCTGTGTTTGTCTGAACCATATTATTCGGATTGCGTATATTTGAGTCGTGTTGAAATCAAAGAAGTAATTCAGCGTCTCAGTGCTCCCGATTGATAACAATGTGTCATCCAATTGGAGAGAGACAACCTGTTCCTGATTACATGTGTAACCGTAATGTGGGGTTCGTAGCCCTATTATCCGGTTTGCGTGTATTAGCATCCGTCCACAGCCGAAAAACTTCGGAGAAGTGATTACATTTTTTTCCATATAGCATGTAGCTCGGAGGTTACCCACGCATGCATGCCAATCAAACTAATAAAATTCACTAATATATTTCAGTTTCATTATTTAATTCAACTATACATTAAATAGGTTCTCAACCATTTTACATTTTATTTGTTAATCAGATATCAGATAAGATTACTCGCGTTTCTTCTTCTTAAAAAATCACAAATGAAGTTAATCTGATCGTTTAACGATTAGCATGCAATGTAATAATTTTATCTACAGGTCTCGTTATTCACAATTAAAACGTATTGTGACTGAATTATAATGTGCTATTTTAATAAGTCTTATAATTTATAGCAGCAAAACTGAAGGATGAAGTTCAAATTATATTTATATTTTTAATAATGGTAAATAATTGACAGCGAAGACCAGAAATGAGATCTCGGGTATACGCCTCCCACAAAAGGCACGATTGGAGTAGAAAATAGTTGCCTTCTAATAAATGTTCCTACTCGTTTTATAGATTGGTTGCATTTAGCTTGAAGGCGGGATTGTATATTTTGTTCATCTCTATGGTGCTAAAAACTGTTTACACATCACTTTATTCTATATATCCGAACGACACTATTTCCATATGCAGAAAGTATTGATTCTTTATATTGATAGGAGTATTTATCACTAGCTGCACTCCTTCGTAGAAAGGGTCGATGAAAAGGATCTCCAACCCATAATATTAACCAAACATAATTATGTTTTCCAGCAGCAAGGTTAGATCCATATATTTGTTCTAAAAGTAATCTCATGGAAATGATCTGATGAGTTCATACCAACTGTGTTCTTTTCATCGTAAATACTCAAGAATAAAAAACTCCTCTTTATAGCATATATTATTATATAATAGCATCTTCCCCGAGATTGTGGACGTAATATGTCTGTACTCTCACGCATGAGTTTATTTTAATGGGAACAGATATTTTAGTGTGTTACTCCCTATATAGTGTCCTTGTTTATATGACCCTAAACAAGTACTACTGTGTCTAATTTTTTTTTTTTGAATATGAGTAAAATATTGATTTAAAATGCGAGTTAAATACCCAGCGAAATGTAATGACGTGGCACTTAATCTTGGAGGCACTCTGGATATTTTGAAGTTAGAAATTCTATTTTTTAGAGTGTAATCGAGAGAAAAGCAATTTCCTGGTGAACAGGAACACTTGTATCAATAGCAATCGATAGATCGGATTCTAATGGCGTTATACGATATAGTATGCAGGTAAACGGCAGAAATCTTCAATTTTGGTAATTGTCGATTACATTCGTTTTAACATTCATCGTAAAACCTTTATACTTAATCGAACTCATTGTGTAAAAAACATAGTTGAAATACAATTTAAAGTAAGCATTAAATTTTGACGTAGACAAGTTTCTAGTACATAGCAGTTTTTTTTCCGTTTTCATATATGTATACATAGATCTATTAATATCTCAAGTATTTTACCAATCGTCATATTTCTAATAAAGTCAGTGCAAGTAGAATCGGAGAATGTCTATTAAGGAATATTCTTTGTGTTGCCAAAAACGTGTTGGAGACATGTAATATGTAGAATCCACGCGAGGGGGATTTGTATGTCTGAGAACGTTCTGATGTAACAAAAAGTTAGATTACAATATTTTCAGTTAAGTTAGAGTTTCTCAGGGAGATCAGAGAAGGGTCAGCGAGAAGAGTTCGGAGTTGACAAGGAGCTGAGTTAGGCGAAGCCCCTTTCGAAAGTGAGGCAGAAAAGAAGACAAACCAATGTAATTCTGCAAGGATTCGAATACGTGACTATCATCTTATCTAGCTGAAATAAATGGTATGTTTTAAGTAAGCATTTATTTCCGTTGTCATCCACCGAAATATAATGTGTTGTCTATCGTATTTGTAAATGAACATTATATGAAACGCCCTTCCAAAGTGTCTACCGGCTGTTCCCATCATCAATAATGAATTCAATCCTCTGTGTTTTAAAAAACCGTCCATTTCACATCTCTTCACATTCATATCTCTCCTATTAATAATAAGACATCTCCAAGAATCGCGGCATCGTCGTCGTCGTATGCGTCGTTATATAAACGACGTCTCGTTTTCCGTTATCCGTCCTCCATTATATGCTTGTTATATTCATGTTATATGAATGTCACATCTCATGTTATATGTCGCCCTTGGTATGTTCACCTCGCTAAACAGCATTTGGCTTGTATTTTAGGAATGATTTATCTAGGAATATTTCCCACTAGGCATAAAATGCGCGTCTTTCAATTTTAAACATGGCTTCTCCAATTTGTTTGTTTAGCGGTCCTATTCGTCGAAAATTCAATAACGTTTATTTGTAGATATCAGTTGGTTTCGTCTGTAAAACATTTCTATCAAGCTAGTATTTTTGGTAGGATTAAAAGTCTCCAGATATTTTCATTGTAAAACGTCCAGTTTTATAGTCGCATGTCGAGGAAAAACGTTCTATATTTATTATAATACATTCCCCAAATATTGAACTTTGTACTTTAGTTTTTGATTGATTTCCCAGGATATTTTATCAATAAAAGACATGTATTATTTTATGAGAATTGTAAGGGCAAAAATGTCACAAGCACGGCTAATGCCACTTATATTTGCATTGCTTAAAAGAAAACAAAAATTAACAAAATAACCAAGCTATTTTGAAGTCATATATATATATATATATATATATATATATATATATATATATATATATTAATTTAGTAATTTATAAAATATATATGATGATTAAGCTACACTGAATATTCCGCGTTTCATCCACTCTAGAACTCCTCAGGCTTATGCGCGAATTCTGTGGTTGTTTATCGTTTTATACGCTCCTCTTCTATTGAGATTTTAGTTAGCCATTCAGCTCTCTAGTATCAAGCGTGCCCTTCCTATCAACCAATGTGCATGCATTTTATCCGGCAAAGGATCTGTTTTAAAATTAGGTTAGTGTGTTTTTTTATTGTTAGTTTAAATATAAATATATATATATATATATATATATATATATATATATATATATACATGTACGTACACATATGCATATATATATATATATATACATATATATATGCATACATATATGTGTGAGCGTTTATGTATATTCATGTTTATTTAATTTATTTATTTGTTTATTTTCTATTGCTTTTGTTAGTTTTAAAACTATTTTGTATCGCTATCCTAAAGTAAATGTTATCTTGTGAACACAGTAATGTGCTATTTCTTATACTTAGCTCCTGAAACAGTCGAGCACTCTCAAAAGAATTATTTCACCATATTAAAAATAGATATGGAAAGCCTGAGTAGTCCTAGAGTGGATGAAACGCGAAATATTCAGTGTAGCTTAATCGCCATATATATTTTATAAATTACTAACTAGCTCTACCTACGGATTGAGCACTTTTGACGTAAATACATAAAGTTTACGCATAAATGTATACTTTCGTATATTAATTTTATGTGAGTAAATCAAGTAGTTATATATATATCTATATCTATATCTATCTCTCTCTCTCTCTCTCTCTCTCTCTCTCTATATATATATATATATATATATATATATATATATATATATATATATATATATATATATATATATATATATATATATATATATATATATGACGGCAGTAATCGTGACAAGTTCCACTGATTATTCCGGAAACGATGAAAGACTCCGTATCTGTAGGCACTTTATTATAGTAATATTTATTTAAACACCTTTAAAAACGTTCTAGTGTTGCTCATTTTAGAGTTTGAACGAAATCGATCACTTAAGCTCGCATGTGCAGATAAGTATGTTAAAATTCTAAGATCACTATATACAGAGGTTTCGACCATTAAAAATAAATGTTTAAATGTAAACGGCATCTGTCGCTGTTAAAGTTTAGTGTGATAATTTGTTCCTTGTAATGGCGTCCGAGACAACACCGTAGCCAGGTCCATATCTCCTGACCGGCGGTAATCTTGCCACTCTAAACTTATGATTCCCGAAAGGATGAAATACTATTGTCTGGAAGTATTTAAAAAGTATTGTTTTAGTAATAATTATATAGATGTAATGAGAATGTGAGAGGGTATATAGCTATTTACACAGCCAGACAACATCGCAGCTCACGAGAGCCATGAGAGCAAAAAGAAAAAAAAAACCCAAAAAACGAAAGTCGATTTTTCTCCGCATTTTGTGTTCATCACTTAAACAATTCCGAACTCAGGATTTTAAAGCAAAGACTCTTGCATGCGAGACGAGCACTCGACACACTGAGCAAACCCGGTAAGAAATCCTATTAACTAACTCCGATCAAGGAAACGGCGGCTACCTCCGACAGGGGTTGAACCTACCTCATACCGAACAAGGGGCGTGATTATCTGAACTAGCTATGACCCAAGTCGACGTCTCACAAGAAGTGCGATGCCACCGCGACACGCTAAAGTAGAGAGCAATCAGTAATGGAATTTTCAGAATGTGAGAGAATGTAGATTTATTTCCACACCCAAACAAAGTCGCAGCTCACAAATGAATTGGGTGTATTAACTTTAACCAAAACCAAAATAAAAATATATATGTATTTATATTTTTTTAAACAGTAATCTACGGACACAAGTGTTTCGGAGCCCTAGTACTCTTCAGCGTAGCTTGACTGCTGTTGTGATTTGAACCCCGGAATTTATGTAAATTCAGTCCAGCACCCTAACTCATTGCGCTATGATGACATAGCCAATTTACTGTTTAGGTTTTAAATCGTTTATCTGTTTACGTAGTTTTTGCTATTGATTTTTTAACGGTATTAATGTACACGTCTCAACCTCGGAGATCCTGTGTTCTTATTAGAAAGTCGTCCATTTTTTATTTGAACGTATTTTCAAATGTATTTATTTATTATACTATCATGAGTGTCCGGCATTGCCCGGGTGTTTGGAGGTGTACGCTGAGCAAAAAAGGGTTAATGTTTTATTAACTTTGGCCCCTATTCTTACCCCTTAAAATGTATTGTTTTGAGCTCAATTTTAGTTATTAGCTTAGATCCATGTTCAAGGAACCTGTATCTAAAATTTCAAATGTCTAGACCCAAAATCGTCGGAGGAGTTTGGTAGAGTTCTCAAAGGTCAAATCGTTGAACTTTGACCCCTTAAAAGTGAACTTTCTGGCCGAAAACCGATCGCATTGACTCTCCCACATCTCAGTACCCTATATATCAAATTTCGACTTTGTGGACTAAAAATTAACAGAGTTATGTCGAAGGAAAATGTACACAGACACACAGACATACACACATACATACAGACACGTTCACTTATATATATATATATGTATATATATATATATATATATATATATATATATATATATATATATATACTAGCAAAGTACCCGCTGTTGACTGAGTTCAAAAACATCCCACAGAAAATTGACTCTGATTTATGAAAGTATGATAGGTTATGAAAAGGAAGACTGTAAATATAGCTTTGCATTTGGGGCTATCAAAACCGAAGCAAAACATGATGAAAGTAAAAATAAAAAAAAACATAAGCCCCATAATTGTTTATACCATACCTGTTCACACTGAAGCACTTATCACAATATTATGTTGATCTATATTAAAAAAAAAACCTTGTTACACTTGATGAAATATTTTCAATATTTGAGTTATGCATGGTTTGTTTTGAATTGATTTGTATATATCTTTTCCCGTTCATTACAACTTTTTTTTCTTTTGCGGCATATCGGCTTTTTTTCTTGTATACTTTTTCAATGTGTGTAAGCGTGTTTCTTTTCTCTTCTTTTCTTAATTACTTTTCATATCATCTAGTATTTATTCTTTTGGTATTTATATAATGGACCCTAAAACGCTGTTATTATCCGTGGTAACCGAATAACTTTTTTTAAAACCCACCCTTGTATGAATGGTCTGGTACACGACACCAAATTTTGAGAAGTATGTTGTGTAGGGGTTATATTTTAGAAGGGTTGACGTATGAATTGTTGTTGATATGTTCGCTTAGTAGAGAGTCTTAGGGTGTTCATGTTGTGTGCAGCTATATCGCGTATATATCAAGAGAGAGAGAGAGAGAGAGGGAGAGAGACAGTTCTGTATATATAATAGACAGTGTACATGTTAATACAGGAAAGCCGACGACATGTAATGCACAATCAGAAGATACTTTAGATATATTGATAGGTAGACCAAAATATAGTTGTTTTACAGTTCTGTGAATGGAAGTGTTTCTATAACGTTCACACATATTTCTTTACCTATTGTTGAGATTATGCTTTTCACAAGTTCTTATAATAAAAATTGGCAATACCTTTTCTGTTGAATAACATAACACGAAGACGCAGACGCACAATATGATGATTCCATTTATTATACCATATGATGTGACCGGTCAATGGCTTTGCATGAAGGAATTCAAGTCTTACATGATTCTTCTTCTAACCTCCTCTTCCAATGTTCTATGTCAGCTCTATCTCTGACTCTCCTCTTCTCCCCTGACTGACTGAGTCCGACTGACTGAGATTTTTTTGTATTGAGACCTATGTCGTCATTGCATGACACACACGTGCATATTAGACACATGGCATGACATGCCTCCGTGTTTAAACATGCATTGTTACTCACATGTTTCCACTCCAATTTCTTTAACCTACTTTACAAATATGTTTATTATTTTCTATTGCTCTGATCTAGATTCCTTATTTTAATTTCATTTCATTACATTCCTTTCTCCATAAACAGATATCTTTTCAATAACATTCATATTTCAATAACATTATGTATTCTGTATTTATTTTAACTTATGATCAGAATTCTCAATTCCAAACATCGCTTCGCAACTTCGAATCCTTGACTATCCTATTTCATGTTTACTCACTTAAAAGAACAGGCGGATGTTCCGTAACATATGGAGGCCAGGCGCGAACGAACACCTCAAATTTTTCTTATACCACATTTCTTCAAACTGAAACATAATTATCAACGTATACTGACGCAGATAGATATGAAAAGTCTTTATTACAGTTTGTGCCAATTTCCATTCTATGGGGGCCAGGCGCGAACGCAGATCCCACAATTTTATTATACCATCCCTATTTAAATTAAAACATACTTATCAAAGTATTATTATGTACATCTATATCAAATACACTTGTAAACGTTTCTATTTTTATTTTTGATTTCCATACTTTGTGGGTCAGGCGCGTACGCAGACCCCACAATTTTAATGAATCATCATTATGGCATATCAAACATACACATTCCTGTGTCTCGATACATCTTCTATCATTATATGTGATCAGTTTTCTATAATAGTCAACCATATAGGAGCCTATTTGTGACCACCCACACACAGACGTTCAGCTCGCTCTCTCGCTCTCGCTCTCTCTCTCTCTCTCTCTCTATATATATATATATATATATATATATATATAAGTTGAGTTCCTTCAGCCATAATCAAAACCGACACAAAAAATTATGAAGAATTCTTGATACAATTATTGATACAAAAAATAGATTACTGGAGTGCCGTGATTTTGATCGAGACCGAAACTAAAACTATGAAGAAGTCTTGGAAAAATTATTTATGACAGGAAATGGATGTACATAACAATAAAACGACCCGGAATAAGCGTGACACAGAATGTAACACACGGTCTATATTATCAATAGATGTACATTTTAATTGTTTTTTTTTTTCGTGTAAAACTTTTTTCTGAATATAATTTGGAACTAAATAATTTCATAATTAATCATAATAATGTTTCTGACTCTTGGTACCGAACACGACAACATAAGACACATCTGGCACTTTTATTTTATGGTCACAACATTACAATAGTAGCAGCAACGTTGAGACTATTCAGTAATAAATGTCATGACTATGGAAATACCAGGCTCTGTAATGTAAAAGAACGTCGACACCCCTTGCAAGAACTAAAAAAAAAAAACAAATTAAATGGCAACCATACCATGAAGTGTTTCCTTGAGAATTAATCGTTAAACCCCTTATAGGTTTAATGTGGCTTTGCATGTATTTGCGGATGTATGTAGACACATTAAATGTTCACATATACGCATACTATCGTAAATCGTTTTTCATCTATTATATACTGCATAAAATGCGTTTCTCGTAATATATTCATTTAAATCGTAGCTGTGCATCTTTAAAAACTATAATGCGTTGTTCTTGTAACAATTTCTAGTATGTGATCTGGACAATGTATGAATGACTTATTATATTGCTTGCTGGCGGTTTTAAGATTGCAGTGTAATTAAAATACATGAGAGCGATAATGTTAACGGCAGAAGTCGTATCCGTCCGTTCACTTAATTCATCATGCGTATCTATGTAGGAATAGAAAAATGTACATGAAAAATAAAATGTAAATTTACCGTAAAATAATAGAAATATAAAGAATTAATGAATTTGAAAGGATTTATATTGATACAAATGTTCTCTCCACATGAAAATCAGCTATTCAGTTATTTATTTTCGTGCAAAAAGCGGAAGCTACTTTGTTTTACAGCAGACATTAATGCACTCCACTTATTGCATAGCGATTGGCGTGTCATCTCTACGCAGAAACTTAAACAGTATTAATAGGATATATACAAAAGCCATGTAAATAACTAAATAACTACTTGCTTTCACAATGTAATGGAAGTATAGTCTCCTGCGTATGAATACTGTGCGATAGAAAATGGCAGAACTAGTGTCAGAACGAAAACCGTATGTACATTTACCACTATATTCAATGCACAACGAACTATGTACAATATATATATATATATATATATATATATATATATATATATATATATATATATATAGGCTGTTTCGAAAGAAACCTCAATAAGCTAATTAAAGTAATCTAAATATACTGTAAACTGGAACATAAAAGTAAAGTCTGAAATCAAGTTCAATGCTCATATACACACACACACACACACACACATATATATATATATATATATATATATATATATATATATATATAGTAAGTGTAGCTTAATCGCCATATATATTTTATAACTAACTAACTAGCTCTACCTACGCATTGAGCACTTTTGAAGTAAATACTTAAAGTTACGCATAAATGTATACTTTCGTATATTAATTTTATGTGAGTAAATGAAGTAGTTATATGTATATATATATATATATATATATAAATATATATATATATATACACATCAGAGAAATGTAGTTTGTTTGTAACATTGAATGTAAATAGCAATAGAAGACTTTATAAGGCAATAACAATGCAGAGAACGAGCTGTTGTATTTGTGTGATGTATGAAGGGACCTGGACAAACGAAATAAGGTATTCTAATTTTTGTTATTTTCAACCTCTTTTATCAAATTATTTGTTAATAATGATAACAATAGAGATCAATAAATATGGATTTACTGTTTGATATGACAGGGATAATGGAAGTATTGCTATTTCGAAAAAAATATCTTCTTTTCAAAAGGAAACAGATTAAATAATGCCTTTTAAATATTGAAAATATCGTAAAGTCGATCTAACTATAAAAATAGATCAGATGTAAAGTAGAAATAGCTTAACACATAAGTGTTCCTTTATTAGAATCATCGGTATTACTAAAGAGATTGCCGTTTTTGTATATTTATTTGTCTATTTAATTTAATCCATTTTCATGTAGTATTTCCTGTCTATTTGCTATTTCCTCATTTAGTTTCATTTTTGTTTCATTTTAGTAAATTTTACCGAATATAAGTAGTAACAGGCGTTCACCCATCTAAAATGTGTCGTTAGAAAGAATAAATTAATTGTTAATATCTTTGGGGGGGTTTCTATTAGATTGTTTGTATCCCTCCAATCTAATGATCTTAATACAGCATTTTTATTGAGTTGATATAATTCCTTTGAATCCATTTAAAGTCTAAAAAGCAATGAAATTTTCGAAAAATGTAATTTGGTGAATATTTAATAAATTATTTAAGGTTAGGTGTTATATAATGTTACGCCCCACTATTGTAGAATTGCCTCAAAGTGAAAAAAACACTATATTCCATACTTTCACTAAATAGTTTCTAAAAGTGATGTTGACCAGAAACATGCATGGATCCTGTGTATATCACTATATTTCTGTTTTGTATTTTTTAAAGTAAAATTAATTTCTCTGGGCTATTTAAAAAAAAATGTGTAATTTGTTCAAATTTTAAAAACTGATTTTATGTATATTTGCCCCGCTAAATGGAGAAATTACTTGCCTTACTCTATATCCTGTCAGAATATTGTGCTATATTGATTTGAAAAACCATATATTGTAACAAAATCGATACTATTTCTGCGGCATTATCATCTCATCTTTGTTTACGCGTATCAATTATAATATGCCTTTAAGAGAAAAGTGTGTTACCATATAAAAATATTGATGACATGATAGAAACGTCAACTAGTGTGTATTGAATGATAGGCATTGATAAAAGTAAGTACGTGTATATTGCATGCTACTTCACAATTGTTCAAACCTCGGACAGAGAAATTCTGCTTCTTCGAACTACTGAATGTCTGGATATCTCCCACTCTGGCGTAAGGACTCTGACAGACATATGCACGGACTTGGAGGCTACATTCGTAATATCCTCCCCTTGACTAGAGAAACAAACCTAGACTCGATCAAACCTTTATGTACTTTAGACTAAACATGCAACATAACATTACCTACTTTTATTTTCTTTACCGCCTCCCTCGACCCAGGACTGCACCATAATAAACAAAGTCTCTGACAGCATAGACACTAGGGCGCAAGTGCATGTATTTGGTAACTTCAATGTCCACCACAAAAACTGGCATACATTCTCTACTCACACAGACGCAGCGGGCAGAACAACACATAGCTTATCTATAACTCACTCGCTATCATAAATGGTTACGTTTCAAACCCGTTTCCCTGATCAGCAAAAAAAACACCCTTCACTTCTAGATCTGTTTCTGACCATAATTCCCGATGATCATATAACGAATGCGAACAGCCAACTTGGGAACGCTGATCACGCCCTAAATTCTAGAGCCAAAACTGAAGAGCAATTGCTCAAAACAACGAGCTATTATATAAAGGCTGACTGGAAAGCCATCAGGGATTTAATCAGAGATGCGCCATGGAGAAATATATTTTCTATCCCTGTTGAAGAATGCGAAAATGAGACCGCAGAATGGTTCAAAACGGCAATTGAGGCACATGTTCCCATACTGAAATTTTATAGCAAGCCTCACTCTCCTCAATGGTGTACTTCTACTTGTGCAACTGTCATTGCGCAAACGCAGCATGCGTACTGCAGACTTAACAGATCAAACAGACAGAAGTATATAGAAGCTAGCAGTAAATGTCAGAAAGACGTAGCGACAGCTAAGAGAGAATTTACTGAAACCACCAAAGATGCATCGAAGCACAAAAATTAGGAACGTTTGACTTCTGGAAAATCTACAACAGTGTAGTAAATAATGGGAAATCAACAATTTACCCCACTAACCAACAATCACGATGTGGTTTGCTCAGCAACTGAGAATGCTAACATGCTTGCCAGTCGGTTTGCCTACCCACTGGAGCCTTCTAACCACCTCTCCCTAACTTTTCTTTGCAGACAGACGCCACGCTAGAAGATCTGAAAATCTCACCTGCTCAGCAGCATGCTATCATAAAAAAAACTTGACACTTTAAGAGCATGCGGACCCGATCTCATCCCGGCTGTACTAATAAAAAAGTGATCCTTAGAAACAGCTCCAGTTCTCTCCAAACTACAACAAATACCTTAATGGATTTGCTTTCCGGATAGCTGGTTTTCAATAATTCTGGCGAAAGAACTGACCCATTAAATTATCGCTCCATCAGCCTCCACCCATTTTTCGCCAAACTGTTTTAGTCCATAGTACACCACGCTCTATTCCATCACCTTACATGTGCTGAACTCCTGACTAACCAACAATAGGGATTTCGGCAAGCCCGTTCCACAGCAGCCACTCTAATTGTAATCTCTGAACGTATATACAATTCACTGGAAAAAGTAGGGGAGGGTAGAGAGGTAGCTCTATATATATCCAAGCCTTTTGATAGGATATGACATGAGGGTCTCCTCAGGAAAATTAGCTCATACCGTATCACTGGAAGAATACTTAAATCCTTCTTAGATAAGATGTGGCACTATTTCTTTGTGACACTGTTTCTAACACACTCTGCAGCATGGAGGAGTAGTAATTTGGCCATGAGCGTAGAGATACAAAGACATCATTTCCCATAATGCCCTTGCTATCTTTCTGTCTCTTTCCTGCACGACCACCATGAACTGAAGACGAATATTCTGTCTCTCCGTAAATTGGGGAATCACGCCCTCCCTCAATACTAGTTAGGTTAGTTAGCTTTGAAAAGCCTATTGTCAAGTTTTTAATTGTTAAAGTTTTTGTAATATATATTTTGTAAAATAAATAGTTAAGATTTCTCATATATTACAATTGTGTCGCGTGTCGTCTTTCTTGTGTCTGCCATAAATGTCTCCATACATGTCTGAAGTCGAAAGGCGGCCCTGAGGACAAGGAGATTAAGATTCCCACCAGAATGCCACCAGGGTGAAGAGATCATCTTGAGAAAAGAAAGGAGCCACACCCAGATCCAACATCTCAGGTATGATTTTCTTCTTGCTACACAGACCCTAATGACTGGCCGATCTTTATATCTTCATGAGACCGCTTTAAGACATTTACTATAACACGTCTGTCGGTCACACCTCAGTGACTGGCTGATAGCGGTATAAATGATGCACTATGACCAGGATATATTGTTTCCCAGCATGGAAATAATTTCGACCCTTACACCCACGGCACAACCAAAATTAATTACCACTAGACGAATCGAATAAGAAAAATGTTCCACGGTCTTTAAAAACGGAAAAAAAACTGTATATTTCAGGCAACATTTTTAAAAAATGGCAGACCATTACACACGCGAAAAAAAAAAAAAAAACGCACTCAAAAAGAAAATTCAGAACCTGAAAAAAAATTTTCTTGCACCTAAAAAAAAAAACTGTTACAAAAGATCGATTAAAAAAAAGAAGAGTATTGAAAATAACACTTCGAAAAAAAAGTAGGATATGTGTCCTACACAAAGGAAAAAAACAGAGACAAACAGAAATTTTCTCCATTTTATGCAATATCTCTTTCTCTCTCACGCTTTCTCTCTTTCTGTCTCTCTCAAGATATATATATCTATATGTGTGTATATCTATGCATCTTGTTATTACATGAAAGAAAAAAAAAAACTTCAAATACGAAGCTCGAAAAATAAATTCAAAAGTGAAAAAAGGAAAGAAAAAAGGATACCTAACACTTTTTTTTATCTGATCTTTATTTCAGGTTTATAAAAAATATAGGACTTTTTAAAAAATTGCTTTTGACTTTGCAAGTGTTAGATTCAGATTGGAAAAAAATAGAACTTTTACATTACATTTTTTTCCATGAACAGTTGATGTGTTTTTTTTTTCGGGTTAGATTAACAATTAACGCTGAAACATAAAGGGGCTTTTTGATTTGATAATGTTTTTTATTGATATTTGTTGTCTGTTTAAAAAGAAAGAAAATGATACTGGTAAAAAGAAATTGGGGTTAGATAATATGAAAGGTGTGTGTGAGCGCTTTACAAAATTGCTCAAAATAAGATTTTGTCTATTTTGTTATTTTTTTTAAACTCGTAGAAATGTTAAGTCTACCTGCCACTCATTTGTTTAAAACAATGGCCGCACATGGGAAAAATAAACGAAGATGACCTCGCAATGGTGTTTGTGAGGGCGTTGAGGGATGGGGGGTAGAACAACGCTACCTGACTCTCTCTCTTCTTCTTCCTATCTCTCTCTCATTCCCTTACCTGTTAGGGTCTGTGAGGACGAGAGAGTGACTTTTAAAATTGTCGAATATTTTTTTTTATTACGTAATGATATTATGAGGGTGGTGGGGTGTGCAATGGCATCGCTCTGTCTCTATCCCCTTCTCTCCCCCCTCATTCTCTTTCTCTACTCTTGGGTTTTAGTTTTTGTATAGCTAAACTCCCATGGCTGATTGCAGGAAGACATATAATAATGAATTAAGTTGGAGTTTTTTTAATTTTTCTACCAAGTTTAAAGAACAAAATTATGTATGCTTCGTTAAATTACTTTTAATGATGTCTTCAATTGTTTTTTATTAAAAATAAAAATGGAAACAATTATTCAAACAGAACTTGAAGTACTTTTTTGAAATCTTCGAGTGTTTGCAAAAGCCAACTGTTATATGATTACGTTATTTTGTAAAGAGTTCTCTGAAATTTTCATAGTTTTTTTTAAAGAATTAAATTTTTTATAATTTCTAAGGAAATATTATTTGAATAACGAAAGAAATGTTCTTGAATTCTAGATGATTAGAAGGAAGAATTATTCGAGCGAATTCTTTAATTGAAGGTTTATTTGAAATTGGGCCGTATGATAGGGGTCCCTGAAATATTGTCTGAGGAGTATATACGTAAAATTGAATTAATACTTAAGAAAAAAAGATTTCCTCAGTCTAGAAAGATCTCTCTTTAATTGAAACTTTATTTTTTTCGAGCTGTTTACTATACAGAACTGGTCGTTAACTAATGTAACTCCCAGGTGTGGCGGGAGTTTATTAATTCGAAATAATCCTTGTGAGTGAGTTTAGGAAAAGAGTTGCTTTTAAATAATAAAATAATTACTTTGAAAAAAAAAGTTAATTAACGTGAAAGTTTCTGAATTCCAAAGGACCTTGATAATGGCCTAAATGAAGAAATGATTTTTAAGAATCAATTAAATAAAAATAATAATTACGAAATGAAAAAGTTTTGGGATGTCTCTGAATCTCATTTGAAGGATAAATTGATTCACAATGAATTTTCTATGATCTTTTCGGAAGATTAATTTTAATAATGAACCAAATGTTTGGAATAATTTTTGAATTTTATTACGAAAAATGAGTCTATTCGAAGTTTATGACCTTTGAGAAGATTGTTTTTAAAGTAATACGAATTATTTGAGAAAAGAAGTTAACTAACATAAATTGATTTTAACGATGAACCAAAATACTTGAAATAATTTTTAAATTTTGGAATTAAATTTTAATGATCTTTTGTAAATCAGGTTTTGAAAAAATACACATACTTTTTAAATGTACCCTGAAATTTGGGAAAAAGTTCATTATCAATGTAATAACTTGCAATGCGTTTGCATTGTGTAAAAAAATTCTAATTGTGACTGCGGTGCTCTGAAATGATTTTTTTTTAAATGTTTTCTTTTTTAAGAAAATAAAAATTGTTAACACCCTATTTCATTGATTTAATGTATACCAGGTTTCTGAAGTGTTTATTTTTTAATTTTTTTGCCCTAATTGAGTATTCTAACTCATGAAGACTGAGTGCCCTTCTTAATTAATTCTTTATATAATTAATAAATATTCCGTGGTGGATAGTTTTTATTGAGGACAAAGAGATGAAGATTCCCACCAGAATGCCACCAGGGTGAAGAGATCATCTTGAGAAAAGAAAGGAGCCACACCCAGATCAAACATCTCAGGTATGATTTTCTTCTTGCTACACAGACCCTAATGACTGGCCGATCTTCATATCTTCATGAGACCGCTTTAAGACATTTACTATAACACGTCTGTCGGTCACACCTCAGTGACCGGCTGATAATGGTATAAAAGACACATCCAGTTGTCATCTAAACAATATGATATAAATGCGAAAGTGCCTTAGGGCTCTATCCTTGGACCTCTATTATTCCTAAGATCCATAAATTACCAAATTGCCTCTGAGATGTGTGTATATGCTGATGACACCACCCTGTATAACAGGCACGACAGGAAAATAAATGAACACATAGCTAAAGCTAGGACAGAAACACTAAGTATGGCCTCCAATCTGTAGTGGAATGGGACAAAACTGGATGGCCACATTCAATGCTGCCAAAACTAAACTTGTTTCCTTCAATAATTACAAGAAACCTTCTTTACCACCAATAGCAATGGCCAGAGACTCTTTATCTGAAAGTACATATTTTAAATGTCTTAGCTTAAAGTTCACAGGAAACATGAGTTGGAACACTTACATTGAAAGCACTGCCAGGGCCGCTGCTAAGGAGGTACGCTCTCTCTTGCCTGCTATAACACTACTAATATCCGAAAGTATCCTGTACTTCCAAAAGACCACCATTCGCCCAGGTATGGAGTATTGTTGTCATCTTTGTGCTGGTGCATCGGCTACTAGTCTTTCGCTCCTAGACAAGGTTCAAAAGAGAGTCACCAACATTATAGGTCCTGAACTGTCATCTAAGCTTCAGCCTCCGTCCCATCGACGAAATATTGCGTCTCTATATCTGTTCTACAAGTACTTTAATGGCGAATGCTCTGACGAACTGCAAGCACTTGTGCCCCCACGACGTAAACACCCTCGACAAACCCGATAGGCAGATTAATCCCATCCCCCACAATAGAGAACCCTAGATGTAAAAGAGCTTTCTACTCCAGTAGTTTCTTCCCCAGAACCGCTAGAGTTTGGGATACCCTTCCGAGTCCCTGCTTCCCCAAGTGTACTGACATGCAGAAGTAAAAGTTTAACGCGAACCGATATCTTGCTGCCCATTTCTGTACATAGTTGTTGCCCCTGATAGTAGTCCCCGACACCAAAGTTGCAATGTGCTTTGTTTTGGGCGAAAATGTAATTTAAAAAATGTAATGCGCATCAGCAGGAAAATTACTATTTAAATTTCAACAGTAGTCAGTCATGATTACTATTTCTCACTGACACTGATAGCTGGTTTTCATCAGATTCAGAGCCTGGTAAAAGTATTTCATGTGACTTCTCGGACAGGTTATTAGGAAACTGGACCATATATGAAAACGCTAATACACACACACACACACACACACACACACACACACATATATATGTATCTATCTATGTATATATATATATATATATATATATATATATATATATATATAAGTAGACAGAAAGAGAGTACGAAAGAGAGATGGATATAAAACAGAAACAACCCAAGCTATGTGTTAATCAATGTTTCGTCTTCATTGTAAGAATTCTTCTTGATGCATTGGATTAAGAAAATAAAATACCAGTACAATATTTTAAAATATGTGTTTGATATAACGAAATGTATGACTACCTTGAGAATTTAACAAACGCACAACATCGTGAAAGGTATATATGAAGTATAACCCCTGGATACAGTGTCCCGTGGACACAATTTTTTTATAGTACAATGTGGAATACCGTGCTTTTCGAACACTTGGCTAAGGTATTCATCCGCTTACGACGTTATTTGTAATGTTATATGATTAAATACATGTATATTATATACTGTTCTTCCGGTGTAAAATTCCGGTTCGTTGGCTGGCATGGCTCTTGTGCCTTCGGCGTACTTTGTGCTGTGGAAATAATTATATGTAATCTCTCACATATTAAACATTTTATAACAATAATGGCTCGTTTGGTCAACTCTGCTGGATGGCATCGTCCTTTCGAGTGCAACATCCCTACTTGTGCGACATCGGCTTGGGGTTCAGCTGGTTGGATGGACACGCCTCTTGTCGAGATGAAGTAGGTCTATTCCACAGCTTGATTTCATCGCGGTTTGCTTCTTCTGTGTTGGTTTATAGAATCTCTTGTGTGCGGGGTGTTTGCTCAGTTGATAGAGTGCTTGCCTCGCATGCAGGAAGCTCGGGTTTCAAATCCTGTGTGCGGATATGTCTGATTAATGAGCTTAAATGAGGGTGATACTCGAGTCTCCTACTTCCAGTTCGTTGGGTGGTATGGCACCTATGGCTGCGGCTTACTTTCAACTGAAGAAATAATTATATATATATATATATATATATATATATATATATATATATATATTTGTGGCCGTTTTTTTCTAACCTCATATTTTGAATTTCATGACTGGTGCTACCCACTGGAATGGACAATACACAATCATCATCTCAGACAAGTTTACTCTGCCAACGACATCATGGCAAGTGACATACAAAAAGAAAACATGTATCGTATTTTTTTCATATGTACACGTGTCAGTAACCCTCATCATATCCTCTTTACTGTCCTTAATTGTATCATAACGACCGTTTTCTATGTTTTACAGGGAAAATGACGATTGGCTTAATTGTTATCTTTGTTATGAAAACGTAGTCAATTTTAGTATTTCTGAAAACGTTTGGGACAAACCGCACAAATCTTCTGCATCTCCAGTACTCCCCTCTAAATAACTGTGTTCATATATCACAGTAGCCTAAAAGTATCTACTAATTGTATCTGTTGTCACAGGAAACCGATTATCCGTAATTTTTTTTTTATTTGATTAATCACCTCTGGTGTTCTGACTAATTACGTCCCAGAACCTTTTATAATTCCACACCCAGTGCGTTCATTGAATTTTTATATCGCTCAAAAACTAATGCTCGATCCATCCAAGATTGTCCTAAAACAATCTGTATTATTCTCAATTCTTATCTTGGGTTTTCCATGTTTAAAGCACACATTCTTCTAGCTTGCATTTTTTTTAAATAAATAGGCGGTGTAAATTAGGGCTTAATAATTATATTTCTACCTTGTTGTAACTGTTCATTTGAACCTGAAATTATAAAACATAGTAACTGATCTAATAGTAATAACATACTTAATTTGCAAGAGTCTACTACAATTGCTTCTACAAACAATAAATATATATATATATATATATATATATATATATATATATATATATATATATACATATTTCTGGAATCTTCAGTGCAGGCTGTCACGATTAATACCAGTCGATGCCTTTATTTTCATTTCTTGTTTATATATATATATATATATATATATATATATATATACATATATATATATGTATATATATATATATAAATATACTTATATATATATATATATACATATATATATGTATATATATATATATATAAATATACTTATATATATACATATATATATATGTATATATATATATATATAAATATACTTATATATACATATATATATACATATACATATATATATATATATATATATATATATATATTGTTCTTAAATATGATTAGTTACTGGCACGTGTTTCGACAGAGTGACTGAACGTAGCGAGACAGTGAAACACGTGTTAGTGAATAATTATATTTTTAAAATGATATATATGCCGCTCCCGACTGGGTATACCAATTTGGTAAAAGGAAAAAATTATTCGCCACAAGCATTTCTGTAAAACTGCACTTTGGTAAAAATAATTGACTTCATTAAAAAATCTATTGCAAAAAAAAAATAATTTACATCTATATATATATATATATATATATATATATATATATATATATATATATATATATATATATATATCAATATACATATATAAATATTTATATTTATAGCGATAGATATATAGATAAATAGACATATAGATACATACATACACACATACATGCACACATACATACACACACATACATACATAAGGGAGAATATATACTTTACAAACCACGGCTTTACGACTTTCTGGTTTATGTCGAATCAACACAGGCGCCTTTGATTCGTGTACTTGGCGCGATCAGTATATGTTTTAGAGATGTATCAGCCGCCATTCTTTCATTTTGCAGATACGACAATTTCTGGGAAATAGATTTCGACTGTCTGGGTTGTTTTAACTTCAGGTCATACGCTAAATGGTCCTGTCTTGTTGTTTATTTCCTCACAGGGAGAAAAGTCTATAGTTCTAAATTGGCACCTCACCTCCGTTCTTTCGTTTTGAAGAATTGATTGTTTACGGCGGTTTAAACTCTATCTTCTTTGCTCGGTCGAATGAAAAGTCACGTTTAATAACAGGATGCCATCCTTATTTTCTTTTACAAACTGGTTAGCTTTGAAGTGAGGTGTCATTTATCTTCAAAGGTAATGTCAAACACTAAGTTTTTTAATGCGAAACATTGGTTCGGCTTCTTTTTTTTTCTTTTCTTTTTTTTAAATTAATCGGACAATGACGTTTTCTTTTGTTTGTTTTCTTCGGAGCTAATCTTAAATTAACTTGATTTACGCTGGGCATTGTTTTAAGAGCTTCACCCAAGCGCTTCGTTCACATATCACCGAGAGGGTTAATCTGATTGTGTAGCTCATTTTGGAAGCTCATTGTTTTTTTTTAAATTAGCTCAGAATTTGTGACTCAAGTCTAGACTCTTCTGATGACGGCTAATCAGGTGTTGCATTGGATATCAACAAGACAGTCATCAATGCATCAAGTATTGTGTGTGTGCGTTCGTGTTGAACACAGAGCAAAAATCGTTCAATAAACAAAAAGGCAGTACTGTAAACTAACTACTAACCTCAGGTCAGCAAAATGCCATTAACGGACAATGGATTATATATACAAGTATACATTTAGTCGCGATAATTTTGTGGTCGCTCTGGCTAGAAGTCCATGTTTTTTCTTGTCGATGCATAGTTATCATAGTTATATGTCCATAATCAAATAATATGCAAATAGAATGTACGTGGTGTTTTGAATGTAGCGTTTCGACGAATTGCCACATTTTGGTGACTACATTGTATAGGGACTGGCTTCGACTTCTAAAAGCGACTAACTGGATATTCTGTAGACTACCTTCTTAAATGGATGTCGCTCGTTCCCCGCCTCTTACTGCCTGAAACAAGTCTTCATTCCCGTGTTATAGTTGTCTTACTAGTTAAAACATACCTATTTCCATGCTTGCAATCGCGTCATCCTAGGAAAAAAACAGCCGGCAATGTTATTGTTTATTGATATCATTTTAATAAATAGTGTGTACATCTTTGGTTCAAAATGTTTGATTCTAACATTCTCAATATTTAGCTGGGTAAACTGCATAACATATAGTACATCTCTTGATTAGCGTTACCGTCCGGCAACGGTATTTTACAATATAAGCCGAACTAGAACCTATTATATGTTAAATAAATGGTTTATAGGAAAATTCGAAATATTAGTAGTATCAAGCAGATTTAGTTTTTACATTTAAAAACAAAACAAAGCAAATACCGAACTAAGTAAACATGTGAGTCTTTTATGTATCATCACCACAGAAAATAGATTTGTTACAAAAATACCTGGTTTATTGAAAATATTTTTTTAGTGTATTAATAATTATACTACACGATTTTCGTGTATATGACATAATCGAGAGGTTTACTGTCACAAACACAACGGATGAAATTACTTAGGTAATAAACCTTCGATTATTGCCTCTCTATTAATCTATCATCTACAGGCTATCTACGTAATCTATCGGCTTATCTACGGTTTATCTACGTAAACGATGTAAATTAAAGAAATAAAAAACATAATGAGTGTAAATCGAACGAAAATGGTGGTCAGTTGACAGGTTAAATTATATACAGATATATTATGCCATCAAATGCAACTAAAGATTCGTACACCCTGCAAAAGCTGCTCGGGTGTAATTTTTTTTTTAATAGAATTGCTGAATCAAGCTTAAATAATAATAAAAGATATTTTACAAATCTGTAGTTTAAGAAAAAAATGTTGTCAATTAAATGTCACCGGTTCTGACAAGTTCCCTGTAAAAATGCCTGAGATCATATCTTACACCACAGACTCACTCCACAAACAACTAAAATTTAATTTATAAAATGTTTAATATATTAAATTAAACTAATTACGAAGATTCTTTAAAATACACACAAAAGAAACACCAATCATCTGATTAAAAATTGAAACATGTTTACAGAACAATAGCAATACAAAAATGCACCCTCATCTGAGAATTTACTCGATGGCATACCTCAACGTAGTCTTGACAAACAGCTTCTAATAGTAAAAAAAAAAAATAAAAAATAAAAACATGAAACTTTAAAGACCAGGTATATAATGCACTCTCGAGTGAAGAATAATGTATATATGTTTAAAAACCCTCATTAATAGTGGATGTTGGAGAATAATTGAAGAACACAATCGCGAGGCGTTTCTGCTAAATAATTATAAAATAAATAATTACTTCTATTAATATCACTATCAGACTATATGTATCCTCTAACTCTCATCCTCTCTATGTATATAAACAGACATGACAGAAAGGAAAGTACGCACACAGAATCAGTTTATCTCATTAAACATATACTTTCTTTCACTAAATCCAAAATAAATGGTTAAATATTAAAGTACTAATACTATGTTGACATTCCCTTTGTATTTTAATACGAGAACTCAACCAGACATGACATTCATCAGGCCATAAATATCACCTTGAGGAATTTCTTGTCATTTTGGAGCCATGGTGCTTAAAGTTCAGACTAAAAGGATGGGTTTCTGGTCTTTTTGAGAATGCTCCAGTCTAATATACCTCAAAGGTAATCTATTTGGTCCATGCCCAGAGACTGACTTCCTCATGAAAGTTTATTAATCCTATTTTGGCTCAACCAATATTGTGTAACCTAAACAAAGTCACAAGATGTTCCGTCTTGCATAAACAAGGACTTTACTTGGTAGGATTCCTTCATGTGAGATTTAAATATATTTAGCACATTTAATGTTTCCTTCGATCTCCACCCGGTCTGAGCGGCCATCAGTTTAAATCGCAACCCAAACCATAGCCTTGTATCCCTATGTTTCAGCGTTGGCTGCAGTCTTTTTAATTACATCATTTGTTGTGGGGGCTTTAATATTCATACCCTTCAACTGCATAGAAATTATGCAATCGTCACTCATCAGAGAAAATGACATTGGGCAAAAATGTTATAGGTCTCTTCACCTTCTCAGGATCCGACTCTTTTTTACACCTGATATTGGCAGGGCGAAAAAACAAGTTTCATCCTCGCAGTTCTACTATAATAGTCAGCCTGTAAAACTATCTGAAGGTTGTTCTAGGATTGACACAAACATGTGTTGAAATGTTAGATTCTTTGCATCGAGGATCCTTTTTAATATTTTTTTCACAAGACGCAAGTTACTCTCAGAGCGCCCATGGTGCCATGAATGAGTTTTTGCGCACTTTTTTCCTTCCTTCTGAACTATAATAGTTACGTTATTAACAGTAAAAAATGGATATTGAAAGATTTATTGCTATTTGTCGTTGAGTAAGACCGCCTCACTGTTAATCTCAAATTCATCCATGCAGCGGAAGTTCTGATAGATCTGATGCAGGTTTAGTTCGTGGCATCCTTCAGTGGTGTTAGACACAATTTTAATGTAGTACTCTAAGGAATTCTAGCACTATATTATCTGCATATATATATATATATATATATATATATATATATATATATATATACATAAACATATATATATACATATATGTATATTAGGAAAAATATTTAACTTAGTGTCTGTTATTTTCTTTCAGTCCGTCTATATATTTCTGTTTAGCTCTATCTCGTCACATGTCTCGCTCACGTCTACTCGCGCTCGCTCTCTGTCGCTATCTGTTTGTCTCTTTATCTCTCAATATATATGAGAAAAATATACTCATTCAATTATATTCCACTATTTTATTCGTACCAATCGATTTTATGAAGTCTATGAGTTATTAAATATAACTCCAGAACATATAGAAATGGCAACATTCTATATTCCCAATTCTAAGATCTACTTTATTTTAGTTTACTTTTTTTGCATATAAAATCGCTTAGATCTTTAAAGCATCTGTTTTGTAGTGCAGAAACAATCTAATAATGAATATGTCAGTTGTTTTTGTTATATATTAAGGCAGGTTCTGATTATTTCATTCTGGTTTAATTTAAACTAAATCGAAAATATTTTATATTTAAAGTGTAAGCACATTACTAAATAATGTTAAACTGTTAGTACTTTTAACAATGACCTTAGACAACTGTAATTATTAGAATAGTGATTTTCCCCTTTTGCAGGAAACTTAATAAAAAGTGATGTATTTGAAATTTACTTCGATTGTACACACAATTATGTTCTAAATTTATTACGTCACCGTGATTTAGTTTCGCACTGATTTCTTTATATACAGATTTATTAGAATGTAAAGTTATTTTCAAAATTTTATTGAAGATTTATACGTGAACGCTGTAGTTATTATGCATATTAAGTAGCGTTATAATTAGTACTGAATGATTTTGCAAATTCCTTACTATTACCTATATCATTTTCTTAATGGATTTTTTTAATTATATTTTCCTAGGATAATTTATTAATATCATAACAATACCATAGTCATCGCTAAAAATTTAAATAAATATTTTAAAATGAAGTAAACACACATTTTATTACGGAAATACACAGATGTACAAACGTAAAAGACTGGGTAATTATAAAACTAATAAGGATCAAAGAAAATAAAATCAACAAATTTATTAGTAATATTTTATTACATTAGAAACACACGCAGAAAAACACGTACGTACACACACGCAAACCCCTCAACCCCCCATACATGTATACATATATATAAATATATATATATATATATATATATATATATATATATATATATATATATATATATATATATATATATGGGTGTATGTGTGTGTGTTTAAGCAAGGAAAAAAACCCCGAAATTTCTGGGTCGTAAGATACTCATAAATGTGCTATTTAAATTAATGCACATTTATAATTTATTGTTATAGAGACAATTTCCTGTGCAATATATATATATATATATATATATATATGTATATATATGTATATATATTTATATATATATATATGTATATGTATATATATATATATATATATATATATATATATATATATATATTTGAAGTTCTGTGAAGCGTCCTCGTCAGAAATTATTTTCATTTGAAAACGTCTGAAACGCGTAAAAACAATTTCAATGATTTAAAAACATTATTACAATGATCCAAACATAATTCTCAATGAAAAACCAAGACACGGAATAATAAAATAATGTTAAAAAATACACATTGTTTGTGACTACCCCCTTATTTAGATATACATCTTTCTTTCGTTGGTATTTCTTAACCCATTATATATATATATATATATATATATATATATATATATATATATATGTATGTTGTGAAATATATATGGCAATTAAGCTACACTGAATATTCCGCGTTTCATCCACTCTAGGATTCTTCAGGCTTATGCGCGATTTTTGTGGTTGTTTGTCGTTTTTATATACTCACTTTCTATTGAGATTTTAGTTAGCATATCAGCTTTCTAGTATCCACCGCGCCCTTCCTATCAGCCAATAAACATGCACTTACCGGACAAAGGACTATTTGAACTCTGGTTGACCTGTTCCTTTCTGTGTGCTCTATTTAGCCTGGATAACTAGTATCTTGACCTGTTTTAAATCTAGGTTAGGTTTTTTTTTTCTTATGTAAGGTAATATATGTATATATGCACACACACACACGCCCCCCCACACACACACATATATATATATATATATATATTTGTGTGGTAGTTTATGCATATTCATGTTTATTTAATTTATTTGTTTGTTTATTTGCTATTGTTTTTGTTAGTTTTAAAATTATTTTGTATCGTTATACTAGAGTAAATTTTATCCTGTGAACACAGGTGTTCGCTATGGGTCGACTAAATCTCTACAAGTCGTAGCTTGTCTTATTATTCTTCATTTGACTATATGTATATATATATATATATATATATATATATATATATATGCATGCATATTTATATTTACAGTTTTAGAATGTTTGCTTGATGTAATTCGTACAGATGCTTTCAAACGTGACTAAGGGAACCTTTGTAGGTCCACATATCAAGCTGCGCTCAGCTCACTTATCTCATTTATTTATAAATGTAATTGGAAACATACAATTCATTACTAGATCTTGTGCGAATCATCGTTTTTAAAACCTGCAATTTCAAACAATTTATTTTAAAATATTGTATGTTTAATACGTTGGGCGCTGAAGGTACCGCAAAAGAAAAAGAAAGAGTATAAACAAATAACGAGAAAAATCTTTCTTACGGACAATGTTGTATTAAAATAAATAATTCTACTTCTTAATCTTGTTCAAAACTGATTAAATGTACACGTCACTATTACAGTCTGAAATAAATTTTGTAATCCCGACAGTATACTGTCATATACACGGTATGTATACTACACTATAACTATTAGAAACAAATAAGGAGCCGATAAGGCCTGGGATGATTTAATTTACCCCTCACCCGTACCATAAAGTTGTAATTTTAGGGTGATTCCGATTAATTACAGTTCAATTCTTTCAGAATTATACATACTTACACTGTGTTTTTTTATTATAAAATAATATTTAAAATCAGAAAAACGGAATCTATAAAAAAAAAATTGGCAGAGCTTGCAGAAAATGATTATAATTTTGACTACATTAAGATTTTCATTCAATCTAACATCACAAGTGCATTTGAGAAGTTTTATCTCCACACGAGCAGAAAAGTTCAGCCGAAACTATCAATTTTATTTTATTTTTTAAAACAACAAACTCTGTCCTTTTTTAATAATTTTAGAACAACATTCTCAGAAAATACTTGAATATTGCGTTTTAGATTTTAAGGAAAAACCTTGTTTAATCCGCATTAGATTATCTAAAATGCTACATAAATTACAAGGGGCTATTGGCTAAGTCAGTTCAAAAATAACTAAATATTCCTCCCAATTTTTTACGTGTAGGTCCTTTACAACAGCAAGCAATCAATCGATTTGATAAAAAAAAATGTGTAATTTCCCCGATTGCATTAAATAAGTGTTTAAGATACAAAACATCTGTATATCCTCATTCAATCCTTGGACAACAAACCGAGTTATGTGTTCATGAACGTTCCGAAATAAAGACGAAATGTGGATGGTCGTTTTTTTATTTCTCTATTTTGTCGGAATACTATTTGCCTTATTCTAACTATATAGTTGGTTTCGATCCTGGCTTGAGGCTTTTCTCGCTGTGTAACAGAGAAACAGTACTGTATGCTGATATATATATATATATATATATATATATATATATATATATATATATATACATATGTGTGGGTGTGTTGGTGTGTGTGTGGGTGGGTGTGTATGTATACATAAGTATACACACACAGAAGGGGGCAGGGAGACAGGCAAACAGACAGAGAGGCAGACATACAGAAAAGGAATGCTCTTGTTTGATGAAAAATGTTTCAGTAAAAAAAAAAAACACTTATAGATTGAATTGAAAATTTTCTGATAAATTGTTTACATTAAGCTTATCTAAATTCGCCTGACATTCCTTCACTTATCAGCCGAACAAATTTTTTGCGTACTTATGCGTCTATACATCAGCGTATAGTCGGGGTGTGCCTCATGTTGAAAGGTTTCAGGAACTGTCGTGCGATGATGGATGAGCTCTTGATGTATAAACAGAACGGCGGTGAACAGATTTCTGCACTTCTATAAACCCCCATGAAAATCTCCAGCGGTTAAATAATGACATCAAAGAATGGAAACGAAAAAAACTTAGTGAATTGTTTTTTTGAAAAAACGTTATATATCTTGCTTTGCACATGATTGATTAATTTGTGTTTGAATACGAAGTGCACTTCCAAATGTCATTGTCGCTTTTTATATAAGTACTTGCATTCAAAGAGTTGGGCAATATCTCAATCAGAGGGAACATGGCGCTTAGCCTGCTAATGACATATATTTATAAATATAATTTATTTTGTAAAAAAAAACATTCATATATTTATGAGAAAAATATTAGAAATTTCGTAGTTATTAACCTATAGTTATTATTGTTTCTCGGCATCTATTGTGGAAGACGCATACATTAAAAATAACATGCATATCAGTATTACACTATTTAGTAAAATCATTACATTGTTTAATATTTTTCCAGGAGTAAAAAAATAAAATCTATTTTGATTGTCAGGTTTGTCTTTTCTTCAAAACAATACAATACAATACAATACAATACAATATGATTGATTGATGAATGCTTTTCAGACGAGTGCCAAAGTTCATAGGCTCAAAAATGACTTTTTTTAGTCCAACAGGTGAATTAACACGCTTAAGCAGCATTCTTCCAGCATTTCTAGCTTCCAGCATTTCAAGCTTCCACGTGTCACTATTTTCCATTGCCACAAGACAATTTTTAAAGGCATCCCAACGCAGACATGCATACACACAAACGCACACAGTGCTAGTTGGCTGTTGACCCCGTAAAAAAAGTTAATTCGCTCTTTTGGAGGCCTTGTTTTTAATCCTTCAGGGAGTAAAAATTATATATATATATATATATATATATATATATATATATATATATATATATATATATATATTGGTCCGGTGAATCTGTTTATAAATAATAATATAAATTGATATAATTAATATATTTTTATAATTATAGGGCATATGATTCAAATTCCAATGGGAAATAACCTCAAATTGTTAATAAATTAAAATTTAAAATTAAACTCAAATTAAAAGCGCTTTCAGTAGGCAGGCCATGCAAAATGAGAGAAACTGAACCGATCAGTTAAATGAAAAAAAAAAGAAAATGCTTACGCGTAATAAAACAGCGGCTATAAGAAAAGATAAGATAAAATAAAATATAATAAAAGGGAAGAGAAGGAAATTCATTAATAAATAATAAAAGCGAAGAGAAGGAATTCATTAATAAATGAATAGGGTCAAATAGAAAAAAAAGAAAGAAAATAATTATGGAGAAACAAAGGGAGAGAAACGGAGAGAGATAGAGAGAGAGAGGAAGATTAACTTAGAAGACGTAGTCAATACACCTTTATAAAATAAAGGTATAGGTCGCAAAAATAGGTCAGGACGTGAAAGTAACTCCAGATACATGCATGATCTGAAATTCAAACATTTCACGTCATAATTTTTTAAAATCATTAAATGACTTAAATTAAATTTATTTACTTTATCTTGTGTATCGAGCATTTCTTATTTAGGTGGTATCGTACTAATAGAATATTACTGCCAGTAACTTGTTGTCAAACTTAATATCACAAGTTTCCATACAAGTTGATTCTTAGATAATTTTATTCTGAAGTATATATATATATATATATATATATATATATATATATATATATATATATATATATATATATAGGGTGAGCCAAAATGAAAACGTGTTCTAGCTCTAATTAGGTCCCGTGTTTTTTTGGAATAAAATTAAACTTTGGTTATAACTACTTTATTATATTCAAAATATCACACCAAAACACTAGGGTATTTGACCGTTTTTATGCTGCACTTCTATTTCTTGTTCTCTTTCGGTGGAGGAGAAATCCTTCACGACTGAGACAATTTTTATTTTTGTACCTTTTCTCCACGTTAAAAAAACGACCCTAGTGTCTAACTCTGTCCCGTGGGGAGGCATAGTAAATAGGTACAGCATATATTCTAGATGGTCTCTATTTAGCTTTTGTTTGGGTTTTTTGGTCACATTGTATATATATATATATATATATATATATATATATCTATATATATATATATATATATATATATATATAGAGAGAGAGAGAGAGTGATAGATAGACAAATATGTATGTATATGTATGTATATATATATACATATTTATACATATATCTACATATATAGTTTTACCAAATGTATATATATGTATATATATGTGCATATATATATGTGTTTGTGCATATATATATATATATATATATATATATATATATATATATATGTGCATATATATATATACATATACATATATATATATATATATATATATATATATATATATATATATATACATACATACATACGGTAAAAGTTTTGAAAAAAGACTTCCAGCAGAGTGCTCTATTATTAGGGAAAATTCCGAAAATAAGAGCGTATTATTTATAGTTGTACTTTCAGAAAGATTAGATTAGAGAAGTCACCGGTACTGTTAGTTCAAACATGATAAACAGTAGATCGTTTTGATACCCAAATAAAGCTCTCATCAAGATAAATATCTATTGATGAGAACTTGATATGGCTGTCAAAAAACGGGCCCCTGCTATCTGATTTTAAAGCAACGATACCGAAGACGTATTTCATCTAAACTTCTGAAAAAAATTATGATATATATACATATATCTATATATGTATATATATATATATATATATATACATATATATATATGTGTATGTATATATATATATATTTCTCTCTCTCTTTCTCTCTCTCTCTCTCTCTACATATATATATGTGTGTGTGTGTGTGTGTCTGTAGAATTATATCAGGTTTTTATGAAATTCGTATCTTATCCTTGAGCAATGTCAGTCTAATTAGATCGGTCAATTTAGCTCTCATGGGTATATCATCATATAATAATAAGATCATTCTGATACACCTGATAAGGCATTTAAAAAATAAATGGTTAATCTCTATATAAATAAAATGAACTCATTTTTCCCGTCGGATTTTGACCTTAATAGGATTAAAAATCAAGATATTTCATGCAAATATAATATGCACAAACGGCAGAACGATATCTGAGGTGTGTTATAGGCTTATTATTTCTCAAATTCCTCGATAATCTTAGATTTCTATACTTTTTCTGCTGAGAAGTCACGGCCAAAATCGGTTAAGATCAATGGAAGTGGTAAAATATTTTCTCTCTAATAAATTCCTCCTCCCCCTGCCACCACTTAACACCGTTTGGGGATCGTTCACAAGGAACGGTTGAGAAGAGAACACCGGTTTGGCTTCCTAGTTCTTTCATGTGAAGTTATTTAAAATCACTAAACTAAGCTGCAGTGCTCTGTGGCGTAGTGGTTAGCGTGCTGGACAATTCACATTATATTTTCACGTTCGCGCCGACCTACCGCAGTCGTTTTTTTTTTTTTTTTTTCCTAAACAACTGGAATGGACTTTTCTTGGTGGCCGAACTGTTAACGTTGCAGATGTTTTTTTTTGTTATTTTCACACTTTATTTTCCTACTTTTACTCATGACTCCGGGTTTGATCCTTCCTACTTACCTACCATAACATTTTTTAAAACTCCCCCCCGTCCCGGAAACAAACACTCGGGCAACGCCGGGTACCCCCGCTAGTTTAATATATATTGTTCAGAAATTGTGAGAGAATATTTTTGGGTTGAATTATTTTCCACAGTCGAACCAACGTCGCAGCGCACAAGAGCAAAGAAAACCAACAAACCGGAAGTCTAATGCTCGAGTTTATTCCTTATTGTGACTAATCAGTTAGACTCATCCGTACTCAGGATTTGAACCCCGAAGCTCTTGCATGCTAGACGATCACTCTACCAACTGAGCAAACACGCCATACACGCAAGAATGTCTATTAACTTATACAGATCAAGCAAGCCGCGGCACAGATCCCACAGTGGAAATAACCTACCTCTTATCGAACAAGGGAGGAGTTATCCAACCATCTTTAACCCAAACCGACGTCTCACCAGTAGGAATTTCGAGTTTATAAAATTCCTATACTTCAGGCAGTTCCATTATTATTAATGTTGAAATATTTTTTATAGTTTCATCATATATTATACAAGAGAGAAAAAGGGTTGTAATGAAAATAAGGTTAAAATACATTTCAACATTTTTTTACTCCTTAACTCTTATTCAATGTTTCCAAAAAGAAAAAAAAAATAGACAATAGAGATGTAAAACAAAGGGTATGGTAGAAACAAACTCTATTTAGATGTCTTTGGGTCGACACATTACAATATAAACGTCGGCAATGGGAGAGGGGAGTGATATGGTTTACAAAGTTGTTTAAAAAGATCAGACATTTATGATTGTATAAATGAACCAAAAAGAATAATTTATGTTTTTTTTGGTCACGGTGTTAAACAATATTTCTCCTTCGACGCTAACGTTTATTTTGAAAACGGGCTTTAAAAAGATTTTATTTTCTATTATATATATATATATATATATATATATATATATATATATATATATATATAAGGTCATGTCATATGCTACTGGTACAATGTAACCCAGTACTACCTGCCTCATGTTCGGGTCACCAGCGACTAAACTGATTCCCCTACCAGACTTGTTTGGTGAGGAGGCTGGTTACTCTCCCTGAAGGATTCAAAACAAAAAAACAAGACCTTCCAAAGGGCGAATGAATCCTTTTACGGGGTCAACAGCCAACTAGCACTGTGTATGTTTGTGTGCATGTATGTATGTTTTTGGGATGGAGAGTGTTCCCGTAAGCCGTGCTTAAGCAACCATTCTAGGAGAAGCAAATCTCTGATTTAAAACACCATAAAGCGGGAGACCACTACCCGCATTAAGCTGGTCTGCAGTTTAACTTGTTGCTGGCTATCTTGCTTTTGGTTGTTGCTGGATCTCAACATTTTGAACCGAGAGAGAGACTTAGCTGTCGTACAAAGCTCAGACTCTGTAACCCCATCTGTGTATAGATACTCCCTCAGGCGTTTGTCTATTTAAATGGTCCTGTGGCGATGGACGTCATTTTTGGACTCATGGAATTTAAGTGTCGGAGTGAGTGGCACTCGTCTGACAAGACGTTGCATTCGTATATATATACATATATATATACATATATATATACATATATATATATATATATGTGGTGTGTGTGTGTGCGTGTGTGAGATTGTGTATGGGTGTGTGTATTAATGAAAACAAAGAGGTGCAGTGTTTACCTGATATACACAATAGTAACATTCAAACTCATTATAAATGACACTATTCATATATAGAAAATGTAATCCCAACCGAATTAAAAAATACGTCATAGATTAGAGCTTATATATATATATATATATATATATATATATATGTATATATATATATATATATATATATATATATATATATATATATATATATATATATATATATATATATATATATATATACTAGCTAAAGTACCCGTCGTTGACTGGGTTAAAAAACAGCCTACAGAAAATGGACTCTGATTTATGAAACTATGATAGGAAGGGTCGTAAATTTGGGTTGAATTTGGGGGTATGAAAACCAAAGCAAAATATGATGAAAATAAAAATAAAATAGATAAACCCCATGATTTATTATGCCATAACTGTTCACACTGAAACACTTAGCACGATATTCCGTGGATCTATATTAATATGCATTGTTAAACTTTGTTGCATATTTCCATTCTATGGAGGTCAGGTTCGAACGAACACTCCATAATTTCATTATCCCATATTTCTTCGAACAATAGATATGAAAAGTCTTTATTAAAGGTTGTGCCTATTTCCATTCTATGGATATCAGGCGCGGACGCAGTCCCCGCAATTTTATTATATCATCCCTATTTAAATTAAAACATACATATCAAAGTATTCTTATATACATCTATATCAAAAGCACTTGTAAACGTTTTTTTTTTTTTTTAATTTTTAATTTTTTTATTTGCATACATTGTGGACCAGTTTGCATACTTTGTGGACCAGGAGCGAACGCCGCCGCCACTATTTTAATGAACCACTGTTCTGCCAGATCAAATATACCCATTCCTGTGTCTCCATACATCTTCTATCATTATATGTAATCAGTTTTTCTTTTTAAATAGTCAACCATATAGAAGCCTATTCGTGACCAGACACACAAAAACACACACACACATTCAGCTTTATATTATAGAAGTGTGTGTGTGTGTGTGTGTGTGTGTGTGTATAGCAGAATTCTTTACCTTAGTCAGATGGTAGGAATATTAAGTTTTCATCTTTTAGATGTTTTAGGGTGCGTAGTTGGTTTTAATGAGGTTGCGTGTTTTGTTAGATTGTTTACGGTGGATTATTTCTTCTGTTTTGTCTAAGTTTTGTTAGTCTAAAATCTTGTTTGGGATTGTCTGGAGGTGGGTGCAATGTGTTAAATGTAAGAGAAGGTGATGTTTTATTCACGCTTAAACAATACGTGCAATGTGAGTTGTGTTTGAAGGAAGAAAACTAGTTCAGGTGACATGCTGCTCTGCAGAATTGTGTTTCGATTTATAGTTGAAATCTGTCATTTATTTTCTGCTTTGTCATGAACTTAGGGCCAAGCCTGAAAATTCGATTTCGTTAGATCTCAGGGTATGGTAAGTCTGTAAAGTGATTTATTTATACGTTTCTTGTTGACGCCACTGTTGTTGTTTTTGTTGGCTCATTTATTACCGGCAGTGTTGTTCTTACTGAGAAGTCAGTTAAATTTCTTAAGTTTTTCTTTTGTTATTATTATGAAGAATTTTATAATCATATTTTTTGTTTTATATATATATATATATATATATATATATATATATATATATATATATATATATATATATATATATATATATTTGGTACTCATACAGAGAGTGGACCGTGTTGAAATAATAACGTTATTATTTAAAAAAAAAATTCTTAACATAGGGAGGGAAGGGTGTTTTGTACCTATTCTGTTCTTTTACCTTCCAATTAAATACAGAAAACATACAATAAAAAATTAATTAAATTTGGGCATACAATTAAACAATATATTTTTTAGATAAATAATGTTAAAGATTTTTTGGTCAATGTTAAGTTTCTTTCCAACTCCTCAAACAACTTTTAAATGACGACTTTTATAGGTTTTCGGTGTTTTTTTTTGTTTTTTTTTACAAGGTTGTCACCACTTATCAGGGCCCGGAAGCCACTCGGGGGTAAGGGTTATTTCGTGTACAGTAGTTTAATGTTGAGATTTAATAAAGTCTCTACGTAAGGTGGCGGTTCGTCAGGAATTTGTTTATGTTGGAGTTGAAAACATCCAAGTTGTTGTCAGGTGGGAAACAAGCAGACGGAACCGAGTTCCACAGGTGTGCACTTCTTAGAAAGAAGTTTTGTTCATGGGATCTACGTTTTAGTTTTGGCACAGATAAAGAGTGGGGAAATTTTTTGACAGTGGTTTCAGTTAGACGGGTATTTTTCGTGAAAGGTCAGCGAGGGGAGACCAGGGATTGAGCTCAGACTGCTTCATTCACGGTACTGTTTCATAAATGAGGTATAAATATAACGGATATAGCCAAAATATCGACAAAGACTATCCAAATAAAATCAAGTGCAGTACAAAGCGGGTATGTGCAAATTTTAATATATGTGTGTGTATGTGTGTGTGTGGCCGAATGCATTATATTTTTTAAATAAGTAAATGTATATTTTAATGTTGTCTAAAATATGTTTTTTTTTCGAAGTTGGTTTTTGTAACATTTTTACAGTTACATGCATAACACCATTTTATATTATTGTTCATATTCAGAACAAGATTCTGTTTTTTAATTATTTATCAAAAATATACGAACGCAGTTCGATATCTTTTTATGAAGAACATGTCTATTGAATAAAGATCAATAATGTTTTCGGTTATCATTAGAAACTACATTTTTTAACAATTTAGTAACTCCGACTAGGTATTTGTTTCATAAAGAAAACTGGAATGTTAGTTTTCCTACATTTATAAATACAAAATCGTAACGAATTTTTTCATTTATGAAAATGTGATTTATAGGTTTGCTTATGTAATCCGTTTCATTAGGGAAAAATAACTATGTCTTTCTGTGTTTGTGGTTTCTTGACCAATCAGTTTCACGAAGAAATTCGGAAAAATCTTTTCCCCTTTTTTATCTTCTGCTCGAATAAATTAAAAGCTATTGTAAATGTAAGTGTACTATTAACGGAACTAATGCATTCGTGACCTAAACGTGTAATAGTTTGTTGCAGATATTGACGGTGTGAGATTATAATTCGTAATTGACATCCTCAATTCATAAAAAAGACAAATCAACATTAATCAGCCCCTATTCAAAATTTACGAAGTAGATGCAGTTGATGCTAGAAGAATAAGAATTTAAAATTGCGACAGAGATGTGACTGACAAAACGCGCTCGGGATATTTACAACCGAGGAATCGTTACTGCTGTCAAACCTATATTGAGAAACGCCGAAATAAAGTATAGAGCCTAAAAATCGATGGTCTTAATGATATGACTGCTTCCACAGTAACAGCTCAACGTTGCATGGATCGAGTTAAACACATAACAAAGTTTAATTTTTGAACGACACTCGTTATTTAAAATCCAGAATTAGTTCTAATGCATTAGACAATATAATTAATCTTTTCATAAATGGCACGTTTTAATCATGACTCGTGAAACAGATTGTATAAGGACAACAATGACTAGCAGTGCCTTTCCCACCAAAACCGACAAAAATAACGATTCTAACATTATATATACGACGTAGCGTCTCAGTCACATGATGAACAAGTATTCAGAAACCGTTCCTTTCATCAGTATTCATAATGAAATCTCATTTGTTATTGAAACACAATGGAACAAGTTTCGTTCAATTTTGTCAGCTCGCATTGATCCATGCAATGAAAGTCATATTTCTTCTTCTCTGTTATAGATATTCGATATTGATAACTTATCAACGCCACGTATCACCTAATTCAATGATCGCATTTCTGTTCCAAGGTAATGAACTTATTAAAAAGGTGAACGAATTTGGCTGACCAACTCAGCCTTGTTATAAAAATGAACAATACATTTTCTCTCTATAAAATATGGGGGTCATATATATATATATATATGTATATATATATATATATATATACACACATATATATATATAGTGTATGCGTTATATACAGTTTTATGAGTTGAAGGTTTTCTAGTTCGAACATATAATGGCATTCCTCTGAAATTTATGACACTTTTTGCTTGCTCACCCTCAAGAGTGTTAATTTTTGTTTATAAGTGGTGGGTTAGCGTATATTTTGGCGACATGAGATCATTACCTCAAGTAGCATCTCTACAATTGCGCGTCGAATTAGAATATGTTTAATATGATACAGTTTTTGAAGGCATCACGGAATAACTTACGTATCCATATACAATTATATATGTACATATATATGAATATATATAATTAAATAAATAAATAAATATATATATATATATATATATATATATATATATACGCCTAGATATAGTAAAAGGACAAAATAAAATCCTCACTGAACGAACTTATGCAAGTTTTGAACACCTTTGCAGTCACATTCAGTCGCTATAGTAAAATACTACATTATATCCTATGATCACCATCACAACACCATAACAATCGTAACATTTTGGAGGAAGGCTATTTATTTTCCCCTATAAACATTTAGTCCTACCACCGCCACCCTTCGACCTCGGAAAGAAATATAGAAGGTTAACAGATTCTACCGCTTCACCGTTCGTAACTGCTTAATAGATAAACAGATACATCATTAACTTTCCCTCCGAAAAATAAAAAAAATAAATGAAAAAATCGCTCTCCAGAATTCCGCTGTATCTGACTGGTGGTCAGCTAATTCGATCATTCCAGAATTAAATCATTAAAACGAACACTTCACTATGGAACATTATAGTATGGCGTCGTTACGAAATACATTCATGCATCATTTACGATTAATAGACACTTAATTTCCAACATATCAGAACGGCTAATGAATTGCGCACCACTTTCCTGTAAGTGTATAGTTTTCAAAAACCATACACATACGTACAGTGATTCCTCCTTTAGTCGGTGACTATATCAGTCGAAGTTTAATGATAAATATTTACTTTGTTTCTATGTTTTTATTTTCCTATACTCATTAGCTGGTTCTTCCTCGGTTAAAATCTCCTTTCTACGTGATCCTCGCTCGGCGACGCCTGGCGAAGGACAAAAGCTGCCGTATTCTTCCCGATCGAACGATTGCCATTAACCAAAACGACCATGAAAACAACCTACTCTAAGCATTTCATATGTTTCACTATTTTTATTTAGCCAGAAACACAACCTCCCATATTAAAATCATATATTTACTACTTTTACATATTTATTTTCTTCCTTCTGTTGTTGGCTTTCGTTTTGTAGTTTGTTTGTTTTTGTTTACATTTATCCCTTTCCCCAATTTTCTTTTATTATACGAGTTATATAGGTTTCGAGAACGCTGATTAAAAAAATCTCATTTAGATTTAGCGGAGACAATTATTCTTCGATGTATATGTGGCACTAATTCTCAGTGCCACGGTGGCTAACAAACTCTTCAGCATAACCGGGTGGTGATTGTGCCATAAGCAGAAGGTTACACAGTAATGCAACCCCAGAATTCCCTTTCCTTGATCGGTTTCTTTTTGGTTCGGACAACATGGGGAAAGCACGCATATTTCTGTCTCTCTTTAAATGAGAGGGGTACTCCCTCAACATTAGTAAAACATAGTTAGTTTAATAATTGTAGGATATGTTTTGAACGCTACTAACTCAATTTTATTCACTACAGTTTGCAATTTGGAGACGGAATTGTTTTTGTTGAGATATGTGATTTCAATTTTAATCATGCTTTTTATTTTAGATTTAAAATATTAATAATCCATTTTATTTCAGTATTTAAATTTGTGTATTTCTGTTTTATTAAATGCTAGCTTTTTACTCGTCCAATACCGGCTTCCATCTTATCTCGAAATTACTTATAACGTCACCAACTTTTCGGAAGAACCCCCTCACATCCGCCTTTTCTTTTACATCGTAAGCTTCTTAAAACGTGACTAGCTTAAGTTCAGAATAAAATCACGCTTTCTTTTAACGGTTAATTTAAAAAAAAATGTTTTGAACGCTACTAACTCAATTTTATTCACTACAGTTTGCAATTTGGAGACGGAATTGTTTTTGTTGAGATAAGTGATTTCAATTTTAATCATGCTTTTTATTTTCGATTTAAAATATTAATAACTCCATTTTATTTCAGTATTTAAATTTGTGTATTTCTGTTTTATTAAATGCTAGCTTTTTTTTCTTTTTTTTTCTCGTACATAAATGTTTATTTATCAACCGAGTTGATTGCAAAAATAGATTACGAATTGTACTCATTTTAAGTTCGTGTGAGGGGAATTTATCACCATACTTTCCCTTAAACACGTCCGTTGGACTTTTATTAAGTACAATACTTAATAGTTTTTTTTTAATGGAGAGTAGAAAACGCATTGTGGATGCGTTATCGGCAGCTCCTGTTACTCTCGCTTCTTCTTATTTGTCCCTCAGTCCTCATTTTTTAATGAGTGATTTTTCTGACAAGGGGAGAAGAAAAAGCTGTTTTCTAGGTTGGCAGTATTTTGTGCGAACAGTTGGCTGAGATGGCGGAAATTTTCTGTTTCTATGTCTATCATTGTAGCCATGTCACTAGTAAGGGTGCTGGAGGTAAACGTTTTGTCTGGGCTGACGTTATCCGCCTGATAGTCAGGGACCCGAACCTTGGATTAACCACTAAGGAGGCTGTCCTATCAGCAGGTGCAAAGTACTGGGGCTGCTGTATTGCCATTTGGTGAATGGATTCTGGACCATGCAGTAGCTTCTGGTGGGGCCTCTCGATGCCATACTAGTGGGTAATTGTTACGGCTTTACCTTATCATTAGCTACAAAAAAAAATTCTTCGTTTCTTTTTCTCTCTTCGTTTCCCCTCTCTGTCCTGCTCTAAGTAAATCTGACGACCTAGTCCACAAATTTCAAAATTTCATCATGACAAGTTTCAAGAAACAATACACGATTAAACCCGGTTCTCCAACTTCCAACGTAGACCCCTACTACCATGTCTCCTTCTCCAACATCAGGGGTCTACGTTCTAACCTTCCAGAGGTTGAAACCCAATTACAGGAGACTAAACCTGACCTTTTATTTTTAAGTGAAACTGGCATTGGACAGGCTATTTCCCTAGAAGAGTTCGCAATTAAAGGATACTCTAACTTAACCTCTAAATCTGACCCCCAAGATCGCCATGCGCATGGAATATGTGCCTATATTAAAGATAGCTTTCCATGTGGTAGGGACATCTCCAGGGAAGATCCTAACTTACCCTATATGTGCTTCCGGGTTGCTTTAGCTCACACTACGGCATTTTTATTTACTCTCCATCGCCCCCACAACAGCGGAGTTACTATATTTAAAAGCATATCTGAGAACATTGACCAAATCCAATCTGCTTATCCTTCAGCTAACATTAACGTATGTGGAGATTTCAATGTTCACAACGTCGAATGGTTGACCCACTCAAACAAGACCGATGATGAGGGGAGGTTCTGTCATGATTTCTCCATTGCCTATGACCTCACTCAGATTGTTAAGGAACCCACCCGTGTGCCCGACAATGACGGCCAGTATGCGAGCCTACTAGACCATTTTCTCTCAACTTGCCCTGAACTATGTTCAGTTTCTGTTCTGTCGCCTCTTTGATCTTCCGACCACTCTGTTGTATCAATTAAGATAAAAATAAAATGTAATAAGTCCCCAGACGTACCTCTCCATCGTACAGTATATCGATACACTAAGGCTGACTGGGATAGCTTCCGTACATTTATAACTGATCTACCTCTGCATTCTATATTTAAAAAGGATGTGTCCTCTATAGTATTAGACCTGACGGAATGGTTAATTGTAGGTATTGATCGTTTTATACCCTCGAAAAAGTTTCAGCAAAAACCTAAAAGCTAGCCATGGTTCTCTCCAGAATGTGCTGCTGCCATTGCGCACAGAAATCACTTTTTCCACTGTTTCCAACGTAATAGATGTATGGAAACTAAAGCCGCTTTCAGGACTGCCAGCAACCATTGTAAGAATGTAATAAAGAGCGCAAGATGGTTGTATGCTCAATCTGTTAAGTCCAAAGTAGCTGAGCAGCGGCTTGGTTCCCACCAGATCTGGCAAATAGCAAACAGAATTCTGAACAGAAGTGTGCGCTCCATTCCAACTATCATCAATGGACCTGAGGTAATCTCGTCAGCATCAGACAAAGCCAAACTCTTTGTCAAGAACTTTGCAGCTAATTCTACCTTTTGCGACCAAGGCCGCCAACCCCCAATATTTCCTCCTGTATCTGAAAACACACTATGTGATATACGTATATGTGTGCGTGATGTTGCCAAGCTAATCAAAAACCTTGATTCCCGTAAAGCAACTGGCCCTGACGGTATTCCAATTATAGTACTCAAAAAACTTCAACCTGAACTAGCGCCCATATTTACAAAACTATTTAAACGTTGTCTTAAGGAGAATAGTTTCCCATCTCACTGGAAAATTTCATCTGTATGCCCTGTATTTAAGAATTAAGGTGATCGCTCATCCCTCTCTCAGTACAGGGCAATAAGTCTCCTGTGCGTCATGAGTAAGTTGCTGGAATCTGTGTTAAATATAGAAGTAATCAACCATCTCCACAAAAATAACCTTCTTAGTGACACTCAATATTGTTTCCGTTCTGCTAGATCTACAGCAGATGCGCTTACAGTTATATCTCATAGGATTAGCAAATCTCTCGACGGAGGCAACCTTTCTAGGGCAATTGCTCTTGACATATCTAAAGCCTTTGATAGGGTATGGCACAAAGGTTTACTTCATAAGATCTCTAGCTATGGTATTGCTGGAAATGTCTTTTCAATTATTAAATCATTTCTTTCCGATAGGTTCCTAAGAGTAGTAGTTGAGGGGCAAAAATCAGAAGCTCACAGTATTAATGCCGGTGTCCCTCAGGGGTCCATCCTGGGCCCAACTCTTTTCCTGATCTACATAAATGATCTTCCAAATCACATCCTTACATCATTTGTAGACATCTATGCTGACGACACTACCATTACAGTTTTTAAACGACCAAGTTCTCTCCAATTCTCTCTCCTCTGATCTTGAGCACGTAGTACAATGGGGTAAAGAATGGCTGGTTACTTTTAATGCATCTAAAACCAAGCTTCTCTCTTTACATCATCAACATTCTGATCAACATCTGACATCAATTGAAATGAATGGCTCTCGTCTTCAGAGGCCTCAAGTTTTGACAAACTTCTTGGCTTTACCATTACTCCTGATCTTAAATGGACCACGATCATCAAATCTGTTGCCAAGGCCGCTGGAAAAATGGTGGGATCTTTCTATCGATCCGGTAGATATCTCACTGCTAATGCTATTCTCTATCTATATAAGAGCCAGGTACGTCCAAGGATGGAATACTGTTGCCACATCTGGGCAGGAGCTGCTAGAAAGGACTTGGCCTGCCTTGATAGAGTTCAAAATAGACTTCGTAGCCTCGTAGGAGATGTCCTTTTCTCTTCCTTGCAACCTTTATCTCACAGAAGAGATGTTGCGAGTTTGTCTCTGATGTATCGTTATTTTCATGGAAAGTGTTCGACTGAGCTTCAATCTATTGTCCCCCCTCTCAAAACTTTCAGAAGAAACACTCGTCTAGCTGTAAACACTATCAATAATTCCCCCCACTCTTTATCTGTGCCTAAACCTAAACGTAGATTCCATGAACAAAGCTTTTTTATAAGAACTGCACGCCTGTGGAATTGTCTTCCGTTTTCCTGCTTTCCGGCTAACTACAATATGGTTGTCTTCAAGTCTATTGTAAATAAGTTCTTGATGAGCCGTTCCATATAAGTTATCAAATTTAACAAATTTTCATTACTAATGATTATTATATTGTCCAATTTCTACTGTACACTCTTTAACCCTTATCCTTGAGTGCCCTCTTGGCCTTGATAATTAGTTGATACCTATGAAAAAAAAAGAAAAAGTCCAATGTGAACAAGTTCTAATTGAATCGTCCCCCTAAGTAATCCAAGTTTCAAAATTCCCACTGTTTACTATGCTAAAATCACAATGACTAATGTATACCTATTAACCCTTATCCTCGAGTGGCCTCTGGACCTTGATAAGTGGTGACACCCTTGTAAAAAAAATATGTAAATTGTATATTGTATTGTAATATAGTTTTTGCAAAATAAATAGTTAAGATTATATATTTGCAATTGTTTTGCGTGCCGTTTTTTTTTTGTGTCTGCCATAAATTTATTCATTAAAGAATGAAGTTGCTTTGAGGAAAAGGAAAACTCGAACACGAATGCCACCAAAGGTAAATATGTTTTCTTAGAGAGGAAGGAGCCACACAACCACATCCAACATCTCAGGTATGAGTTTCTTCTTGATACACACACCCTAATGACTGTCCCATCTCCACATCTTCATGGGACTGTGTCTAAGACATTTAATGTAACACATGAAGCCGAGCATACGCCAGTGGGCGGCTGATCGTGTTATAAATGATGCATTATGACCCGGACATATTATTTTCTAGCATGAAAATAATTTCGACCCTTCTAGTTGTTTTTTTTTTACACAGTGGTAACCACTTATCAAGGCCCGGAAGCCACTCAGGGAGAAGGGTTAAGTCGATTACGGCACCATATATTATAAATGTTTGGTTCAGACGAAAGACTGACTCCCAAAAAAATCCACGGCATAATCAAAATAAAAAAATCTAGCCAAATAGATAATCAAGGTCCACGATCTTAAAAACTGTACAGAACTTTAAAAACAAAAGACTTATGAAAATGGCAGAAGAATAGACTCGTACGCGCCAACGCAAATAAAAGAATGCACTCAGACAATTCTGAACTTCAAAAAAAATTGTTTTGGAGCAGCAAAAATTTACATACAAAACATCGATAAAAAGTGCACCCTTTCTACATCCAAACAAAATAACCCTTCGAGAAGACAACACACACAGAGACGAAAAATATATCTCTAAAATATGCAAAGAGGTATATGTATAACTTTCTCTGTCACACTGTATTTATCTCCATATATATGCATGTGTGCATATATATATATACATATATATGTGGGGGTGTGTCTATGCGTTTTTAATGCATGAAAGAAAAAGAACATTAATCCTTCAGACACTATGCTCGAAAAATCTCGACATCTTGCTGCCCAAGTCCCTACACAGTACCCCTGATATCTATGTCCCTGAGAGTAACCACATACAACAAAGTTGCAATGTGCTTTGTTTGGGGTGAAAATGTAATAAAAAACATAAAAAATTTAAAAGAAAGAAAAAAAGAATTTCTAGCAATTTTAATCAAATCATTATTTCAGGGTTAAAAAGTATAAGACTTTTGTTAATTGTTTTTGTACTTGCAAATCTCAGAACTTTATAAAATGTTAATGACTTTTTCAATTAAGATTTAAAAAAAAAGAACTCTGGTTCAACACTTTATTTTATTAACCTTAATCTAACTTGACTTGTCCTGTTTCAGGTTAGATAACAATTAACCTTGTAACATAGGGGAAGTTTTGATTTGACAGTGGTTTTGTTTCAGTATCAGTAGATTTTTTATTGATTTTTTGTCTGTTAAAAAAGAAGAAATAAATGTTATTTATTAAAAAAAATGGATTAAAACAATAGCACTTATGTAAAAGTGTGTTGGGTGGCATGGTTGGGTCTCACCGTTGCAATGATGTAAGTGGAGGTGTGGTGGAACCATGCTACCTTCCTCTCTCTCGCTCCCTTTTTTAGATGCCTCCCATTCTTTTACCCTTTGAAAGTGTTTACCCTTTGAAAGCAGTGATTTTTAAAATTTTCGATGTTTTTTTTTAGTTATTACGTAATGTGCAATTCTATTTTTGGAAGATAGTGAAGGTCTCGCTTCCGCCTCGCCATCTCTTCTCTTGCATTTTGGTGATTGTATAACTAAACCTATATGGCGGATTGCAAGAGAGCATATAATAATGAATTAACTTAAAAAATGTTACCAAGGTTAAAGAACAAAATTACGTATAATTCATTAAAATTATTTAATGATGTATTCAATTGCTTTAAATTATAAATAAGAGACAATTATACGAGCATAGCACTTAAAGTACTTTTCTGGTATCTTCAAGTAATTTGCAAAACCCAATTGTTACATAATTGCGTGAATTTTTGAAGAGTTCTCTGAAATTTTCATAGTTTTTAAAGAATAATTATGCTATTACATTTCAAATATTATGTGGATTTTTATAATTTCTAAAGGAATATTATTTAACCTGTAAAATATTCCTGCATTCTTGAATATCGTTGGGGAAGAATTATTCGGGCGAATTCTTTAATTGAAGATTTATTTCAAATTGGGGCGTATGATAAAGGTCGCTGAACTGTTAATAGGGAGTATTTTCTCAAAAATTAAATTAATTATTAAGAAAAGAAAATCCTCCGTTTAGAATGATCTCTTATTCATTGAAACTTGAATTTTCTCAAACTGTTAAGTTATGCAGCACGGGGCATTAACTAATATAACTCCCAGCTGTGGTGGGAATGGTGTAAATCGAAATAATCTTTATGGGTGATCTTTTAGAAAAAGGATTGATTTTAAATAATAAATTAATTATATTGAAAAAAGTTAATTAATGAGAAGGGTTTCTAAATTTGAAATGACCTTGATAATGGTCTATCAGGATAAACTATCTTTAAGAATAAATTAAATAACTTTAAATTTCATTGAATTAAAAAAACCCTAATTACGAAATGGAAAAGGACCTTGGAAAGTCTCTTAATTTGATTGTGACGGGTAAATTGAGTCAAAACAAATTTTCTTCGATCTTTTAAGAAGAATAATTTTAAGGATTTACCAAATGCTTTAAATAAACTTTGAATTGCATTGTTAAAATAGGGTTGATTCGAAATTCATGATCTTTTAAGAAGAAGATTGCTTTTAATAATAAATTAATTATTTTGGAAAGAAGTAACTAACTTAAAATGTTTTTAAATTCGAAAATCGATTTTACGATGAACAAAATGTTTGGAGTAATTTTGGAATTCCATTGTAACAAGTAGGTTGATTCGAAATTTATGATCTTTTAAGAAGATTAATTTTAATAATGAACCAAATGTTCGGAATACTTCTGGAATTTCATTGTGGAGAGTGGGTTGATTCAAAATGTATGATCTTTTAAGAAGAAAATTACTTTTAATAATAAATGAATTACTTTGGAAATAAGTAACTAACGTAAAATGTTTCTAAATTCGAAATTGTAAATGGTCCTTTGGGACAAAATATGGATTTAAACGAGGAACCAAATACTTGAAATAATTTTTAAATTTTGGAATGAAATATTAATGATATTTTGTATATTTTTAAATGCCCCCTGAAATCTGGGAAAAAAGTTAATTATGAATGAAATAACTCGAACTGCGTTTGCATTGTGTGAATTAATTCTAATTGTGACTAAAGTCCTCTTAAATGATTTTTAAAAATGTTTTTTAAGAAAACAAAACGAATTTTTAACACCCTATTTCAGTGATTCGATGTATATTTGGGATCTGAATCATTTTTTTTGTAACGAATTTTGCCCTAATTGAGTAATTCAACTCATGAAGGCTGATTGCCCTTCTTTAATTAATCCTTGAATAATTAATCATTATTCTGTGGTGGATTGTTTCTATTAGTCGTTCGACGGCAGACTCATTTCTCTAACAGAATTAAATCGGATTAGGACCTCTGACGACGGAGGTTTAACTAAATCCATATAGATCGATGTGATGAGGCCATGTAACTCCGACTTATTAAAATAAACTAAAGTGATTGCCGAAGGGAGAAATACACCCAGTAGTAGTAGTAGACATTTTAATGTGTTTTTGTCTATTACAAGAGTAACTTGACGTTGTAATCGGCGTGATCATAAAAATTGAGATGAAGGCACGTAACTCCGGTTCATTATAATAAACCGAATCATAAGTTGATGCAGAATAACCTGAAACATATATATGTCGGCGTGATGAACTCACGTAAAATCCGGCTTGCTTAAAATGCATTATACCTGTTGCTGAAGAGAGCGAAAATTCAGTAGCTGAAATCATGAGGACGTGTGTGGTGTAATATTATGCTAGGAGGTTGAAATTCCTCCGCCATTTTTTTCTTCAGTGCATGGATAGAGCGCAAGGATGATTACCCTCCAGAGGCATGGGGGAAGGAATATATTGGTTCACTGAGTTATTAATCGCCAACGCACCATCCGCGGAAAATTAGAGACATCTAAAATGTATGAATACTCATAAATATTAGATTGCATATGGACATAATGTGGAATTTTAACTAACGGGTGCTAACACCCTCTTTACCATGACCAGCTGGTGATTTAACCTTAAGCAGAAGGATACACAGTAACGCAATCCAAGAATTCCCTTTCCTCGACCGGCCTCTTTTCGTCCGGACATGGGGTAAGGACGCATATTTCTGTCTCTCTGTAAACGAGGGTGCACCCCCTCCCTCTCAACACTAGTTAAGCATAGTTAGTTTAATACTTGTAGTATATGTAAATTATATATTGTATTGTAATATATTTTTTTGTAAAATAAATAGTTAAGATTATATAATATATTTGAAATTGTGCCGCGGGTCGTTTTTTGTGTCTGCCATAAATTTCTTCATTAAATAATTCCTGAGAAAAAAGGAAGATCTCGACCAGAATGCAACGAATGCAAAGGTCAAGGCGTTTCCTGGGAGAAGAAGTAGCAACACAGCCACACGCAACATCTCAGTTCTGAGTTCCTTCTTGATACAGATATCCTAATGACTGACTCATCTCCACATCTTCATAGGACCGTTTCTAAGAAAGCTAGTGTAAAACATGTAGCTGGTCATACGCCAGTGACCGGCTGATATTGTTATATCTAAATACATCTGTATAATCCACTGTGATTCACTGTCGGCTATGTTTGTATGCCCGTGCCGTAAAGAAATATAAATTTCTGCTATTAACACTGCTATATAGAGGAATCACATTCACTTCCATTTACAACTTAGTTGACATCCAACGGCAACCGAATGATGAGGACGGCTTGCGGAATGACACACCCAGCATACATATCCTAAAAACGACTTTCTACATAGGAAGAACTTATTGCGAAATCAGTTTTAAACATGGGAAGATGGGGGTGGTTATAGTCGTACAAAAAAACCCGCTTTCCCTTTTTTTCTTCTAGCAATTGTTGACCGTCTCGTAGTTTAACTACTGGTTATTTTACAAACTTCATTACGTTAAAGCAATTATTGCAACTTGTTTTTAACAATTGAAAATGTTACCATATATTAATTAGTAAAAATAAACAATACATGCTTTACCACATGATATAATTCTGTTAAAACATATGCAGCTCCTTTGTAGTCTTGATAACCGATAAATATTATAAAAAATAAATATTGGTGATTATAATTTTTATAGGGGCAGCTCTAATAAAAGGTTTTAAGAAAATTGGCATTTAAAAACACATTGCGAAATCTCCGCTTGCGCTCACAGAACTAATATAAAATGTAATCAAACACATATCGATCTTTCCTTGCTCAGCTGGAACTCTCTAGAAATGTAAACACAGTATAATACCAACACGCTTCTACCACCTCTAATAAATGCTTTCTTTAGAATCAGCAAGCCAGATATTTTCAATTCGGGGAGGGCAACCAGTTTAGTTTGTTTTTCCTCGATGACAAGGGGCAACAACAAGCACGTGTTAATCTTTTCGGTGAGGTAATTTACCGATTCTGTTCCAGAGATTTCATGCTTCCACAGGACAACGCCGGTTAACAGATACTACTTTATATTCATATATATATATATATATATATATATATATTTATATATATTTATATATATATATATTATATAAAAATGTAATTTTTGGTTCGTTCAAAGTCTATAGAACCATATTTCTACATTACCAATTCAATTGAAATTTTCAGAAAATCTATTTTTAAAGTCAAAGAATGTTTGCATGTTATTGAAATAATTTAACATTGCGAATTATATAAATATTAAATTATATATGAAAATATTTTTTGTAACTGCGAGATTGTCCCCATTTCATTTCCGGTAGAAATGAGCCTTTCAGTTATTGAGATATCTGTTATTTGTATTAATATTTATGATACTTATTCAGAGAGTGACCCGTGCTGAAATAATAACGTTATTATTTAAAAGCCATTCTTAACATGGGGAGGTGTTTTTTGTACCTATTCTGTACTTTAACCTTACAATTGAATAAAAAAAACATATCGTTAAACTTCAATTAACCGTGGAAATAAGATTTAAAAAATAGCGCGGATCACTCTCTGCATTTTTCATTTTATTATTCTTAAAGAGTAAAACTTTTCTTATTCATGAAAAGAGTTACGCCTACGTAAATTAATAAATACATGTTTGTACACGTGACAAATTATCAATAAATTGTTTAGTTACTTTTTTAAAATTATTTATGAAAAGAGTTAACGTAAATAATCTTTGTAAAAGTAAGTGCAAAAGTGCCGCAGTTTTACTCCCATGCGTAATTTCTATACTTATAGGTTTTTGGAAATATTTTTTCACTGGCTTATTATCGATTGGACACTAATTAAACAGATTATTAAAAAAATGTAAACAATAAATCATTATTTTTTTACATTTGAAAGTGGTGCTCACTTTTTAGTTACAACGTTCTGATAAATCAGTCACCAATTTTGTAAACAATAAAAACGCGGTATATCAAAACCATAGAAAGTAAAAATAATATGAGTCTCTACCGCTTTTGTAAGTCAGAAATATATTTGTTTCTCAAAGAAAAAAAAATAGATTGCACATGACTTTGTTATTGTTTTTATGAAAATAAAGTTTAGATTTAATTTTTTTTGTACTTATTTAGTAAAAAGTCAGTTTGTGGGTGTTTTTTGTTTTAAATAATTTGTTTTTAGGCAAGGTGAGGTTTTTTTTTAACTTTTGTTTTTTTTAATTTTTTTTAAATATTATAAATTTCACTAACATGCTGGAGTAATGTTGATGCTAATGAAGAGAGTGATCCGCGCTATTTTTTAACAATCGTATTGCCACATTTAATTAAAGTTTTATGATATGTTTTTTTATTCAATTGTAAAGGTAAAGTACAGAATAGGTACAAAACACCCTCCCCTCCCAATGTTAAGAATATCTTTTAAAATACTGCCATTATTATATCAGCACGGATCACTCTCCGCATGAGTACCGAAATGTTTAATAATTTGGTATTTTTTTAGATTAGGTCCACCTCCACAATTGTCCTTTAAATGAAGACATTTATATATTTTCGAGTATGCTGACTACGGAAATCGCATTGAAATTTTGCGGAAATCAGTAGTTATCAATATATAAAAGTTGTATTATGCATTGTATTCTTTGGCGGCCAGCTTTTTTACGCGCGCAGGCGCCATAAACAAATACACGCACGTAAATAAGATGGCCGCCATAGATTACAATACATAATACAACTTTTTATATCTTGATAACTACTTATTTCTGCAAAATTTCAATGCGAGTGTCGTATTCAGCATAGTCAAAAACTATTACAAGTCGTCATTTGAAAGAAAATTGAGGAGGTGGACATAATCTAAAAATTTACCAATAATTTTCCATACCGTACGCCTCCCGATACATTGCTTCATCAACATGCGACAATTTTATATCTCCCGAAGACACTTCCGTATTTAGCCAAAAAAAACAAAAAAAAATGGGTGACCGATTTACCAGAAAGTGGTAACTAAAAAGTGAGTACCCCTTTCAAATGTTGAAATGATTTTTTTTTCAATTTTTTTTTTCATAATCTGGTTAGTGTTAAATCAATAATAATCCAGTGAAAAAATTTCAAAAACCTATCAGTATAGAAATTCGCGTCGGGGTTATGGTTGTATAACTCCGCCACGTAAGTAAATAAATAAAAAAATGTTACGTGCACATGCGTTAGCCTTGACTAGGTGGCACTAAGGGAACGGTCATTAAATAATTTTGCGGGTCGCCATGGAAATCAACGCCCAATGAGTACCAAAATAGTTTTCATGATATGAAGAAATTTTTTTTCGAAAAGTGGGTTATCACTTTTCCATCTAAATTTAACTTAAAATGAGCACCCACTTTCTGCCCACCCGGGGAAGGGGCATTTATTTTCGTGTTTATTGGCTTAAAGGTTTTTGGACAAGGCAGTTTGGTACGCGAGTGCATATTTAACAGTTTTCGTTTATGCTCACGCGTAGCATAAACAAAGGCTACGTCTGTGAAATGGAAACTAGTCCCAGAGTTCAGGGGTTTTTACCATGCAAAATGAAATCAAACAAAAAAATTTTAGCCAAGAAACACACAGAAAAATGAAAAAAAAACATAGCATCCATTTTTTTCTATCGAATTCATTTGTTGTTTTTATTGAAAACTATTTCCCCCCGGATTTTTTATATACTTTTCCATTAAGGGCCGTGCGTCTCACGTTCGTATATAACAAACTTTTTTTGTAGACTTCGGTGTGCTAAAAACGAATCTGCAAACCGTTTCCGTTGCAAAAAAAAATAGTTTTTATGATATGAAGAAATTACTTTTTCGAAAAGTGGGCGATAGCTTTTCCATGTAAATTTAACTTAAAATGAGCACCCACTTTCTAGCCACTGAGAGAGGGGGGTTTTTTCCCATGTTTATTGGCTAAACAGCTTTCGTTTATGCTCACGCATAGCGTAAACGAAGGATACGGCTGTGAAAGAGAAAATAGTCCCAGATTCAGGAGTTATTACCAAGCAAATAAAATCAAACAAAAAACTTTTTAGCCAAGAAACACACAGAAAAAACCCTCTCTCAGGTGGTCAGAAAGTGGGTGCTCATTCTAAGTTAAATTTACATTGACAAGTGATCACCCACTTTTCGAAAACGTGATTTCATGAATATCATGAAAACTTTCTATTTGCTACGGAAACAGTTTGCAGATTCGTTTTTAGCACACCAAAATCTACAATAAAATATTTCGTTATATACGAACGTGAAAGGGGCCTTAAAGTAAAATAATACCGGATTTTTTGGAGCAGATTTGCCGTTTAGTTGTATAATTATATATATATATATATATATATATATATATATATATATATATATATATATATATATATATATATATAATTACTAATGAAATAATATATACAAGACCTCTATTGTCCTCATAAGTGTCATTACTCCAACAAAAGGTTCCCTACATTTTCATAAGCTTCTTATAATCTCTTTCTTTCTCTCTCTCTCTCTCTCTCTCTCTCTGTCCCTCCCTCTGTAATTATATATATATATTTATATACATTTCAATGTATATATATATATATATATGCATATATATATATATATATATATATATATATATATATTTGAATTTAATTAATTTCCGTATACACTCCTGTCCTTCACAGAAGGTCATACTATAAATAAAATCTGTTTTATCCGCACGGTTCCATTTATTGCTCTATTCTTATGCAAGGTGAATATTTACATAGTGCTCAGTTTGTACAATGTTCTCAGATTACACTTTGTTATCTGTTATCTCTCGGTGTTCATATTCACACTGGTTCAGCTGGTGTATGCAGTGAATTTTATTTATAGTGAAGATTGCAAATTATTTATGCCAGTAATTGTGTTACTTTACGTTCTGTTGAAAATTGTGTCTTGCAGGAAATCGCATAGAAAATCTAATTCAACATCCCCGTAAATCATTTCGTTATGTGTACACTTCCCACAATAAATTTTTAAGTGTTTCTTTAATTTCTAATAATGTTTCGACTTCCTAATAATATACTTTAAAATAGTGTTATTCAAAACTATCACTTCTGCAAGTATATAACATGTTTTGTTTTTAATTAAAACCAGCTAAATTATTGCCTTACGAGATTATTGAAAATCGTCAAAACACACGTATTGCTTTTTTCTGAGAAAAAATAAATCAACTAGATTTGCATTATTTTCCAGTAATACTATTGTAAAACATATAAACACGTAATTTACATCTGTTGCATACATGTTTTTATGTAATTGTCTTCATAAAATATTTCTTTTAAATTCAGCACATCATTTTCGCGTGAAAAAAATTAGTTTGGTGTGAACCAACAATGATTATATCAATCTAATTCTTCTAAAAACACACATGATTTATGTAGTCGGACGTTTTCGATATATTGATTTATAACGATGTAAAAAAAATCCTTGCATTTGCTGGCAATCAGAAAGGAGTGTAATATACTTCGCAGCATTTTTATTGAACTTTTATTCAGCCGATGTTTTTTTTTTACAAGGTAGTCACCACTTATCAAGGCTCGGAGCCACTCAGGGATAAGGGTTATTGCGTGTACCGTACGGAAAAATATAATGTAAGGCTGACTTCATTCTTCCATAATGGAGGAATTAAATGTCTATATTAAAGTAAACACGATTTTCCACAAAGCAACAAATAACCTGCCCCAAATCATCAGTTCTCGTGCAAATAGTTTATTGGAAATCAATCAACGCACAAACCCAACATGTATACAGATAGGTTGTTAATCTGTTAAGTGGTACTAATAAAATCACCACCATAATAGCGTATGTGGCAAGCGAATATAGATTTTAGATTATTCCATTATTGTAAGCCTCTCGCCGCAGGTCAGCAGATGTGTCCTCTTACCCTGTCGAAACCCCAATGGACGTGATCATCCTTATCCGGTAGTATTTTATAGGATTCTGTCGCGTCGCAGGCTTCGTTGTCATTCCCGTATGTCGGCCTCAGCTGAAAATTAATTAGTTCCTCATGCAGATTTAAAAAACCAAACAAAAACAGGGGTCTACTAGGCTACTAAAAGTTACTTCACAAAATTACAGGTTTTCTACATATGTATAATTGTTCACTTCGATTACACCAGAAAACAGTCCGAAAGTTTATTCTTCGTTCTCCACGATGGTGACTGTGATAAAAAGAGAGCGTTAATCCGAGGAATTCATAGTTCCTTGCGTGTGTGAAACCTGCACCTTCATAGGCCTGGGAATCTTGGGGCCAGAACTTAACTTCATTCACACGATCGCCCTGACGTCTGACCCCTGCGTGACCTTGCACTCAAAAGCCAGACGTTTTCCCAAGCCAAATCTCCGTAATAGCTTTTCAAATTACATATCTCAGCAATAAAATATATGTCTGTTTTACAAAAACACAATAAATTTATCCCTTCGCATAGGTTACCCACCGTTGACCGGGCACCCGAATAATGTTAAACAGAAAATATCAGAATAATTACTGGTCTTACTTAGTGTTGTAGGGGGTCATAATCTCTCCAATGGGGAGTCATATCGTTCTCTGATGCAGCCACGCCACATTATCTAGGAGTTGTTACTAACAATTGACATAGATAAAATGGATTTGTAACGTGGCATCAATCATCTGTCATGACATTACATTTTTTAACTGTAATATCCGAGGTTGATATACAGATAATATTTTTTTTAAATGTTGGTTAAACATTGTCGATGAAGAACCCCAAAGTCATTGGACATTTTTTTTCCGTTTGATATAAAACGTTCTGTTGCAAGTGTTCTGCAATCTCAACTACTTATAGCCTGAGTTGGTCTTGTTTTATTCCAGTGACAATAAAGATTAAGGACGACTGGAAACACTGCTTCAATAGGCGGTTAGCACATACACCATCTGCTATTATGATAATGTCAGCCATTTGTAGGGCCATTTTTTCTTAACTTTCTTGATCTGACGGACCCAGTTACAGATAAAGTACCATTTATTTTATCATACATTTAATGTCGGAACAAATACAAGAACATGCCCAACCAGATTGCCTTCTTGTACAGGGTGCGGCTATCACCTAATCGATATGAATATTATCTTGGACTAATGTCGTTGACACACTGGTTTTCGTTATATCGCTGTGGTTGAGCAACGTTATGCCCGAACCTAAATACTGGAAAAGTTATATTTTGGGAATAATATGTGTGTTATGCATTCAGATGAGCGGGTATGTATAATACATTAGGGAAGTGAACGCCGCATACTTAGACATTTTACCATAGATAAGGACACTAAAGTCTATTATTGCAATATCTCTCGGAATGAGAAACTCTGTTGAATAATCTAACACAATAAAGAAATCATATTATCTCTGTACGGTAATCTGATAATCATGTGACTAACAAAGTCTAACTCTTAAATTTTCAAGAGTCATCGTGAATGTTGAACGCTCATATGTCTTGACCACGTTATTTCAATTTGATACCTGGACTGGTCTGATGGGGCGGAACCAATTAATAACACAAAAGGAGTCTGATGTTGAAAAAAGTATGTTGTACATAATGTATACATTTGCATCATGTAAATTTTCTGGTTCATGATTATATTACAATAAAAATAATTATACAGCAATTATCGATAGTCAAAGTACGTATTTTAGTATTTTACTCTCAGTAAGTTATTTTTCTCTAGATGGATACAATAATCTGCTTATCCGTGCATTAAGCTGTAACAAGATATTTTTGAAGGTCATACTATTTTAAAAAGTCTAAAGTTTTAGGATCTTGTTTTAGAAATGGCGGTCTAGTAAATCTAGACGAGCAAAGCACAGGCTGGGGTGAAGCAGTTACTTGAAGGTTAAAGTTATTCATTTATATTTACTAAACAATGCACCACAATATTCATTTTGGGTAGACTTAGTACTAATCAATTTATCTAATTTCTCGGCTATATTCCAAATACATTGGACACAGTTTTTTTACAGAAATGTTAATAGACTAATATTTGCAGCAGGTTGCCGTTTGTTCTGCCCGCAAAATATGTTGCGATATTAAAAAAAAAATCAACAATATGTAAAATCATTAGTTATTAAATGCACCTTTCTCGTTCTGTAGATTTTTTACAAATTTTGCTAGTATCAAATACTGTAATTATCAATGGCAGAATTAGCACAAGACAGAGTTCATTTCGACTGATGTTTTATTAATATCCTCCTAATAAAATGTAAGTGAATAGCTTAGACAGACTGTTTTTCTTCTTTGACTTTTAGTGAAAAACTATCAGTCAAATTATTGAAGAAGTAAAATATGTACCAGGCTTTTCCCGGTGTAAAAAAAACACGTAAAATCCATTTAAAATATCAGTGAAAAAAAAAACCGGAAAGTAAATGAGACATACAGATGCGACTAGTGTGTTTTTTTAAAACCGTTCACTTCTTGTAAGTAACAAAAAAAAAATACTCGCGCTAAGATCGAAACCAAAATTTAAAGACAGTGAGTCCAGTACAGAAAAGCGTTTGGCCAGCTTGCCATAATCTTTAAAATGTATGTTCAAACCTTGTGAAACAGTTGACAAACAGATAAAAAATCCGATGACACACAAGTACCAATTTAAGTAAAAAATTCTTATTTTCTTGTAATAAAATGGAAGAATTTCTAGGGGGGGAATCTTTTACGTTACTCCTGTTAACGTTACATCAGAGTAACGTAAAATAGTACACCGTATTTTTTATCATATTATAAAGGAAGAAATACTATCTGAACTCCAGATATTTTACGATTTCCGATACTTATCGGATGCATTCCGGTAGAAATTATATCAAGGGATCTTACCAGGCATATAAATTACTTTTGTGTGAAATTTGCAATGAAAAAACCCAGCTGTTTGGAACCTATTAGAAAGGAACTTACACACACACACACACACACACACACACACACACACACACACACACACACACACGAAGCGACTTTAAAACTTTTCACTTCTTTGTAAGTAAATAAATACTGGAGCTGAGATCAAAACATACTTGTAGACGGTGAGTCACGTTCGATAACTTTGATCAATCTTGTCACGATTTTTTAAAAGCGTATTTTCAAATCTTAGCAGTTGACAAATAGATAAAGGCCTGATGAGCCTACGTATTAATTTTACCATGTTGACCCTTTAGCAGCCTGTTTTTGTTCGGGTGAAAACCAATTATAATGCGTTTCCACATGTCTGATTACCTTATATACTAAACTTCCAGTATATAGATCTAAATTTCATTAAGTATATATGTTGAAGAGTGTCCTCACATCAGTTTCACTTCTATAGATACATAGATTGAATATTTATCCGATTGTTTTTAATTTAACGATGATAGAGACATATAGTTAAAACTGATAAAATATAAGACGAGTTACTTGGCTTCCAATATTCTTAGCATTACTAGTTCGATCACGTACATTAAGAAATGTATGCGTGCAGCATTTACCCTTTTATTTGAAAATAATTCGCGTGATTTCTACTTTTACAAATAATGTATTCTAATGCTTCTATACGCATACTGTTTCATTACGAGACTAGCTGACCGCCTGGAGTTGCCCGACCGTACAATACGCTCATACATTATATCTTATTTATGGGGATTGCATATATATTATTATAGAATCCATTTTCTATTACCCTGTTATATATTACGAGAATAATTTTCGCAGTAAATTAATTAATAAATAATAATGGTAATGTCTTGATCAAATTCCTTCTGTGTGTTGGTACAATATTACGTTAGCTGATATCTAGACTTGATCATCTTCAAGGCAATGTTTCTTCTCTTATAGAAGAAACAGAAACATTTTTAATTGGTTATATTTTACTTTACACACGCAAAGATTACACCAATGTAACGTAAAACATTCCCTTGTATTTATTTTATCTATAAGAAATAGATTGGTTGGTTGTTTTTTATTTACGGCATATCAACGCTTTACATACTATTTAATGCCGAATCCAAACATTTTTTAAGAAATGTTTTTCATATAATATGTGTGTTGTTTTCAAGTCGGTTTCTATTTATCTCAAAGTTGTGACCCTAACAGGTACTACAACTCCTGGTCAGAATGGACCTAGGAGTAATGGCAATAAAAGGGTTAATTTACACGCCTCAAAACCCGCAATCTGGGGTCTCACCAATTGATATAGTTAAGGTCATATCCAGGACCAATGAGAAAAGGAAGACTATTTCAAAACGGGAATTTTTCGATTATAAGTATTTATCGGAAAAATTATAGTATAAAACATATCTTAGAATACTCCCAGAAATATAAATTACTCGCAAATAATAGTCTCAGCCGTTTCCTTACCTATTAGGAAAGACCACATACGCACAGTAATCTTTATACAACAGTAGAGATAGAGATATAGACCATGTGACCACGAGGTGTATCTGCAGCGTTCTAAAAAGTAGTTAATCTCTTAGTTGGTCTGTATTTCTTAAAGTTAAGCCAGGTGGAATCGCAAACACTTATTTTTTAATCTGCACAAACGGGTTACATATCGCCTGAACACAGTATTTGACTAGATTTTTGTCTCATTAGTCTAGAAAAGCCGAACCTTTGAACGAGAGAAACAAATCTTCAACAACAGCCCTAATATGATTACTCATAATTATGAGAGTTTTTCAGTAATCGATTTGCTGCAACAATTAAGTATCGTGGGCGTCAGTGTCATCCCAACCTACATTAAAACATTCTCGAGATAACGCAGGAATACGATGCATCGGGTAATGTCGTGCCAACAACATAGATAAAGAGTCATTTACGCATGGAAAAACTATGCTTTATGTAACTATTTATCACATTATGACCTTAAAAGTAAGACTTAATTTTGTCTTCAATAGGACGTTTTGAGGACAGTGAATAATTGAGATTATCATTATTTTTGTTTTATAATAAATCGAAACGGATTAATGTCACACTATCCCCATTTTTCTATTTCTCTGAATTTAAATCCATAATATACACCGATTATGATATTTATCGATATCTATATCAATCTTTCTCTTTTCTCTCTTTCTCTCCATCTCTCTCTCTCTCTCTCTCTGTATATATATATATATATATATATTCATATATATATATAGAGAGAGAGAGAGAAAAGTTATAAACTTTTATACTTTTCGTATTATTTTCTATACTTTTTCATATGCACGCACACCCCCACCCCCCCCACACATATATATATATATATATATATATATATATATATATATATATATAGTAATTTGTAAAATATATATGGCGATTAAGCTACACTGAATATTCGGAATTTCATCCACTCTAGGATTCGTCAGG
>NC_136508.1:73022974-73027974 GCF_053919585.1 Euprymna scolopes
TTTTATAAATAGCTGTATATTTCTTTTATTACAAGTATCCCGAGATTTTAAAATGACGAAAATGATCAGAAGAGGTTTATTAAGAATATGTATCAATATGGACGTAAACAATAAATTCTTATTAAGTTACACCTAATAAACCCAATTTTCAAGGGGGGTATGAATAATATCGGGCACAAGTATATATATATATATATATATATATATATATATATATATATATATATATGAAAATAATTAACAGGGGCAGCCCTTATATAACTGCTTTCCGCAACACACTATACATGTGATACATGTATACTCAGTGCATGGATACGATCAGGTCTCGTAATAATTCCTGCTTGAGACGAAATGTTATTGATATTTGGACTGTGCCAGTGCCTGTGATACACGTTGTATTGCTATTAGTTCCCTGCTACATGATTTATCATATTTGCAATGTTATTGGTCTGACTAGTAAATAAAATAACATAATAAATATCAATTGGTGTGTTTATCACAATTATATAAGGTTTTGTAAAATAACATTTACTGAATGGTTTCCATATAGCAAAACCAAATGTCACTTGAGGATACGGACGAATGAGATAAAATTAGTATTAGAAGTATGGATAACCCTCTCCTTATATCTGCTTCTAATTTGGCAAAGTATATCTTCAAGGATGTTGACGACCGGCAATTTGTATGGCTATATATAAAGACTGCATGTCATTCTAAGGGAAATGTAATTAAATCAGATGATTATAAGAACAACACTTGGTATGATGACTCTAGATAGGATCTGTTTCTATTAGCTTTGAATTTGATAAAGTTTAATTACTCGTGAAATATCACCGGTTCAATCTGTTCCAAAGAGGTTAACTAATGCGTGTAAACACTTGTCTTTGTAAATTTATACTACACAAAACGCACTGCGAAAAAAGTGAGGTTTCTTCATAGTAAGAGGAAAGGGAGGTCTTGTTGTAAATGCCTTTGCAAAGAATGAATATAGCTTTATATTCAGTAGAGCTTAGACACCGCCAAAAATGCTGAAAATCAAGTTGTTGTTGTGTTTTAAAACGAAATTACATTTATTAAAATCCATTATATCTGCGTACCTTTTTTCCCTGAAAGATAAAACCCTGAATTCATTCATATAGAAAACAGAATAATGTAATACTTTTTCTACAATTTTTATTAAATTTTAAATGTCAAAATTTTTCCAAAAAGTTAACAATTGACATTTTTTGTCCTGCACAAAAAACGTATATAAATAGTTAAACAAAAAAGGTTTTTGAAATAATTTATTTATTTATGTGTTGTCTAACTAAGATTTAGGGTAATTTTCTATTAGACTATGCACAAACATTATAATATAAGTACCTGGATTTCAAATAATTTCACTTATTCATATAGGCAATCAGTTACTTCGCGTCGATCTAGACAATGTTTACGTTGTACTTGATAAAAAGCAAACTATGGAAGACCAAACAGTCCCCAAAAAATTATTTTTCAGTGACGAAAATTTCAATGTATTATTAACGCTGAGGCTGGCCAGTACCAGATGGGAGACTATTTGTATGAGTTTGTTTTTTAATGTGTATGTGTGTGGTGGACAGGCTCCACAAAAGGGGGGGGGGGCAATTTAAAGCAGAATAAAAAAAAAATATTTCAGCGCGTTTGGTCCACCGTAGTCGAAAGGCGGCAAACCTTTTCAAACGGGATTGAAAAAATGATGCTATTTTTAACACAAAGAGCACAATATTTATCGATAGTTTTGGTATCGATTCTTCAAAGCATGTCCTGTTTAATAATGGTCTTGCATTATTCGGCTCGCTAAAAAAAATTGTTACTTTTTTTATCAAATATTTTAAAATGGCTTTTTTCGTATAAATATTAAACATTTTTTTTTGTATTGCTTAACTTAAAGTAATCATTTTACTTAAAATATTCACCGAATTTCACACTTCAAAACTCAAAAGCGGGATAATTAAACACAATCAGAGTTCTGATATTCAGACGTCAAAATAAGGTATGCAAATATTTTTTAAAAATCTATAATCTTTTCCCTTACAACAACACAATATGTTTTTTTCAGTTACAGATGATTATTGAAAGCATATTTGGAACCCCCTCAAAACAAGGGGGGTGTAAGCTAACAATGTATATATAAACATCGTTTATGAAAAATAAGTACATTGTTATAAAGTTCATTCTACTCTTAATAATCGCTTAAAATTTCGTATTGGTTGGATACTTACCTGATTTTTTTGTAGATTTTTAAAAAGACGGTCCGTCAAAAAGTAGTTACCTGCCCCCCAGTTATGGCGGTGCCAAGTAGAGCTTATTCTACGGATCTACAGAATGTTTACGTTTAATCACGACAGACAAATGATACCTCCTGTAGGGACAGCAGCGCGTGTAATTATGAGGCATGTGTTGAGCAATCCTTTCCCACACCTCTCCTGAATCGGCACTGTAAAAGTCCAATGCCAAGGAGAATACGGGACGACTGGAGACAATTCCGAGTTAAGCCGAGAACACATACAGTTCCTGGAAGTCCCAAATTGTCACCCATTTACAACTGACCAGGTTCAACATTGCTTCACTTCGGTGATCCAGTGGGAACCGGTGTGTCAACGTGATTGTGCCGTATGCAGAAACCCGCAAGGTTGCAGAATACGATTGCAGAAACGAACAAGATATATTCCTAATCATGAGTTGCGTAAAATTTGCCATTTCCTATGTTTCAATAACTTTAACAACCACGATAGTGTACAAATATGCATATTAGAACTTGCATGGCCATTATATATAAAGTGTACTTATTTAGAATTCATTCCATTCCTTGAATTGTAGCATGTTAATGATTTTTTAGAAAGATATATCAGAGATCGGCTGTATGCCTTCCATTTTCAAATTGTATGGAAAGCCAAACATAATTACAAAGTTTAAATTTGTTCTATGCTATATTTACGACTTTCAAATTGTTAACATATTTCCCAATAACCTATATGGTTCTATTTATCAATACATACCAATAAATTGTTTCTGAAATGGGTATATTTGCTGATGACACCATTCTGTATAACAGGCACGAGGGGGAAACAAATGAACAAATATCTAATGAAATGGCAGAAACACTAGTGGAAGCCCTCAAATCTGTAGTTGAATAGAGGACAAAAATGAATGTTCACGTTCAATGTTGCCGAGCTCGTTTCATTCGATAATTGCAAGACAAATTCTGTACCACTAATAGCAATGGTCAAGAACATATTACCCGAAAGTACTACCTTTTAACTCCTCGGCCTCGCGTTTACATGGAACATAAACTGAAATAGATACATTGAGAGTATTGCCAAGGTTGCTGCGAAGAAGCTGGGCTCTCTCTACCGTGCTAGAAAGCTACTTACGCCTGAAAGTATCCTGCACCTTTATAAAACCACCATTCGCCATTGTATGGAGTAATGTTGTCATATTTGGGCTGGTGCATCTGCTACTAGTCTCTAACACCTGGATAGGGTTCAAAAGAGAGTCACCAACGTAATAGGTCCTGAATTGTCATCTAAGCTTTAGACTTTGTCCCATAAACGAGATGTTGCATCCCTCTGCTTCTCTATAAGTACTTCAATGGTTAATGCTCTGACGAGCTACACGCCCCTGTACCCCTTTCCAGTGAATAGACCCGAAAAACCTGACGAGCTGCTAAATCCCACCCCTTCACAATAGAGCTCCTTAGTTGTAAGAAAGCCTTCTACTCCAATAGTTTCTTCCTCAGAACTGATGTACTTTGGAAATAATTTCTGTGATTCTACTTTCCCATGTAAAAGTTCAAGTGTACTGTGAACAGGCATCTTGTTCTTATCTCTCTACATAATATCCCTTCAACTTATGTCCTCACTTGTAGCCCCCTGCTTCAAAGTGGCAATGTGCATTGTTTGAGGTGAAAATTTAATTTAAGATAAAAACAATTGTTAGATATATATTTCCATAATTTGTAAAAATTGTGATTATATATTAAATTAATGAATTATTACTTAGATATTTATTTAACAAACTCTAAATTGTTTACTCGTTATATTTTTAAACAAAAGTAAATCTCAGTGGATACTTATTAGTGATTTTTATAAGAATTTCTAAATAATCACAAAGATACATGTAATTATACCCTGGATGGAACTCGAGACGCTCTTGTTAATTAGACGCAATCAGTGGGCGATTTTCCTCATAGCGAACCCACACATCTGCAGCATTTCAATGTATTCTCCTACTTGGAGGACGATGCAAATATGGATTCGTTAAATAGAATTCCAATCCACGTTTCAAGGGTCTCTATCTTGCCATTACGTCAAATTGACACCTGCTATCATCGTATATGTTCGAAAATAAATGCCACACGTAGCTAAATACAAATCATTCGACGACAATAAAAAGCAATTCAGAAAAACAAATGTTATTAATTCAGACTAATTTTCTGAAATTTGAGTTTTAGCGTACGTAAGGGGAAACACTTAAAAGGGCGCAATAAGCACTCGGTCAATATCTAACACGGCTATAAACACAACAGGCAAACCTTATAATTTTGTAAAGAGTACACTAAATATGCCAAAAGTGCAGTTCAAAACTGTTGCCGGAAGGCAATTTTACGACGATCGGCTTATTATATCTTTAAAAAAAATAATATGAAGGGAAGTTGTACACACACACACACACAAACACACACACATACACATATATATATATATATATATTATATATATATATATATATATATATATATATATATAATTTTCACAGCTAAAGAACGTCGCAGCTCACAAGAACACTGACGGCCAACACACCGGAATTTCAAGACTCGAGATTTGCCCTCATTTGAGTTCATAAGTTTGACATATCCGAGGCCGGGATTCGAAAGCTGAGCCTCTTGCATGCAATGCAAGCACTTTGCCAACTGAGTATAAGCCCCGTATAGAAGAAAGTGTATTATCTAACACAGATAAATCACACTTCGGCGAAATCCC